>NC_137870.1:46691810-46799310 GCF_963924005.1 Protomyctophum bolini
AAAACTGTCAGGATGTAGAAGACGTTTATAGAATCTGATCTCAGGTCAGAATGGAAAACTGTCAGGATGTAGAGGACATTTTTAGAATCTGATCTCAGGTCAGAATGAAAACTGTCAGGATGTAGAAGACGTTTTAGAATCTGATCTCAGGTCAGAATGGAAAACTGTCAGGATGTAGAAGACATTTTTTAGAATCTGATCTCAGGTCAGAATGGGTTAAAAAAGGTTCCCTGTTCCCAGTATTCTTTCTTATCTGTTTCTCTACCTCAGCAGGAGGCTTGTGTACTTTGACTTAGCAAAGTTCCAACTTGTTTGTGAAAAAACCCATAGGTACAGTACATTGTTGAAAGACATGCACTCCCCAGGGGGGTCTGTATACTCCCCCCCCCCCCCCCCCCCCTCTACAAATCTCCTTTCTGGAAATAGACGATAACAGCATGTGGTTCACGGAGTTGCATTAGAGGAATGTACAGTAAGGATGTCTTGTTCAGTTCCTGATTAATAATAATAATAATAATAGCTCAAATTTATATAGCGCTTTTCGAAATACCCAAAGCGCTTTACATAGGAACACTAGGAACATACTTTAATAAGAAAATAAACTAGGGGATGGAGGGGAAAGGAACTGGCTGGAATAACGTGTTCCTTCCACGCACTACGTCCAACCAGGGAAACTCCCCCCTGTCAGGTGTAAAAGGAGCAGCTTGGACACTCAGGCATGAAGGAAGCATGAGTTCAAGTCCGTTGCTCTCCCCTTGTCCCCCATATATGGGGACTAGGTTGGTGGAGGGTGTGTAGAGCCCAGGATCACATTAGATGATTGACACAGGGGTGAAAAATGGGTTACAAAATCGTGGGATAAAAAAAATATTTTAAAAAAAAGGGAAAAAAAAACAAAGCAAAACATAACAGATACAACAACAGTACAGGGTTAAAAAGATAAAAGGATAAACGAGGCCTCAGCTGGTATTGTATAATATAATCAAATGATAAAACAACAACATATATTGTAGGGATTCTATTGCTATATATTGTTAGATCCCTTATACCGTTAGGGTATACAACAGCACTGGAAAACATTGTGCAGGAATGAATGGTCTTAACGACTACATTGGCGTAGAAACAAAGGGGTAAAATAATTGGCTACAAAACGTTTAAAATGAATGGTTAAAGTTCAATAAAAAACAACATGAAGGCTGGAAGGAGCCCAGGCAGTAGCTCTGTACATCATTTCACTGCTGCCAAGTGTTTAACCCATTCTGAACGGGAACCCATTGTGGTGTTAGCATCATGTTATGCTTTAGCTATTGAAAAATAACAGATCTCCAAGCTTGCAGCGCGCCACCGAGTGGCGCGCTACGAGTTTGTAGGTCTGCTTTGTTTTTTTAAATCGAAGAACGACGATTTAGAATCTGATCTCAGGTCAGAATGGGTTAATCAGACCAGTGTGTGTCCAGTGGAAACCTCGTATTAATCTGATCTCAGGTCAGAATGGGTTAACTTGAATTGCTTAGACTCACCTGCTGCATTTAATTATTGTGTTGTTGTTGTAGATTGTCTTTTGTTTTCCCCTCTTGCTGTGTATACCGTTTACTTGGACTCTAAACTGGATCATATCCCGAGAAAGTTGCTCTAATTAACTCATCCTTGGCAAAGGACTTCTTTAACGTCTTTATAATGATATATCCCCCGCACCGCCAACGATGCCTTTATAACGTGTTAATTAGCGCTCTAATTAATGATAAAACTATAAAGTTGGCTTACCGCTAATCAAAGCTCTCGTCGAGCGGCAGCTCGGTGTTCCATTGCTTCCCCTTCAGCCTCAATGCGTTGGAAAAAGAGCAAGGTGGAGGATGAGGTCCTTTCTAGGCCTTTTTAATCAATTCTGGGGCGGGAACCCCTTTTTGGTGTTAGCATCATGTTATGCTTTAGCTATTGAAAAATTGCAGATCCACAATTTTCAACTGCATCCGTCATGCAGTCTGGAGCAACGGAAGCTCTATCATTTCAACAAATGTATCCTAATATACATAGAAATCATCTACACATCTATAGCTTGCTGCTTAGCAGAAATGGTATATAACATGAGACTAATGCAGAGTGAACATGTTCAGGACCATGGACAGTGCTCTGATGCAGAGAGAACATGTCCAGGACCATGGACAGCGCTCTGAAGCAGAGTGAACATGTTCAGGACCATGGACAGCGCTCTGAAGCAGAGAGAACATGTTTTCAGGACCATGGACAGCGCTCTGAAGTAGAGAGAACATGTTCAGGACCATGGACAGCGCTCTGAAGCAGAGAGAACATGTTCAGGGACATGGACAGCGCTCTGATGCAGAGTAGAACATGTTCAGGTCCATGGACAGCGCTCTGAAGCAGAGAGAACATGTTTTCAGGACCATGGACAGCGCTCTGAAGTAGAGAGAACATGTTCAGGACCATGGACAGCGCTCTGAAGCAGAGAGAACATGTTCAGGGACATGGACAGCGCTCTGATGCAGAGTAGAACATGTTCAGGTCCATGGACAGCGCTCTGATGCAGAGATAACATGTTCAGGACCATGGACAGTGCTCTGACGCAGAGTAGAACATGTCCAGGACCATGGACAGCGCTCTGATGCAGAGAGAACGTGTTCAGCACCATGGACAGCGCTCTGATGCAGAGAGAACGTGTTCAGGACCATGGACAGCGCTCTGATGCAGAGAGAACATGTTCAGGACCATGGACAGCGCTCTGATGCAGAGAGAACATGTTCAGGACCCATGGGCAGCGCATGAACAGGGGTTTTCAACCCGTTTAATTTTTTTTTTAAAAGGAACATCACAGCCACAGCACGGTGACTGCAGGACATATCATGTTTGCTTTTAGTTTCTTCCCAAAAAATATTCTTTTAGCAAATTCAACATAATCAAGGCGGAACGAGGCAGAACGAGCCTGCTGGTTGGTCAGTCGGGGACCAATCAGAAGGCTGACAAAATGGTGAATTGAACGCTCAGACCTCGACAGCGTGGCTGACACCGTGCGCTCTGAACGTTATTGTGCGCACACACACACACACACACACACACACACACTGTCGAGAAGCAGACACCACTCAGTTTATACTTTATACCCCTGATGTTTAATAAGGCCCAATTTAACAGTAGACGCCCCCACCCCCCCCCCCCCCCCCCCCCCCCCCCACACACAGAGCTTGCACGACCTCTGGGTAGAACGGGGTGAAATGTTAAATAAGTTCACATGCACACCAACGCACGCACACACACACACACACACCACACACACACACACACACACACACACCTCAGAGGCTGAGTGCCGTGTCGATGGGGGGGGGGGGGGGGGGGGGGAGCGCTGTCACTCTAATTGAATCCAATATTCTCCGTTCTCCGCCCGGCGGCTAATTGATTCTGTCAGCCTCTTCTGTCTGACAAACACACTGACATTCTCCCCCCGTCACTGTGTGTGTGTGTGTGTGTGTGTGTGTGTGTGTGTGTGTGTGTGTGTGTGTGTGTGGCTCTTGGGTATTTCAGTTATTTACTTGTAGCTTAACCAATTGCTGTGTGTGTGTGTGTGTGTGTGTGTGTGTGTGTGTGTGTGTGTGTGTGTGTGTGTGTGTGTGTGTGTGTGTGTATGTGTGTGTCTGTGTGTGTACAGTAATGCGTGCATGCAATTTGGACCCTCAGTAGATTTCAACTGGCCGTCTGTGCGTGTGTGTGTCTGTATATCTTCAGGGATGGACAGTGTGTCTGTAGGCAGTGTGTCTGTATTATCATCAGGAATGAACAGTGTGTCTGTAGACTGTGTGTCTGTAGACAGTGTGTCTGTAGACTGTGTGTCTGTAGACAGTGTGTCTGTAGACAGTGTGTCTGTAGACAGTGTGTCTGTAGACAGTGTGTCTGTATAGACATTGTGTCTGTAGACAGTGTGTCTGTAGACAGTGTGTCTGTAGGCAGTGTGTCTGTAGACAGTGTGTCTGTAGGCAGTGTGTCTGTAGACAGTGTCTCTGTGGACAGTGTGTCTGTAGACAGTGTGTCTGTAGACAGTGTGTCTGTATAGACAGTGTGTCTGTAGACAGTGTGTCTGTAGGCAGTGTGTCTGTAGACAGTGTGTCTGTATAGACAGTGTGTCTGTAGACAGTGTGTCTGTAGGCAGTGTGTCTGTAAACAGTGTGTCTGTAGACAGTGTGTCTGTAGAGGCAGTGTGTCTGTAGACAGTGTGACTGTAGACAGTGTGTCTGTAGACAGTGTGTCTGTATAGACAGTGTGTCTGTAGACAGTGTGTCTGTAGACAGTGTGTCTGTAGACTGTGTGTCTGTATAGACAGTGTGTCTGTAGAGACAGTGTGTCTGTAGGCAGTGTGTCTGTATAGACAGTGTGTCTGTAGACGGTGTGTCTGTGTCATCAGGAATGGGCAGTGGACTCTGAAGTCGTTGTGTTAGCCGTTTCGCTCCCACATCACCAATTAAAAGTGAGTGTTTTGCCGTGAAGACATGAATATTATACAAGCATGGTATAAATTTCATGGCATGAATTCAGCATCGTAACGCTCCGATGTTATTTCCCATTCGACGCCTTCCCTTTTCCTGGCGATATGCACGTTGTTTGTACTGTGTGAGAATTTGCATTTTAATTTGCTCACCATAAAATGAAACCATGCATTTGCACAGAGAGCTTGTTAATCCATTCTGGGCGCGGGAACCCCTTTTGGTGTTTTTAAACATTATGTTATAATTTAGCTATTGAAAAATAGCAGATCTACAAGCTCATAGCGCACCACCGAGTGGCACGCTATCATGAAAATGCGGGACAAATATTTGAATATATATTCTTTCAGAGCGAACGTTTTTAACTCAAATCTTTGCTTTTGAGGGGTTCCTGGAACAACATATTTTCAGATGGGAGGTCGGCGACCAATTACATATGTCCTTGACATGAAAATAATATTGAGCACCACTGATGAAGAAACTCAGGTATTTCAGAAAACTGCATTTGGAAGAATTCATTTTTTAATTTCGAGGTCAGGTCAAAATGGGTTAAAAAATACATTTGACGAACAAACCATTGAGAGTGCATGACTATGAATATTATATAGTCTCTCTCTCTTTTAGGCTTTGTCTGTGAATCATCAGGGATTGTCTGCCCTTCGTCTGTATTGGTCTCGGGGTCAGCGAGGCGGCCTGGTAGATCCTCCAGAGATGTCCCTTCGAGGCATCTCCACAATGGAAGTCGTGACAGCAACATTAACCCATTCTGACCTGAGATCAGATTCTATAACGCACAGAAGAACGGTGGTTCTTTAACGCATTTTGACCTGAGATCAGATTTAAAAAAAAATGTCTTAAATCCTGACAGTTTAAAAAAAATAGCAGACCTACAAGCTCGTAGCATGCCACTCGGTGGCGCGCTATGAGCTTGTAGATCTGCTATTTTTCAATAGCTAAAGCATAACGTAATGCTATAACACCAAAACGGGTTCCCGCCCCAGAATGGGTTAAGGGTCCCTGACAACCGCTTTCCTGGGTGACCGACCGTGCCACAGAGCCGGGATTCCTTTTATATTCTTGTAATATTATGGGACAGCATGCCCAAAACAAAAGGATTACGCTCAGATATTATACTAAATGTACAGTACAATGGACAGACGGCGGACAGGCGGGCGTGCACCATGTCTGAAAAGGCTCTCTCTCTCTACAGATCAATCTGAGTCGGCAAACGCAGCTCTCGTTGGAGTTATCGGCCAAACGAAGGTGCTTATGTACAGTACACACACAAGATCTATCAGGCGTTTGTGTGCCAGAACATACAGTATAGCACGGCTTTTCTTTTATTAAAAGCTATACTGTATCCAGTGAAACAATTCATAATAGAGACATATTTCCTTTTACTTTATTTTCTTTTGCTCAGGAGATCTATATGTGGTGGGAATCCTGTGAGCGCTGCTGCAGTGTCTCTGTGTGATGATGATGGGGCTGCAGAACAGGCTGCAGTGTCTCTGTGTGATGATGATGAGGCTGCAGAACAGGCTGCAGTGTCTCTGTGTGATGATGATGAGGCTGCAGAACAGGCTGCAGTGTCTCTGTGTGATGATGATGGGGCTGCAGAACAGGCTGCAGAACAGGCTGCAGTGTCTCTGTGTGATGATGATGGGGCTGCAGAACAGGCTGCAGAACAGGCTGCAGTGTCTCTGTGTGGTGATGATGATGAGGCTGCAGAACAGGCTGCAGAACAGGCTGCAGTGTCTCTGTGTGATGATGATGATGATTGGGCTGCAGAACAGGCTGCAGAACAGGCTGCAGTGTCTCTGTGTGATGATGATGATGATGGGGCTGCAGAACAGGCTGCAGAACAGGTTGCAGTGTCTCTGTGTGATGATGATGATGATGATGGGGCTGCAGAACAGGCTGTAGAACAGGTTGCAGTGTCTCTGTGTGATGATGATGATGGGGCTGCAGAACAGGTTGCAGTGTCTCTGTGTGATGATGATGATGGGGCTGCAGAACAGGCTGCAGTGTCTCTGTGTGATGATGATGATGGGGCTGCAGAACAGGCTGCAGTGTCTCTGTGTGATGATGATGGGGCTGCAGAACAGGCTGCAGTGTCTCTGTGTGATGATGATGGGGCTGCAGAACAGGCTGCAGAACAGGCTGCAGAACAGGTGCAGAACAGGCTGCAGAACAGGCTGCAGAACAGGCTGCAGAACAGGCTGCAGAACAGGCTACAGTGTCTGTGTGATGATGATGGGGCTGCAGAACAGGCTGCAGAACAGGCTGCAGAACAGGCTGCAGAACAGGCTACAGTGTCTGTGTGATGATGATGGGGCTGCAGAACTGGCTGCAGAACAGGCTTTAAGTGGTTTAACCCATTTTGGGCGGGAACCACGTTTGGTGTTATACTTTAGTTATTGAAAAGCTCGTAAGCATTCTGCTATTTTTGAAAGATCGTGAAAATGTGGCGCAAATGTGGTCTTTGAATATACAGTATATTCTTTCAGAGCGAAAGTCTTTAACTCAAATCTTTGCTTCTGGGCGAGGTCCCTGGAACAACATATTTTCAGATGGGGTTTTGGCGGGCCAATTATACATAATAATCTTGGGGGTCGTTGACATGAAAATGTTTGAGAACGACTGACATAATAGAAACATAGTGGGGTTTTTCAGAAAACTGTCAGGATTTAGAAGACATTTTTGTAGTATCATTCCCAGGTCAAAATGAGTTTAAAGTACGCTCTCTCCCAAGTTGTCATGAGTATATATTGTTGTAGTGGCACTTCCTGTCCTGTCCTTTCTTTCACCCTATACTTTCACAGTAGCTCGTGGGAACATTATGTTGTGACTGCCGGTTTCTTCACACTAACCGTGTTTGATTCTTCCAAGACTCATCCTTCCCTGGGGTCAGTATTGGAGTTGGACAAACTGGCATCACTCAGTGTGATGATGCAGCAAACCGCATACTGTACAATCACCACATTTAATTAAGAGCAAAATGTATGCACATGCTAAAATAACCTAAATGTATACAGTATCGTTAATAACAGAGCCTTAGACATAGACAGACTTACGCAAACTGCGTTCATGGGGCTTCAGTCCAATGGCGGCTCTCCTAACGTAGACTACTGTTGAGAACTGGGACAAGTCCTGGACCCGAAGTATAGGCAGAAATGCATTGGACTCACAGGGCAACAGCCCAGGTTGAATGATCTTAAATCCCTTCATTTTAGATTGTTTTGTCTTAATGGTACAACATAAACATTACAGAGACTTTAGTCGTTACTTTAAAACAGTTGTTCATGTTGCAGTTGCACACATGCCTGAAATAGCTCTTATTTGCGCCGCCCCTCGTTGAAAACAATGTATTTCCAACTCCAGCTTGTCTCAGTTCAGGCTGCATTAGAACAGCGCTCGAGCGCTCGGTTTCTGCCCCCTCAATGTCGTAACTCTTCTATTAGATGGCTCTGGTTCATACATAGGGTGCATTCGGAAATGCGCCCTAAACGCACTGGTGTGCTCTCTTGTCATTCGTTTATTCATTCCCGGTGCACATTTCCGAACGCAACCCATTTATGCTATGCAACGATCATTGTATTTTGATCATTTTCATGATGTATAGCTTCAGTTACTGCATGTGGAGTTGTCTAGTAAAGAGTCTAGTAAGTCTTACATCACAGGTCACTGCTATGGAGCCGTGATTAATAATACAGATATGTCGGTCTCATGCAAGGCTTCTGCTGTAAGATCGGGGGTCAAACCATGAGGTGAGAGGTCATTACTATGATTACGGCATCAATGCAGAGTCCTTCTTTAACCCGTCCAGGACGGGAAACCCTTTTTTGGTGCAGGTTTAAGCCTCATGTTATAAAAAATAGCAGATCTACAAGCTCATAGCGCGGCACCGAGTGCAGCGCTATGAGCTTGTAGATCTGCTATTTCTTTTTTTTAAATCGTGAAAATGTAGGGCACATCTTTGAATACATATATTATAAAATATTTGCTTCTAGGGGGGGGGGTCCCTGGAACAACATATTTTCAGATGGGGCTCGGCGGCCAATTATCGGTGTCCTTGTCCACGACGTAGTTTGAAAACCACTGACGTAGAAACATGATGTAGAAGAACATTTGTATAGTATCTGGTCTCAGTCCTAGACGAGTTAATTCTTTATCACATGAAGGAAAGCCGTTCTCTTCTACACGTGGCCAGGGTTAACCCATTCTGACCTGAGATCAGATTCTAAAAATGTCTTCTACATCCTGACAGTTTTCCATTCTGACCTGAGATCAGATTCTAAAAATGTCTTCTACATCCTGACAGTTTTCTGAAAAAGCTATGTTTCTATGTCAGTCGTTCTTCGATTTTTTTCAAAAATAGCAGACCTACAAGCTCGTAGCGCGCCACTCGGTGGCGCGCTACGAGCTTGTTGATCTGCTATTTTTCAATAGCTAAAGCATTATAGCATAATGCTAACACCAAAAGGGGTTCCCGCCCAGAATGCGTTAAGTAGTCAGGTCATACAGGTCCTCATTCTGCAGCTGTGATGATGCCGCCGAGAGGTGATGTAATGTTTCATATCCAGCGCATATAAAAAAACGATGCCCGTTGGTATTATTGTACATGTCAGCGTTGTTGCTACAGTATCATGTGGATCACGGCTGTGTCGGATAGCTTGCCTCGCCTTCTAACGAGTGTAGGTGAAGGTCAGATTCATCTATATGTAAATTAATGCAATCGCTGCATGTATGTATGTGTGCGTTGCGTTGCGTGTGGTGCGTGCGTGCGTGCGAACGTTGCGTGCGTGCGTGCTTGCGTGCATGCGTTGCGTGAGTGTGCGTTTATGTATGTATTATGTATGTATGTCGGTCTGGCTAAAGCTATCCTTAGCATAATGATCTGGGAGAATCATTTAGTGTGAACGTCCATGGGAGGTCTGCCCATTTTTGGAGCAGCTTTTGGGGTCAACAGCAGCAGAGAGGAGAACTCAGTATTCTCAGTAGAGACATCTCTTGTCCTCGGGGCAATGCATAAAGTATCCTATATACTGTACAGACATCTCTTGTCCTCGGGGCAATGCATAAAGTATAGCCTATATATACTGTACATACTGTACAACACTGCTGCAGCGTCTTCTTTGCGGTGCACACATTACATTTGTCGCCGTGGTCGTTTTTTTTGTCTCCTGCGTTGTTATCCCATTCTGACCGGGAACCCGTTTTGGTGTTCAGCATCATGTTATGCTTTAGCTATTGAAAAATAGCAGATCTACAAGCTCATAGCGCGCCACCGAGTGGCGCGCTATGAGCTTGTAGGTCTGCTATTTTTGAAAAATCGAAGAACGACTGACATTTTTAGAATCTGATCTCAGGTCAGAATGGGTTAATCGGACCAGTGTGTGTCCTAGTGGAAACCTCGTATGAATCTGATCTCAGGTCAGAATGGGTTATATATTGTTTTCTTCCAGGGGGGGTTCCTTCCCTGCATCTCAACCATCTGGGGCTACTTATCTATAGTGTATAAATGTGTATAAATCTGCCGTTTATACACAAAAGCCCACCTCCTCCGTTGCGTTTTCTCCATTTCTTTCCCTGCAGATAACCCTGACTGTTCCTCCTCTCTAAACCCCATTATCCCCTTCAACAATACAACCCACGGCGTGCAGTTATACAGTATATCCCTCTTCTTTCTCTTCTTCATTTAACCCATTTCGGACGGGAACCCCTTTTTTTAAGTGTCTCAAGCATCACGTTGTACTTTATAGCTATTGGAAAATAGCAGATCTACAAGCTCGTATAGCGCGCGCGGCGCAGAGTGCCGCGCTATACGAGCTTGTATAGGTCCGCTGTTTTTGAAAAATCGTGAAAATGTGGCGCAACATCTTTTGAAAAGGATGTTATTTCAGAGCGAACGTTTTTAACAAAAAGAAAATGCTTCTGCAGGTGCAGGTCCCTGGAACAACATGTTTTCAGATGGGGGTCCTTGACAGATTACATTATATTTGGGGGTGAACATGATATGAACATGTTTGAGATCCACTGACATACCGTAGAAACATGAGGCTTTTCAGAAAACTGTCGGGGTTTAGAATTTGTAGAATCGTCCTCCGGTCTAAATTGGTTAAATTGTTTTTACGCCTCCAACCCTCTAATCCCCCTATAGCTCTCTATTCAGTAATGTAGGGGGGTTATATGGAGGGCTGACATATATCGCCCATGGCCTACATACATCAGTAATGTAGGGGGGTTATATGGAGGGCTGACATATCGCCTGGCCTACATAACATACATGCATATATACGCAACTCATATACTCACGGTATTATAACCAGCAGCACCGTGGCCTATATTACCTATCCATGTGCAATAACTTATTAACCTGCCAGAGTTGAAACGTCGTCTATAGCTGCCCTAGCTAGAGATTCGGGGTTGGTGAAAGGGCCTTTCTGTGTGGAGTTTGCATGTTCTCCCCGTGTCCCCTATAGGGTAGGTACCCTCACATGTTCTCCCCGTGTCCCCTAGGGTAGGTACCCTCACATGTTCTCCCCGTGTCCCCTAGGGTAGGTACCCTCACATGTTCTCCCCGTGTCCCCTAGGGTAGGTACCCTCACATGTTCTCCCCGTGTCCCCTAGGGTAGGTACCCTCACATGTTCTCCCCGTGTCCCCTAGGGTAGGTACCCTCACATGTTCTCCCCGTGTCCCCTAGGGTAGGTACCCTCACATGTTCTCCCCGTAGGGTACCCTCACATGTTCTCCCCGTGTCCCCTAGGGTAGGTACCCTCACATGTTCTCCCCGTGTCCCCTAGGGTAGGTACCCTCACATGTTCTCCCCGTGTCCCCTAGGGTAGGTACCCTCACATGTTCTCCCCGTGTCCCCTAGGGTAGGTACCCTCACATGTTCTCCCCGTGTCCCCTAGGGTAGGTACCCTCACATGTTCTCCCCGTGTCCCCTAGGGTAGGTACCCTCACATGTTCTCCCCGTGTCCCCTAGGGTAGGTACCCTCACATGTTCTCCCCGTGTCCCCTAGGGTAGGTACCCTCACATGTTCTTCCCGTGTCCCCTAGGGTAGGTACCCTCACCTGTTCTCCTTATGTCCCCAATAGAGTAGGTACCCTCACATGTTCTCCCCGTGTCCCCTAGGGTAGGTACCCTCACATGTTCTCCCCGTGTCCCCTAGGGTAGGTACCCTCACATGTTCTCCCCGTGTCCCCTAGGGTAGGTACCCTCACATGTTCTCCCCGTGTCCCCTAGGGTAGGTACCCTCACATGTTCTCCCCGTGTCCCCTAGGGTAGGTACCCTCACATGTTCTCCCCGTGTCCCCTAGGGTAGGTACCCTCACATGTTCTTCCCGTGTCCCCTAGGGTAGGTACCCTCACCTGTTCTCCTTATGTCCCCAATAGAGTAGGTACCCTCACATGTTCTCCCCGTGTCCCCTAGGGTAGGTACCCTCACATGTTCTCCCCGTGTCCCCTAGGGTAGGTACCCTCACATGTTCTCCCCGTGTCCCCTAGGGTAGGTACCCTCACATGTTCTCCCCGTGTCCCCTAGGGTAGGTACCCTCACATGTTCTCCCTGTGTCCCCTAGGGTAGGTACGCTCACATGTTCTCCCCGTGTCCCCTAGGGTAGGTACCCTCACAAAAAACCTGCAGTAATCCTGGTCTCTAAACGGCCTCCCCCTGGCCAGCCGGGGTGCCTGATGGAGGGGAAAGGAACTGGTCAGAATAACGTGCTACGTCCAAACAGGGAAACTCCCCCCTGTCAGGTGCAAAGGAGCAACTTGGACACTCAGGCATGAAGGAAGCATGAGTTCAAGTCCGTTGCTCTCCCCTTGTCCCCCATATATGGGGACTAGGTTGGTGGAGGGTGTGTAGAGCCCAGGATCACATTAGATAATTGGCAAAAGGGGTGAAAAAATGGGCTAAATCAGTGCTATTGTGCACCCTTTACGTCTATGTGTTGTTTCGGAAATATTGAACCAATGGAAAGTAGTAAAAAGTGCTTTGGACAAAACCTATTAATTCAATTGGACCCTCAAAAGGTCTGCTAAAGCAACTAACTCCACCACCTCTCCCCCCTCTCATGGAAGTAATTGACAATATATAAAGTTACAACAACTACAACTTTGATGAGGCAGAATTGCTTTGTTTAAAAAAATATATAAGGTTTTCTTTATTTTCTGAAAATTATATTTTTCATTTCCTGAAAAAGGAATCATGTGCTAACCCATTTAGGCCTGGAAAAAAAGCATTCTAAATTGTGACAGTTTTCTGAAATACCTATGTTTCTAGGTCTATATCACTCAATATTTCATGTCAAGGACCCCAACAATGATCTGTAATTGGCCGACCCCGACCCCCATCTGAAAACATGTTATTCCAAGGACCCTCCAGAAGCAAAGATTTGAGTTATAAACGTTCCAAATTATATAATAATATTCCAAATTTGGGGCACATTCTCACGACTTTTAAAAAATAGCGGACCTACAAGCTCGTAGCGCGCCACTCGGTGGCGCGCTACGAGCTTGTGGATCTGCTATTTTTCAATAGCTAAATTACAACATAATGTTTAAAACACCAAAAGGGGTTCCCGCTCAAAATGGGTTAAACATGACAACTCTCTGAGTCACACGCACTTAGCCACACGTGAGACAAGTCTCATTTCCGTGACAGGCTAGCATTATGAAATGTTAATCTCGTTTCATCCTAGGTGTACCGAGGGATATCGCCATGAAACACACACACACACACACACACACACACACACACACACACACACACACACACACACACACACACACACACACACACACACACACACACACACACACACACACACACACGCATGCACGGCGGCCTATGAATTATTCAGATATGGAGCGCATGCAGAGAGAGACGAAATAATAAAGTCTTCTTGAAAACAATATTCAGAAGACGAAGAAGACAAGCGTGACATATTTTTAGTCCCCGTGAAACAGAGGCACTGTACTAAAACAATGAGTCAGCCTCGCAAACAATATTATTGTAAGAGGATTTATATTCATTGATTAGAACTGTGAAGAAAAAAGGGCATAACTGATTATTTTTCAGTCTGGGGTATATTAGTCGGACTCCATTTTCGTCACCGCTAAAAGCCCTTATCCGTAAACTTCTTTGCCTTTTCTTTTTTTATTTATTTTTACCATTTTGCAAAACATGTTTGAATAGTTAAAATGGCCAGTCTACAAGCTCACAACTATAGCCAATCTATAATGTAGATTGGGTAGTTGAACTATTATAAAATGTTTTTAAAAATAGTAAAAAAAAAAAAAAAAAGGCGAAGTTTAGGGGGTTTAGCGGTTACAGAAATGGAGCCCTTAGTGAGGTGACACCAGTTCTGAGGCGTGCGTTGTGGTGTTGTACAACTGTACAAACTGGACATGGAGGAAATACATTTTGACCTGCAAAGCAGAGCAAAGCAAAGTTCTTTGTTTACCCAGGGTAACTGGACTAAGCTCAAGAACTTGTTTGCAGCCAGGACCTGCTCATAGAACATTTCATGGTAGAGGTTCAATGCCTTGTCCAAGGGCACTTCAGCGGTGGTAATTTTAACGATACCTTCCGATATCAAGACCGCTCCGCAAACCGTTCGGCGACCGCTGCAAAGAGTTTAATGTCTCTGTGTCTCATTTCTAATACATATGAACCTAACCCATAAGCACGTATCCTTCAGTTTTACAATATTCAACTTATATCAGTAAATGTGTAGTTCATCCATTCCAGTTCTATAATAACGAGGAGCACCGACTGTGGCAGGTGGAATGGACGCGCTCGGCCCTAGTGGTTGGAGCGTGAACTGCATGCGGACCCGTGGATTCATGACGATTCATGCCTAAATTGTAAATTGTAAATGACTCTATATGGTTGGATCACATGACGTAAACGCAGGTAAACGCAACCATTTAAGTCAGAGTAACGATAACGGCGTCACTACTGGGAATGGGAAATGCGGTTACTATAGTTACTGTATTAGTTACCGCAAAAAGTTAACGCGTTAGTCCCAACAATGGTGAAGAGTGAGAAATAAGGGCCGATTCATACTCCTATTCAGCGCTGTTGTGCCGAAATGATTTTGGCTCGTCAGAACCTCAAATGACGTCCCGAACAGAACCCGCTTTTATTCGGCTCTAAAATATAGAGTATGAACCACGCCTATAAGTCAGGTGGCTGCCATTGGCACGCACGTGGAAACCAAACCAGGTCATTGTGACCTCCAGTGTCAATTAAATTGTTCTTGCTGAACTTTTAATCTGTTTTAAATTAATGACCTCTTCCATACAGGAAAGGATTCCAAATAAGCCGTCTGGGCTTCTCCCCTTTCCCTGCACGGTATTATGGGCTCCATTCTCCTCATCGCTAAACCCCTTATCCCTAAACTCCCTTCCTCTCCACCAGGCCGAAGGCATGGGGAGACAGTATGTTTTATTGTCTCCACCAGGCTGAAGGCATGGGGAGAGATTATGTTTCATTGTCTCCACCAGGCTGAAGGCATGGAGAGAGAGTATGTTTAGTTGTCTCCACCAGGCTGAAGGCATAGGGAGAGAGTATGTTTTATTGTCTCCACCAGGCCGAAGGCATGGGGAGAGAGTATGTTTTATTGTCTCCACCAGGCCGAAGGCATGGGGAGACAGTATGTTTTATTGTCTCCACCAGGCTGAAGGCATGGGGAGAGATTATGTTTCATTGTCTCCACCAGGCCGAAGGCATGGGGAGAGAGTATGTTTCATTGTCTCCACCAGGCTGAAGGCATGGGGAGAGAGTATGTTTTATTGTCTCCACCAGGCCGAAGGCATGGGGAGACAGTATGTTTTATTGTCTCCACCAGGCTGAAGGCATGGGGAGAGAGTATGTTTAGTTGTCTCCACCAGGCCGAAGGCATGGGGAGAGAGTATGTTTTATTGTCTCCACCAGGCTGAAGGCATGGGGAGAGAGTATGTTTTATTGTCTCCACCAGGCCGAAGGCATGGGGAGAGAGTATGTTTTATTGTCTCCACCAGGCCGAAGGCATGGGGAGAGAGTATGTTTTATTGTCTCCACCAGGCCGAAGGCATGGAGAGAGAGTATGTTTTATTGTCTCCACCAGGCCGAAGGCATGGGGAGAGAGTATGTTTTATTGTCTCCACCAGGCCGAAGGCATGGGGAGAGAGTAAGAGTATGTTTTATTGTCTCCACCAGGCCGAAGGCATGGGGAGAGAGTATGTTTTATTGTCTCCACCAGGCCGAAGGCATGGGGAGAGAGTATGTTTTATTGTCTCCACCAGGCCGAAGGCATGGAGAGAGAGTATGTTTTGTTGTCTCCACCAGGCCGAAGGCATGGAGAGAGAGTATGTTTTATTGTCTCCACCAGGCCGAAGGCATGGAGAGAGAGTATGTTTTATTGTCTCCACCAGGCCGAAGGCATGGAGAGAGAGTATGTTTTATTGTCTCCACCAGGCCGAAGGCATGGAGAGAGAGTATGTTTTATTGTCTCCACCAGGCCGAAGGCATGGGCAGAGAGTATGTTTTGCACTCCGTCCCTCCGTCCGTCCGTCCGTGTGGAGAAAAAAAAGGCAGAAGTTCAGGGATAAGGGGTTTAGCGATGACGAAAATGGAGCCATATGTATTATCTATTTTTTTATATATAACTATGTGCTAAATAAATAAACTAAACTAAACTAAACTAATAGAATAAGAATGCCCACAAATTAAAGCATGATTCTTTTCTGGTAATTATAAACTGTCGGGGCACTGTTAATTATCTCACCCTTTGCTTCAAGGAGTTTATTAAAGACTTATCAGGGGACGAGGGTTTAGTGGAACATGGTTAGAATGGTTCCACAGAGAGGAACAGGAAAGTAATTATCTGAAGCAGGGGCAGGAGGGAGACCCAGGCCGCCAGAATGAGACGTTATCTGAAGCAGGGGGCAGGGAGGAGACCCAGGCCTCCAGAATGAGGCAGGCTGGCTATGGTGACTGTCTGTCTAAAGGGTGTCTGGTAGGCTGGCTATGGGGACTGTCTGTCTAAACTAAAGGTTGTCTGGTAGGCTGGCTATATGGGGACTGTCTGTCTAAAGGGTGTCTGGGAGGCTGGCTATGGGGACTGTCTGTCTAAAGGGTGTCTGAGAGGCTGGCTATGGTAACTGTCCCAGATCACAGTGACATAGAGGAGAGTGGGACAGTTGGAGAACCAGCATGTTGTTCAGACAGACTGGGTCAACATGGACGTCTGGAGACGTCGTCAAGACTGATCATGATTATCTCATGGTTCAGATTAAGATTTGAAGATTGCGCTGCCTGTGAGATTAGGAATACACTGTAGATTATTATGTCCACGACCTTTTACTTAATAACCGCTTAAAGGAAATGATTTGCTTAACCCCTAAAAGTGTTTAGACTTATTTTATTTGTCGGCGTCGACTCGGACCAAAATGTGTTGCGCTGTATTTTTTTTCAGAATTAACCCATTCTGGGCGGGAACCCCTTTTTGTGTTTTAACATTATGTCACACTTTAGCTGTTGAAAAATACCAGATCTGCAAGCTCGTAGAGTGCCGCGCTACGAGCTTGTAGATCTGCTATTTTTGAATAATGGTGAAAATGTGGCGCACATCATTTTTAACTCAAATCTTTGCTTCTGGGAGGGGTCCCTGGAACAACATATATATTTCCAGATGGCGGCGGCTATTTCCAGAACGACTGACATAGAGAAGGGTTTTTTCAGAAAACAGAAAACTGAAGACATTTGTAGAATCGAACTTAGGTAAGGAAAAGAAAGGAAAGTTACCATGTTTACCCAGGGTATAACTGGACTAAGCTCAATAACTTGTTTACAGCCAGGCGCTGCTCATAGAACATTTCATGGTATAGGGGTTCAATGCCTTGTTCAAGGGCACTTGGTAATGGTGGTAATTTTAACGTGCCGGTCCGGGGATACGAACTATAGCGACCTTCCGATATCAAGTCCGCTCCACAAACCGTTCGGCCACCGCTGCCCCGTAGGTCTAAATGGGTTAAGGACCCATGGCTTGCCTCCTTCCTGTTGGTTAACAATGTCCTCACTTGGTTTCTAGCACAGTTCTTAAAGATTATAGCAGGCGCTATCCATCTATGTACGGGTTTCAATATGATGAGTGTATCTGTCTCGAAACATAATGACGCCGTGCTGGCTTGTTAAAAATTATATGTTAACCCCTTGTTAACCCCTTGTTGTTCTAAGCATTGTGTTATACTTTAGCTCTATTGAAGCAATTAAGGACGCCCGCACGACGACTCCAATCTGTCTTAGTTCCTCTGAACATTCTTACCGGGTGCGCGGTCGGTCGAGGAAAGTTCTAACTTTACAAGAAATTCTCCGAGGAGAGAATAGCAGCACTCACGGTCATGACATTTGGTTTAAGGCCCTTTTTTATAATTTTTATATTCGCAGTCCGACAGCACAACGTACTCGTTTCGTCAGCGTTATACTATATGGTATCATATATCATATAGTATCATACTTTAGCTTTTGAAAAATAGCAGATCTACATGCTCATAGTGCGGCACAGAGTTAGCCTCGCTACAAGCTTGTAGGTCGGCTATTTTTGAAAAATCATGAAAATGCGTCACAAATCTTTGAATATATATTCTTTCTGAGCGAATGTTTTTTTTAACTCAAATCTTTGCTTCTGGGGGGGGGGGGGGGGTCCCTTGAACAACACATTTTCAGATGAGGGTCAGGCCGTGGCCAATTACAGTACATACAGTATCGTTGTTGGGGCACCACTGATACAGAAACATGAGGTATTTCAGAAAACAGTCACGACTTTTTTTTTTTTTTCGACGTCGGGCCTAAACGGGTTAAAATAGACTAAATAAAAATATTTTTGCCAAGGGAAGTAGACACACACACAGACATGGAGCGTGACATTCATTAATTGAGTCTTATGATCAAAATAATAACGTGACATTCAGTAATTATGATGATTATTATTATTATTATTATTATTATAATTATGATCAAAATAACAGCTTCAGGTTCATTTCTTTGTTTCGGTGTAACCGCAAAAAAAAACCCAACATGAATCACATAAAACACAGTACAAATAACACATAGACAAATAACAATTAAATCAATTAATTAGCTAGCTAATTAATTAATTAGAACAATTCCAAAACCTTTTTTTTAATGTCACAATCCCTTTAAACACTATTTTGTTCCCCTGTCAATCAAAATGCTCAATCAGAGATTGCCGAATGCACTTTAATGACTCAGATATTCAGGGATTGCCAAAAGCACTTTTTTGACTATAGTTGCACTTTTATCAATGGAATGTGTGCAATAACTCTGTTTTGTGTATGTGGGTGTTTCATGGTGTTTTTTCCTTTTCATATGTGAACATGCCTGTTATTTGTATGCAGCTGTGACTCTGTCTCCAAGACACATTTATCCCAAGGGAGACAAATAAAGACAACCTTGACCTTGAACCTTGACACCTGCACTGGGGTCGTTGGGCCAATCTCTTATCTTCTAACTCAGGGGTTGGGACAACTTTGACGATGGAGAGGGCCATTATATTTCCACACTCACTCCCTATCCCTATAGGGCCATAACAAATCACAGTAATGTTCTGACATCGTCTCCATAACTGAAAACATAATTTTCAGGAATGGTTTTTGAGTATCAAATTGATCAAAGTATAAGAGTTATACAGTGGAGCCCACGTATCAAAATGGCTGCTCCTTTAACCCATTTTGGTCGGGAACCCCTTTTGGTGTTTTAAACATTATGTTATACTTTAGCTATTGAAAAATAGCAGACCTAGGTCTGCTATTTTTGAAAAGTCGTGAAAATGTGGTGCAAATCTTTGAATATATATTTCAGAGCGAACATTTTTAACTAAAATATTTGCTTCTGGGGGGTCCCTGGAACTACATATTTTGAGATGGGGGGGTCCCAATAGAGATCATTCTGGGGTTCCTTGACATGAAAAAGGTTGAGCACAAATGACATAGAAACATGGGTTTTTCCAGAAAACTATTAGGATTTAGAAGCCTTTTTTTTTATAATTCTCATCAGTCCAAAATGGGTTAACCCACGCAGAAGCCGAGCACAGTTCACGCAGAAAACCAAAGATACATGATCCCCATCCCCATCGCGTACAGATAATATTCCTGTCAGCGGCTTGGATCTTTCTCATGTTCAGTTTTTCTGTAACTGACCCCCGGAGGGTTATTATTGCCAATGCTAATGGAGAGAAATCTGACTGTTCTCACATATCACTACAGATATGTCTGATTCATATCACCCAAATTAATTTCTACTTGCAAAAAAAAAAACGTTCAGATTGTCTTGTAGGAGTACGTGGGCGAGGAAAATATAATGTTTGTTTTTTTAAATCTTTTGGTAAGTTTTTATGAAAATGATTGAAAATGTCAATCAGATTTCCTATAGGCCATTTTTATGGATAACATGGTAAATGTGTAATTACTTCACTAAAACAACTTAAGGATTCATGTATTCATTCATATATGGTTTATTATTTGGCCTCAGATCAATTATGAATAATATTTGGCCTCAGAACAGTATACATTATGAATGATAACACCAATAAGCCATATTTTTTTATCAATTTTATTAAAAGAACAACATTAAAATCTGTGCAAGTAGTAAATAGTACTAGTAGTAAAGTAAGTAAAAAAGAACAAAAGAACAAAATTAAAATCTGTACAAGTAGTAAATATACTAGTAGTAAAGTAAGTAAAAAGGAACAAAATAACTAAATAGTAGTAAATAGTACTAGTAGTAGTAAATAAATCTAATAACCTAAACCATTTTCACTGGTCAGTGGTCACATAATAGCCTACTGTAAATGTGTTTTATGTGTAAAAACCCTGAGCCCTGGATCAGTGGGACTGCAGAATGACTGCGTGTGAATCTGCATGATGTGTGAACAGTGGAGGAATGGAGGAAATTGAATTGGTTTGGGGGGGTGTGGGGGGTGACTTAGAGCGCTTGTATGTGTTAACCTTTTTAGACCTGGGGAGGATTCGACAAAGATGGTTCCTAAATCCTCACAGTTTTCTGCAAAAAACCTCTGTTTCTATATATGTCAGTGGTGCTCAACCTTTTGAATTCATGTCAAGCGGAACC
The DNA here is from genome assembly GCF_963924005.1 of Protomyctophum bolini. Taxonomy (NCBI): domain Eukaryota; kingdom Metazoa; phylum Chordata; class Actinopteri; order Myctophiformes; family Myctophidae; genus Protomyctophum; species Protomyctophum bolini. The sequence goes on from NC_137870.1 coordinate 46,712,444, forward strand.
TACAGAATTATCTGTAATTGGCCGCCGACCCACCATCTGATAATATGTATAGTTCCAGGGAAAGATTTGAGCTAAAAACTTTCGCGCTGAAAGAACATTCAAAGATAATGCGTGACCCACATTTTCACGATTTTTCAAAAATAGCAGACCTATATACAAGCTCGTAGCGCGGCACTCTGTAGCAGATCTGCTATTTTTCAATAGCTAAAGTATTAACATGGTGCATGCTTAAAACACCAAAAGGTGTTCTCGCCCAAAATGTGTTAAAACCATATGTCAGGTTGTACACGTGAAGCTTTGCAGAGTCGCTGGAACGCAGTGGAGCCATTATTTCCCGCAGGGGGGTTGGGGGGGATGGGGACGCCATTGAAGTGTGCTGCCCCCCCCAAGGCCTCGATCTCAGAGGTCCCATGTGACGACTCACTCAGACAGAATGAATAATTACATGGCAAGCTATTTTCATATAATGAGGACCCATAGCGACCCATAGCATGCCATGAGACCGATGTAGGTCTCATGGGAATATATACCTGGCCTATAGCTGCCTTGCAACATTATTTATTATTAATATTATTTTTCAAATAAAGATAACATAAAGACATATACTCTTGTCAATCATTACAAATGATTTCATCATATTAATATTTTCTTATTTCAAGATCTATATCAAATACTATGTACTGTACAAGGAAAATATTCCACTGTTTTCATAGATAGTGGCGCCTGCTTATGGGTTTAAGACATTTCCTTAAAGGTGGAGTGCCACATTTTTATTTTTTTTCCAGTTTTGTATGTGTCTATGAGGTAGAACGGAGTAGAACCGCTGCTCCTTCGCCTGGAAAGGAGCAAGCTTAGGTGGTTCGGGGCATCTGGTTAGGATGCCTCTCGGGCGTCTCCCTAGGGAGGTCCTCGACGCACGTCCCACTGGGAGGAGACCCCGGGGCAGACCAAGGACCACGTCCCACTGGGAGGAGACCCCGGGGAACATCTCGGGATCCCCCCAGGAGGAAGTCACTAATGTTGCTCTGGAGAGGGAAGTCTGGAACACTCTGGCGGAGCTGTTGCCCCCGCGACCCGACTACGGATAAGCGGTTGAAGATGGATGGAAGGATGGATGGATGGATGGATGGATCAAGCAAAAGTAGTGAAAATCGCCGTGTTCACGATGTGTCGCACGGTCACCGCAACACACCGTGAACTCGTTGTAACTCACCATTTCTGAAGGGGAAAAAAAAACGTCTTCCCTGTTCCCTGAAACGTAACGGTTTCAGACTTAACCCATTTTGTGCGGGAACCCCAGTTGGTGTTAGCATTATGCTATGCTTTAGCTATTGAAAAATAGCTGATCTACAAGTTCATAGTGCGCCACTGAGTGGCGCGCTACGAGCTTGTAGGTCTGCTATTTTTGAAAAATCGACTGACATGGAAACATATAGCTTTTTCAGAAAACTGTCAGGATGCAGAAGACATTTTTAGAGTCTGATCTCAGGTCAGAATGGAAAACTGTCAGGATGTAGAAGACATTTTTAGAGTCTGATCTCAGGTCAGAATGGATTAACAAGGTTTCCACCCGACAGGCATGCAGTGACATTAATATGTATCCACACATTCCTTCCTGCATCCACTGTTGTATTCATGCCTCGACGCTCTTCTCAGAGTTGGAACTTCATTTCCGCTGTCGGGCAGGACAGCGTTTGGCCCTTCTGTGAGCTGTGTGAGGGCGGGGGACTCAGCTGTCAACCCCTGGCCTTGCTCTGCTCTCCTCCGTCTCTGGGGGAATAATTGGCACATTAAATTATTTAAAAATCAGGCAGGGGGCACATTATCATAAATATTCACTCGACGCTCTGCTTAGATCAACAGTCAGGACTCGGGGCGCTTGTGTGACAGCCACTCTGTGTGCACGTGTGTGTGTTTGCGTGTGCGTGCACGAGTGTGTGTGTGTGCGTGCGAGTGTGTGTGTGTGTGTGTGTGTGTGTGTGTGTGTCTGTGTCTGTGCGTGTACTCGGGCGGCACGTGTGTGCCGTGCGTGCATGTCAATGTTGGGTATGTTTATTTTGAGGATTCAGAATTGGATTCCTTGATGGAACGTGTTTACAAACTAATCTCTCTCTGTCAGACTGTCAACATCCACAAATTAATGCAGACGGTATGAAAATGTAGGTATACTGTGCACGCACGCACGCACGCACGCACGCACTCACGCACTATCACATCTGTACTGATGCACAGACGAGTGGCCAACGCAGTGATCTCACGGGTCAGTCCGCCGTTCCCTCAACGAACCTGACGAGACGCAGAGTGTCGCTAACGATGTGCTAACGAGTTAAGGCTGCCGATAACGAGCCCATTAGCAGGCACTAAATGCCCATTAGTGTGTCCATAATGAAGGGTGTCCTCAGACTGAAGGCTTTGACGGCCCGCCAAGTAGTGCCACACAGAGCTTCTTATGCAAATGGTCTTCATGAATATCTGCTTTTTGTGGCGTCATTTCACGTACTGAACCTTGTTGTATTTCCTCCCGTAAAAACACGCCCCTGTTTCAGCCCGGGGGTCAGGGGGTCAGAGGTCAGGGTCGGACTGAAACAGTGGCCCACATGAATAATAATAATACTGTTTGGTTTAACCAAGGTTCGCTCTGAAGGAATATATATATATATTCAAAGATTTGCACCACATTTTCACGATTTTCCAAAATAGCAGATCTCTACAAGCTTGTAGATCTGAGATCTGAGATTATGTGGAAGTTACGCGGAATGTCTACTGAGTGGCAAAAAAACTACTTTCTAGCCTTGACAGCCCCATACATCCAAACGGAAAAGTGCTGTATGTGATTGCATTAAACAACGTCAAGCGACGCTATAGACTCAACTTGCCACCGGCGGGGGTTGTGTGTCTGTATGTTTGGGGCTAATATTGCACTGACGAACCAATCGACACAAAATATAAAATGCACGCACGCACACACACACACACACACACACACACACACACACACACACACACACACACACACACACACTCTGAGCTGGGCATAGGAGGGGGACTAGCGCCCCTCAAAACAAATAAAAATAAATAAACCCCAGTCCATCAACTATATGGTATATGAATGCATTTACTACCATGACAGTTGCCAGTATAACGTTCATTGGAGAATCTGCAGAACAGAGAGACACAGAGAGACAGAATTCCAAGTCCAAGAAGTGTATAATGTTGTATTCTGTATCCTGACACTGTACGCAGGCCGTAGTTTATCCCTAAACTTCTTTGTCTTTTATTTTTTTTACTATTTTTAAAAACTTTTTTGAATAGTTCAACTATAGCCAAATCTACATTGACACGTTGTGACGAAAATGGAGCCCATAGTCTAGACTGGAGCAGTGCTGATTTGGGCAGCACATTTTCGTCATAGTCTTACTCTTTACTTTACATTTGAGTCACCCGGAATGTTTTAGTGTTAGTGTTATAGTTTTAGTCGACTAAATACCATAAGATTTTAGTCAACTAAAAGCTACAGTCCACTATACAGTTTTTTACTGGAAGAGACGTCAAGAGGGAAACAGACCCTGCACGTTGGAAACGTCCCTAGTGGGGAAACACAGTGATGTGTCATCATGATGGAAAACGTTCCGCCAATTAAAATCCAACTGTCAAACTCTGCCTCTGACGGAGCGCTCCTATAGAGCAAGGATGGCCTCCTCTTAGCTCGCTTAGCATTTTTAGTTCGCTTGGCATTTTAGCTCGCTGAATATATAGCATCTAAAATAGGCCGGCAGAGCGGACATGCGTCACATTAAAACCAAGCAGTGATATACCGTTAATATGATGTGAGCATGTTTGTTTAAAGTGGGACATTTGGTATATATATTTTTTATTGGCCTACAATATTGTCTATATACATACATCCATGAATCCACTTGCTGACCGGCTGTTAGCATTGGGCAATCTTTTTTATAGGGGTTTCTTGTGACCCTACCATTAAAGGAGACGTAGTTGTTACGTCCCCACCAAAAAGGTCCAGGTGTTATTTTGTGCAAAAGCTCCTTATTGGCTATTTCCCTACCATAAGCCCTAAATGAATTGCATTTAATTGAATGGGAATTGAATGGGGCTATGGGGTGTTGTGCTAATTCGCTTATTTCCATCGCTCAAAATTATAATTTCTTTGTATATATCCTCTCTTCATAATGTAAATAATATCCCAAGAGGCACACTTTACTACTTCTTTCGATGGAAATAAGCGAATTAGCATAACACCCCATAGCCCCATTCAATTCCCATTCAATGCAATGCAATTCATTGAGGGCTTATGGTAGGGAAAATAGCCAATAAGGAGTTTTTGCACAAAAAAACACCTGGACCTCTTTGGCGGGGACGTAACAACTACAAAGAAAGGTAAGAAAGATAAGAAAGCATTCTAGCATGGCATTCTCCTTTAACATCCTATGGCTGGCGAAATTGTCAAAAATGTCAAACTGTCCTTATGCTTTGTGACGTGTTCTAAACTATGGGGGTTTTCAATATTCTGAATCTATTCCAAGCATTAGTTCTGCACAACAAACGGCCATAGACATCATGACAAATGAGGTCATATTTCCAAAGTATTTCACGAATAAAATGAATAAGTCAAATCCAATTCCGCGCCACAATTCCTTCTGACATCACGCACAATAAATTATGTCCATCATGTACATATATGCAGCACATGGGCGGCGGTGGCTCAGCGGTAGAGTGGCCGGATGGTAACCACAAGGTTTCCAGTTCGAACCCTGTGGGCTCCCCCAGAGTTAGTGTCGAAGTGTCCTTGAGCAATACACTGAACACCAAATTGCTCCTGATGTGCAGGTTGGCGCCTTGCATGGTTTCTGCCGCCATCGGTGTATGAATGTGTGTGTGAATGGGTTAACCCATTTAGACCTGACGAAGATTCTAAAAATGTCTTCTACATCCTGACAGTTTTCTGCTAAAAGCTATGTTTCTATGTCAGTCGTTCTTCGATTTTTCAAAAATAGCTAAAGCATAACATAATGCTAACACCAAAAGGGGTTCCCACCCAAAATGGGTTGATGCACAATATAATGTAAAGCGCCTTGTATAAAGGCCCTATATAAATGCACCATTTACCATTCACATGAATCGATTCACACGCGGGACAATATCCAAAGCAGATATATATATATATACTGTACAGTATATGCTCGGCTTCAGCTCAAAATCAACGTGAGGTGTACGTGCTGCAGACAGTCGCTTGACTTCACGCGAGCGTACAGTATACAATAATATGGAAAGTGGATACGCTCCGCTCGCTGTGAAGGGCAAAACCACGTTATTTACACCGTGATGGCGGTCCGGGGAAGGATTTGTTCCCCCAGCGCAGCACTGTGACGGTATTCCTTACACTATAGCAGAGGCGACTGCAGGGATTATAGCTACTGTATATACTTTGAAAGACTTGAAAGACAAAATGATTATGAAATGTATGGAACGTGTGACTTTGTAACACTGATGAAATGACAAAATGATTAAGAAATGTACATTATATTTATATATAATATATATATATATATTATATATATATATATATATATATACACACACAACACAATGAAATATTACATTTTTCGCCGTGGGACGATCTCACTTAATCTCACTTAACCAGATGAGTGGCATGGTGTGCGAAGTGGCCGTCATTATATGACAATTATAGTGTTAGTGTGAAAGCAGTTATGAAATGAAAATAATGAAAAACAAGAGACGTGTGTGACTGTGTGTGTGTGTGTGTGTGTGTGTGTGTGTGTGTGTGTGTGTGTGTGTGTGCACTTATAATAAGTACATAAGTAAATGTAAGTTTATTACTTTACACTACTGGTTCAGACTATGTTCACACATACAGACCCCTCCCTCCCCGGACGCGGTCCTATAGGGGTCTAGGGGTGTGGGGGGGGGGGCTGGATTTAGACCCCCCCCCCCCCCAAGGTCAACATTCTTCACCCTGCAAAAAGTAAACAGTTTAGATGATATTATAAATAATGCATAAGTCTGAGGAGAAAAAACACCCGGATAATGACTTTGACCTCGGGCACCGCCGTGCCACTGCACCAGTAGAGTTATTTGTAGGGTCTGTCTGTTGCCCTTTGTGTTAAAAAATAATATATATATATTATTTGAGTCAATATTAACCGAAATAACCGATTCAATAACTGAAATTGCAGTTTAAGAACAATAATGTTATATTTTAATAGTATATTGAAAATGTATTGTATAATTGGGTGTATTTATAGAGTTGTTTGTGTTTGCTTTTTGCATTTTGTGTATTCTAATGAAAAAAATCATCTTTTGTTAATCATAAACGTTGTAGCCATTGTAAGAAAAGGCCAATGGCTCACGCTAGCTATCTTTCTCGAGAAACATATATACCTGTATTTCAATCACGATGCGATGAAAATTCAGAAATCAGATCCGAACCTCGGATGTCTGATCAGCACAATTGTCACTGCGGCAACGTGTGTGACTTTGACTTTGACAGCGACCTAGTTTTACAGTAAAGAGCCATATAAAGAAGATCCTAATTCTAACAGTATAGTCTATGCATGCGTGAGCATGTTCCGTGCGTGCGGGGGTGTTTTCAGCAGACAATGTGTTAAAAGCAGTGGCGGAAGGTTTCCTAAAACGGCAGTGTGTGCCCCCCATTTTTCGGAGGAAAAGGAACAGTTCTGTTCCCCCGGACATTGTTTGGGGGATATTTTAGCTGAGATGGCTCTTGTTTGTCAAGTCTCAAGTCAGTGTGGAGATACCCCACGTCCGGCGGTGTTGCTGACCCTCCCCTCCCCTCCCCTCCCGGCTCATGGCTCTTCACAGACGGGCCGACGGTACACAGACAGGTACACAGACAGGTATACACAGACAGGTACACAGACAGGTATACACAGACAGACAGCAGCCTCTCCGCTGACCGTGTCAGTGTAGCGTTGCTGCAGGAGACGTGAAGTGTGAATGAACCGTGCGGTCACTGGAACAAAGCCACCGTATTAGCATTTGAATACCTGTTCTAGTGTGAACACCGTAAAGGTGTGTGCCTATAGTTACTACGTGACAAAATGACCAGGGGGAGGGGAGCTTCAGCCTTCATTATTATTATTTTGTCAGTGGGTGCTTGTGCCCTCCCGAAGTTGACGCCGTTGGTTAAAAGCCATGTCATTGTAATGTGTGTGTGTGTGTGTGTGTGTGTGTGTGTGTGTGTGTGTGTGTGTGTGTGTGTGTGTGTGTGTGTGTTTGTGTGTGTGTGTGTGTGTGTGTGTGTACGTGCGTGATTGTGCGTGTGTCCGTCCGCTAGACTTTATTATACAATTTACAACTTTAGGCGCTCCTAATCCAGAGTGACTCACACACAGTAAGAACAAGAACAACACATTGTAATACTTTCTCACCAGCTTTATCAGTTTGTTAATTGGCATCACTTCATGTGTTGCTGTTACACACAGCCTCCCCCAGAGGATTTTACAGACAGGCACTGCCGTAGACAGCTTGTTGCACACATTTAACCCATTCTGGGCGGGAACCCCTTTTGGTGTTTTAAACATTATGTTATAATTTAGCTATTGAAAAATAGCAGATGTACAAGCTCATAGCACGCCACCGAGTGGCGCGCTACGAGCTTGTATAGGTCTTGTATAGGTCTGCTATTTTTGAAAAATCGTGAAAATGTGCCTCAAATCTTTGAATATATATTGTTACAGAGTGAACATTTTAACTCAATTCTTTGCTTCTGGGTGAGGTCCCTGGAACAACATATTTTCAGATGGGTGGTCGGAGGCATATTACATGTAATTTTTGGGGTCCTTGACATTACATATTTCAGAAATTTGTCAGGATTTTGAAGACATTTTTTTAATTTCGACGTCAGGCCTAAATGGGTTAAGGGCCTGTGCAGGAAGAACAGCTTGTTCTGTGCCTTCCTGTAGTGTAGAGCATAGGTGTCTTTCAACAGGTGGTCCGCGGACCGCCGGTGGCCCGCGAAGGTATTGCATGTGGTCCCTGCATGACCGTGCATTTAGTTATGTATAGGAAAGTGAAGATTTATTTACCACTTCCAAAATCTCCAGCACTTGCAAACTCACCTGCAATGCATTTATCGACAGGAAGTATAGCTCATAACATAGCCCAGTGGTTCCCAAAGTGGGGTCCGGGGACCCCCAGGGGTACCTGAGGGAGTTCCACCTTGTTTGTGTCACATTCAAATGTTTTGGATTTTCATGTGTTCCTTGGTTTTGAGTTAGTTAGTGTTTTACTTCTTTGTGTTATACTGTGATTTTGGAGTATGCATTTTCCTTGTTTCGTAGTTGCAGTTCTGCTTTACACTGTGCACCTTTATTTTGTAGTCTTTGTTCTGTGCCTTCCTGTCTGCCCCTGTAGTTATGTCCCTGTCTTGTCTCACTAGTCCTGTGATTGGACCTGTGTTTCCACCTGTGTCCCCCTTAGTTCCCCAGCCTATCCCAGTGTTGATTGTCAGTGGTGTTCACCTGTGTCTATAGTTATCCCTATATGTCTATTTATATGCCCTTGTGTGTTCAGTTATCTGTCGATTCGTTGTTTGTTGTCACTGTGTTCAGTCGTGTTTTTGAGCTTACATGTTTCCAAGTATTTAGTTTATTGTGTTTTCCTCGTGCCAGTTCCCTGTTTCCCTGCATTGTTAAATAAATCTCTTGCAACTGAATTCTGCCTCCGCTGCTACTGTCTGCACTGCTGATATGGTTCCTTCTTCGCATTTGAGTAAATTATGCGCTGTGACTGGCCAGTCGCTGTGATTGACACTAACCCTATCCTTAACCTCAGTAAAACTATACCTAAACCTAACCCTAACCCTAACTCTAACCTCAGTAAAACTACCATACCTAAACCTAACCTTAACCTCAGTAAAACTATACCTAAACCTAACCCTAACCTTAACCTCAGTAAAACTATACCTAACCCTAACCCTAACCTTAACCTCAGTAAAACTATACCTAACCCTAACCTTAACCTCAGTAAAACTATACCTAAACCTAACCCTAACCTTAACCTCAGTAAAACTATACCTAAACCTAACGCAGTGGCTCTGCAGTTGGGTCCTACACCTTCTCTGCCCGGCACCGTGACAGTTTGTTTGGACAAGGTGAGGCGTGCGTGCGTGCGTGCGTGCGTGCGAGAGTTCTGGGGCTGAACCCATTAGCTGAGTAAATGACCCCGAGATGACTGCAGGGATCAGCTATAAGTTGCCCTGAAGCATTTTCTGCCCAGACCACCAGACTCTCACCTTTTTAAATGCCGTGTCACACTTCTCTTACACAAGATCCCCAAATCCAAGGCACACCTATAATTATTGATGCCATAATTATTAATCCTAAAATAAGCATGCAAAAAACAGAGAGAGTCAGAGTGCTTGCCAAGGAGTGCATGCAGGCCAAAGTTACTTGTATTACTGGAGTAAATGAAAATAAATAATCTCAGCTTTCATCAGTGTTGAGTTTCTCCCCCACTGGACGAGTTGATATCATTACAGAATGAGCTCAGTCTGTGTTGAAACACACTATTGTCGGATGGACATCTTGTACAGTGTAGTAAACAGTTTAGTTGCATATCCCATGTTTCGGTGCTGCTACGCTAATACCTGCTATTTGTTTCATGTGTTTAATTCACTGTTTTTTTTATAATTATGAAAATATATTGCGGATTTGGTAACGAGGCCGTCACGTTATGATGACGAAACCGGAAATGGAGCCGTGCTCTGGGAGAATGAGTTTTTGAGTTTTTCTCTTCAACACATGGGACTATCTTCTCGCGGATTTTCGTGGATCAAAGCTGCAAATAAAACAAGTTTGGCTATATTAGTCTAAAGCTGTCAATGTGTTATGTGTTAAGTCCAAAACAGTTACTTAGAACATGTGTATTACCAATGGATCCAATGTAGTTATTATTTTTTACAATACTTCAGAAAGACCCATTTCCGGTATGTTTAAGCCAGAATACTACCCGGTTTGATTTAAGCTTGTAGTTTTTTCTGCCGCCATGCCCGTTGACTCTGGTCATTGTAGTTAATTCGCTGCTAACTAACTACAATGACAAGACACAGCATGATCAATACATGGTCAATACATGATCAATACATGGCCACGCCCCTGTTTCCCTGGACAAAGAGACATCAGTAATTAATCCATTTAAATGCACTTCAACAACCTTGGGTTTGTTTTCCTGAAAGGACTCTGCACTCATGTATGCAAATGATACTCAGTCTGCCAAGCGTGAAAGGCTCTGTCATTGAATAATGGCTTGCTGCATATACAGAACATTTTAAAGCTTTGTTTAAAACAAAATAATAATACTAATTTCATATTCATTAAGCAAGTGCCATAATCCCCTTTCAGAGAGTTTGTTTCATTTTCCCCCCCTTCTTCTTCGTTAGGCTAATGTAACACCTGTGCTCACATGTCTGTTCTCGATGTAACCGATGGACTTAAGACTCAGCACTGCACCGGCTTGGTTTTATTTCAGACCTGGCAACTTTGAATCAGTTGAAGGGTTCTTGAGATATGCAAAGAACAGATCAGGCAGACAGGCAGACAGGCAGGCAGACAGGCGGCAGACAGACAGACAGACAGACAGACAGACAGACAGACAGACAGACAGACAGACAGACAGACAGACAGACAGACAGACAGACCAAAGTCTCCTGAACTTGAACACAGCATTTTGCATTGAACTATAATGTGTTTATAAATCCAGGTCGTTACACCGTATCTCCACTAGCTAAAGAGCGCTGGGTTTGCGCTCCGAAAATAGCTGATCTAATTTGGGGGTCCTTGACAAAGTTTGAGAACTACTGATGTAAAGAACAGACTTTCTGTCATGAACACTTTCGGCTGTTGCAGAAAGATTCAACGATTGTCTGCATATACGTTTATAGAGGCCTATATATTGTATACAGACCATAATGAAGGAAAACACTTTTTTTTATATTTTTTATCCCATGATTTTGTAACCCATTTTTCACCCCTGTGTCAATCATCTAATGTGATCCTGGGCTCGACACACCCTCCGCCAACCTAGTCCCCATATATGGGGGACAAGGGGAGAGCAACGGACTTGAACTCATGCTTCCTTCATGGAAAACCCATAACACTGAATACGAAGCATACCTCTGCTTCCCTTTACAAAGCACTGCTATGCCTTCACGCCTTCGCAATTCTCGAGATATCTATTATCTTTCTACGCCAAAAGAAGAAATGTTTTGCAAAATCCATTCTCATGAATATAGCGCCCGTCAGCTAACTTGACACGTTGTGTGATGGTCGATGTGAGATAATGTCAATCTCCCCGTTTTGTTAGTGAAGTTAAAGTTTCACTTGACAGGCAATTTAGTGGATGTTGCAAAAAAGATCACACCCGTGTGAACAACTGAGTGATGCACACGTCTCTCTCGTTTTTAACTAAAGTCTTTGCTTCTGAGGGGTTCCTGGAATAACATATTTTCAGATGGGGTCCTTGACATGAAATATTGAGCACCACTGATACAGAAACATGAGGTATTTCAGAAAACTGTCAGAATTTAGAACAATTAGACATTCTGCTTTAATTTCGACGTCAGGCCTAAATGGGTTAAGTCGCAGCCCAAGGCAACAGACATAAAACAAGGATAATACCACACCGAGCAGAGGCAAAGCATTGCTTATTTATTATTGTCTATTTATTGTTCCGTATATCACCGTATACATACTGTACATGGTTCTGTATTTATGCTCTCATTTCTGCATTACTGTATACTGCACTTCTGGGCTAGATGTCACTCTTCATTTCATTGTCAAAGTATGTTTATACTGTGTGCAGTGACAATAAATGGAATCTAATGTAATCTAATCTAAAATGAAAACACACATACAGTATAATAATAATAATAATAATAATAATAATACAGTATACCCACACATTGCTGACATGTGGAAGGACTTAACGTGACAAACATGTCTTTGAGAGTACAACTCTTCAACAAAGAAGCAAGAGCAATTAAATTAGTGTGCAGCCTATTTGCAAATAGTCCTTTGCAAGAATTGGCTGTGAACAAAGAACAAATATGCAGTGCGTGTGTGCGTGTGTGTGTGTGTGTGTGTGTGTGTGTGTGTGTGTGTGTGTGGGCGTGGGCGTGTGTGTGTGTAGGTGCATATGTGCATGTTAGCTTGACTTTCAACAGAGGCGATACGAACCACCTGACAATGAACCCCCTATGCCACGCACGCACGCACACACGCACGCACGCAGCCACACCCACAGAAGTAGAGGACACTCGGAGGAGAAAAACATGTTTTTTGGTCGAATGTAGAAATGAAATATTGGTTTATGACAAATTCTGTTAGTCTTTAGTGGAGATCTGTGGAGGAGGATGCGAGAGAGGAGTAGACAGAAAGCAGATCCGACAAAGACACCGTATTTAACACAACAAACCAACGAACCAAACTGTTCTGTTCTGTTTGGTTTTGAGTTTTTATTTCTTTTCTGGCCTAACTTTAGCTCCCCCGTGACACTGGATTGTGAGAAAAAGACGAAGAGATTTACTTTGAGAGGAGAGGAGAGGAGAGGAGAGGAGAGGAGAGGAGAGGAGAGGAGAGGAGAGGAGAGGAGAGGAGAGGAGAGGAGAGGAGTCTATCTGTTCAATCAAAGCATGATGGTTTCTGAGTGTTTGTGAATAAATAAAAAACCCACAAACAAAAAGCTTATGAATTCTCAGTCTTTGGGGAAATAAGGGAAACAAGGTGTCTGGCATGGGATGCTTCAGGCGGCACAGAATAGGAATATATAATGGGAGAGCGTGTGGTCTTGAGCTGCAGGGCTCTCTTGCCGTTTCAACAACATCGAAAGGCAGAATTTCAAATGAAGTACGTGGCGTGTTTTCTGGCGGTGTTTCATTTGGTTCGGAGCTAGACAGCATGCAGTCGAGTCGTCCGATGTGCAGCCATGTGGATGTTAGCCTCGGAAACCCAGACGTTTTTTATTTCCAGGGAGGAAAAACAAAAGTCTGGGGCTGAGTCCACTTCAATTCGGCATAGAGTAGCGCAAACATCGATCACTGTCTGCTGACAGCTACAGTGACTTCAGAACAATGGACAGCTACAGTGACTTCAGAACAATGGACAGCTACAGTGACTTCAGAACCATGGACAGCTACAGTGACTTCAGAACCATGGACAGCTACAGTGACTTCAGAACCATGGACAGCTACAGTGACTTCAGAACCATGGACAGCTACACTGACTTCAGAACCATGGACAGCTACAGTGACCTCAGCACCATGGACAGCTACAGTTACTATAGAACCATGGTTACAGCTACAGTTACTATATAACCATGGACAGCTACAGTTACTATAGAACCATGGACAGCTATACAGTTGGTCTATTTTACAGAATCACAGAACAACGTTTCAATGTTTTCATTTTATTGATAATCAGCGTGCCGTATATCAACATAAAGTTTAATTATGTCACCACATAACATTTTTATATTTGCATCTGATTTTCATTGTCCATATGGCTGTACATAACCTTTTTATGTGGCCTATTTTCTTTCACACAGAATCAGAGCCCAGAGTTTGAGTGAATGTATAATTATGTGCAGGGTGTAATTTATATATAGATGTGAGGGGACTTCATTTAGACAGTACTTGGTTTAGACCAGTCATTGGTTAGACCAGTCATTGGTTTAGACCAGTCATTAGTCCTACAACTACAACCTATCTCAAACCCTCACCCTAAACCTAACCTCCCACGGGAGGCAGCACACCTAAACCTTAACCTTAACCCTTGTCTAACCAATGACTAGTCTAAACTAAGTATTCACCCCATACTTCTTAATGTTAAAATAAAAGATCTCTCTCACACACTTATGCCAGTTCATGTGCCAGTGACCACCCTCCCCTGTGCCAATGTTGGTACCCTACCCCACCCGTACCCTACAATACCCTACCCTACCCTACCCCACCCCACCCTATCCCATTGTTACCAGGGGTGATAGGGCCATACGACGTACCGGGCATATTTCCGGTGGGCCGCGACCATATTTTTGGCAGGCCAATAGGCGGCAGGCCACCGGGAAAAAGGTAGCAGGCCCGGACCTGCTGCCGTTCTGCCAGTGCCACCATGATAATTTCACCGTACCCGTGAGTGACAAATAAACCCTCTTCTGTCTTGAATCCTTTTGCCGGCATCATTCTTGTGAGAGCAAAACAAAGGGTTGTGTATATAGTTTGTATCATTTATGTCCTGTAAAAGTGGCGGTTATTATTAGGGCTTGTTTGTTAGCGGTTAGCACCCGCTCCTCGACAGAGCGGGCGCTATAGTTTCTGCTATATCTGCGCCCTGGTTGTGGTGGGCCAAATTTGCGCGAAAATGACCGGGGCCGAATTTTCTGTCCCAGTCCAGCCCTGATTGTTATACTGTGCACTGCTCGCCATGCACGGACTAACCCCGCCTCCTCTCCTCTCCCCCCCTCTCCTCTCCTACTGGCTATTAGGATGATCCCGTCCAGCAGCAACGACTTCCTGGTGCGCGACCTGGCGGCGGGGCGCTCCTACGACCTCTGCGTCCTGGCGGTGTTCGACGACGCCGTGACCTCGCTGACGGCCACGCGGCCCCTGGGCTGCCTCTCCTTCACCACCGACACCGAGTTCAGCCAGTGCCAGGCGCTGCACGGGCACTTCCTGGGCGGCACCATGATCATCATCATCGGCGGCATCATCGTGGCCTCGGTGCTCGTCTTCATCATCATCCTGATGATCCGCTACAAGGTCTACAGCCACGCGGGGGGAGGGGGCGGAGCCCCGGGGGGCGGGGGGGGGAAGGCCGGCGGCGGCGGCATGCCGAGGCCGCAGAGCAACGGGCAGGGAGGAGGGGGAGGGGGAGGAGGAGGGGGGCACCACGCCCTCCCTCGCTCCGCCTCCAAGATGACTGACAGCTGTGTGGACGAGGGCGCCATGTCCCGGGCCATGTCTCCCATCTCCCAGAGGGACACGTTTGGGGGCGCCATGGCCCGGGCCATGTCTCCCGTCTCCCAGAGGGACACGGTGGCGCTGGTGGTGCAGGAGGAGGAGGAGCCTAGCGGCGGCGGCGCCGCCGGGCGCCACCGGGGCATCCTAATGGCCGCATGCAGGACTGACCAATCGCTGTTGGCCAATGAGGAGCTGCTGTCGCCCACCAAGGCCCGCCTCTCCTCCAGGGTCGCCATGGAGATGATGAGCAGGACGCCCTCCTCCTCCGTCGCCAAAGAGCCAATCAGCTCGCCCAAAGAACTGGCAGGTGATTATTACCATAAGCACACATTATCAAACATATCCACATATGGATAACCCATTCTGACCTGAGATCAGATTCACACGAGGTTTCCACTGGACACACACACACTGGTCTGATTAACCCATTCTGACCTGAGATCAGATTCACACGAGGTTTCCACTGGACACACACACACTGGTCTGATTAACCCATTCTGACCTGAGATCAGATTCTACAAATGTCTTCTACATGACAGTTTTCTGAAAAAGCTATGTTTCTATGTCGATTTAAAAAAAAATAGCAGACCTACAAGCTCGTAGCTTGTAGATCTGCTATTTTTCAATAGCTAAAGCACGACATGATGCTAACACCAAGATGGGTTTCCGCCCAGAATGGGTTAAATTATATCTTTGACACAGGCATACAAAATGAGTATTATACAATCACACAAAGAGCCCTAGATGACCGTTGCAGGCCCTGTAACTCTGAAAGTGTATACAAATGGAACCCAGCGGGTCCATGTGGTTCCATTTGTACCCTTTCAGAGTTTTAAGAGGGGTCCTTGAAGATGAAACGTTTGAGGAGAAAGCGCTGTCCTGGTGGACTCCTTAAATGCGCCAGTAAATCAGTGAGACTGACCTTCGGAAATCGGGTATGTGAAAAATATATCTAGATCTTTGTCCACGGAGACATTCATGTCCGTGGACGAACATATTGATGCGTATCCCCACCGGTGGGGGGGGGGGGGGGTGGATAACCACCCTGGAAAAGAAACAGGTTTAGTGCGAACAAGGCCGAGGTGAAAGGAAAGGTATAGCATGAGGGGGAGAATAACCCATTTTGGGGCGGGAACCCCTTTTAGTGTTTTAAACATTACGTTATAATTCAGCTGTTGAAAAATAGCAGATCTACAAGCTCATTGCGCGGCGCCACCGAGTGGCGCGCTACGAGCTTGTATAGGTCTGCTATTTTTGAAAATGCGTAAAAATGCGGCGCAAATCTTTGAGTATAATATTCTTTCAAAGTGAATGTTTTTAAATCAGGTCTAAATGGGATAAAATGATAGGAGAGCTTAGCGGTTAGCGGTATAAGGTAACAGTTAGCGGTAACAGCTTAGCGGTTATAGCGGTAAGGTATAACAGTTCATCGCAGAAGAAAAGGTACGGCGGAAAAGGAGGAAGCGACGAGGCACAGTTGAGCGGTGTGAAATCGAGCAAGATGACAGGGATTGGCTGTCTGAGTGAGTGTGAAAAGACTGAGGGGGGAGGGGTGTGGTGAGAGACACTGCTGCTAGGGTGCCAATTGGAAAATGAGAGGACTTTTGTGCTTGTGTGTGTGTGTGCGTGTGCGTGTGCGTGTGCGTGTGCCCGTGCATGTGTGTATGTGTGTGAGAGAGAGAGAGAGTGTGAGTGTGTTTTGTTCAGTATAGACTACAGTATAACGCTTGCAATGGGCAGACATTGAATTCAGAGGACAGGCATTATTTTAGAGGTCGTGTCAGACCGACGCCGTCTCTCTGACAATTATACAACGCTTTTTATTGTTTGGTCTTTAATCCGTGTATATAGACCTGACGTCGACATTTTGAAAATGTATTTTTTTTCTTCCTGAAAGACCTCATGTTTCTGTGTCAGTGGTTCTCAATATTCCATGTCACATGGTCAACCAACAATTATAATGTAATTGGCATCTGAAAATATGTTGTTCCAGGGACCCTCCCAGGAGCAAAGATGTGAGTTAAAAACTGAATTTAGGGTTAGGTTTAGGGTTAGAAGGGTTATAAACACTGACAACGCAGCACCAAGGCCAAAGCACAATATATAAATATAATATAAACACTGACAACGCATGCACCAAGGCCAAAGCACAATATATAAATACAATATAAACACTGACAACGCATGCACCAAGGCCAAAGCACAATATATAAATACAATATAAACACTGACAACGCAGCGCCAAGGCCAACGCACAATATATAAATACAATATAAACACTGACAACGCAGCGCCAAGGCCAACGCACAATATCTAAAAGAAACAAGTTTCCTATCAGCGTCGGCGGAAACTTAATAACCCAGCCGTGCACCTTATTATCCTTTACTTTCTCCTTGGACGGGAGTTCTCTCTGTTTATGTCGTGATCTCATCCTCTGTGGGGAAAAGTCATTTCTGGAGAGGATTCTGAGTAATCGATGAGATGTCCTTGGGTCACCGCGCCTTGCAACAACAGCATAACACTGCAGTTGAGGCAAAGCAGGGCAACTTTATTTCTATGGAACCATTTCAAACAGCAAGGCGATTCAAAGTGCTTTATTTACACAATATATTAACCCATTTTGGACTGAGGCCGATTAAAAAAAAAAGGCTTCAAAATCCTATTTTTTTCCTGAAAAACGCATGTTTCTATGTCAGTGGTTTGACAAAACATTTGTGTTTGGTGTGGGGAGGGGGGGCACCACATGGTTTGACAAAAATGTTTTGTCAAACCATGTGACTTCCATTGGAAATGCATTGGGGGGGGGGGGGGGGGGGCGAACATTAAACACGGACAAGACACAAGACAAATGTTGTATGCGCATGTTGCAACAGTGTGAGTGAGGCCTTATGCTTCACTCACACCTGCACAACAGATTGTTGTATAGCTGATGCATGAGACTTATTGACTGATGCAAGCTTGCAATGCATTTCCAATGGGAGTCACATGGTTTGACACAACATTTTTATTGTATGAGGTGGAGGGGGCCAGTCTCAACACAGCCGAAAGCCGCACAACAAAAATGTTGTGTCAAACCATGTGACTTCCATTGGAAATGCATTGGGAGCTTGCATCAGTAAAGAAGTCTCATACATATTGCATGCATCAATGTTGTATGCTAGATGTAAAGGTGTGAGTCAGTCCTAAGGCTTCACTCACACCTGCACAGCAGATTGTTGTATAGCTGATGCATGAGACTTGTTGACTGATGCAAGCTCGCAATTAATTTCCAATGGGAGTCACATGGTTTGACACAACATTTTTGTTGTATGAGGGGGAGGGGGGGGGGGGGGGGCAGTCGAAATGCAGCCGAAAGCCGTACAACAAAAGGGTTGTGTCAAACCATGTGACTTCCATTGGAAATGGATTGACACTTAACCCTTTGTTTACATCTCGCATCCAACAACGTTGTATACTAGATGTGAAGGTGTGAGTGAGGCCTAAAGGCTCATACATACTCCAGTTTTAGGGGATAGCTTATCACCGCGGTGTAGTTTTTAAAGGGTTGGAAAACTACACCATTACGTCAGTGGCGCGGTGATGATCAGCTATCACCGCGGACACAGACCCATCTCTCTGTTTTTACTATCAGACTATCAGTCTTTTCACTCTGGAGCTATCACCTCCCGTTCACTGATTGGTCTAGAAGTTGGATAAACCAACAGGGAGGCGGGGTCAATCCTTAAGGACATCACCGCGAGTATGATGGCCTCAACTCTCATCACCGTTTTAGGTGATAATCTATCACCTAAGATGGTGATAAGCTATCACCTAAGATGGTGATAAGCTATCACCAAAAACTGGAGTATGAATGAGCCTTTAGTGTTCTTGGGTTAATAGGTAAAGTGTCACATGCCTGAAGTTATAGAAGTGACGTTATGGCATACCTTTTCAGTAGAACATTATGAAGATAATCTCCAATGACATTTGAGCCTATATATCGTCTCCTCAGACTGGAGACATTCTCTGTCTGGAGAATATCGTCTCAGGCACAACGTGTTATAGCGTGTGTCAACATTTCCTTTGTATCTTATATCTTCTATGAAGGTTTTCCTTTGATCTATCACCAAATTGCTTTGAATGTACGTGACTAATGTGGTTCTATCCCATTCTGGACGGGAACCCCTTTTGGTGTTTTAACTATGCATGATGTTCTACTTTAGCTATTGAAAAATAGAAGATCTACAAGCTCGTAGCGCGCCACTCGGTGGCGCGCTATGAGCGAGCTTGTAGGTCTGCTATTTTTTTTTTAATCGTGAAAATGGGGCGCACATCTTTGAATAATTATATATTCTTTCGGAGCGAACGTTTTTAACTCAAATCTTTGCTTCTGGGGGGGCTCCCTGGAACTACATATTTCCAGATGGGGGGTCGGTGGCCAATTACATATAATTGTTGGGGTCCTTGACGTGAAATATTTAGCACCACCGATATAGAAACATGAGGTATTTCAGAAAACTGTCAGAAAGACGTTTTCTTTAATTTCGCCTAAAATGGGTTAAATTCCCCTTTTTTTCACAGGAGAAAATATGTAAATCTGCACCAGGTTTTTCAGATTTTGAGCTTTCCATTATTTAACGGTTTTAACCCATTCTGACCTGAGATCAGATTCATACGAGGTTTCCACTGGACACAGACTGGTCTGATTAACCCATTCTGACCTGAGATCAGATTCTAAAAAAATGTAGATTTTTCCAAAAATAGCAGACCTACAAGCTCGTAGCACGCCACTCGGTGGCGCGCTATGAGCTTGTAGATCTTCTATTTTTCAATAGCTAAAGCTGTTTGATGCTAACACCAAAATGGGTTCCCGTTCAGAATGGGTTAAAAGAAAAAAAGGCCGATTGCGCAACAGCAGAGCCTCCTTTAGCCCATTTAGACCGGAGCTCGATTCTACAAAATGTCTGTATTGACAAAATGACAGTTTTCTGGAAAACCTATGTTTCTGTATCAGTGGTTCTCATGCTATTTCATGTCAAGGACCCTTAGAATCATTATGCATTTGGCCGTCGACCCCCATCCCAAGATATGTTGTTCCAGATAGGGGATCGCCCAGAAGCAAAGATTTGAGTTAAAAAAACGTTCGCTCTGAAAGAATATATTGAAAGATTCGCTTCACATTTTCACGATTTTTCAAAAATAGCAGACCGATAAGCTCGTAGCGCGCCACTCGGTGGCGCGCTATGAGCTTGTAGATCTGCTATTTTTCAATAGCTAAATTATTAACATAAGGCGTTCCTGCCCAAATTGGGTTAAGGATGCTAAGCAGACCTTGACGGTCTGCTCGTTTTCCTAGAGCGGAGCCGAACAAAAGCTCCGGGAAAAAGCGGAGGAGCATCTTTTACGGATTACCTCGTGTGTCTGAAATACCAAATTAACCCGTTTAGAACTGACTTTGAAATTAAAAATCAAAAAATCCTGACAGTTTTCTGATGAACCTATGATGTTTCTATATCAGTGGTGCTCAGCCTTTATCATGTCAAGGACCCCCCCAAAAAATATATATTATGTAATTGGCCGCCGACCCCAATCTGAAAAGATGCTATAGTGTTCCAGGGGGACCCCCCTAAGAAGCAAAGCGTTCACTCTGAAAGAATAATATATATTCAAAGATTCGCGCCACATTTTCAATGTTTTTCCAAAGAAATAGCAGATCTACAAGCTCGTAGCGCAGCACAAGCTTGTAGATCTACTATTTTTCAATAGCTAAAGTACAACAACATAATGCTTGAAACACCTTCCCGCCCAGAATGGGTTAAGTTCCCAAAGCGTAACAGGTCGCGTATAGATCACAATATCAAATCTGACGTGACTTTGACTTGAGGTTCTTTGTGCGTTTTCCTTTCCATTAGATTAGGTGGTTATATAGACGCATCAACTAAATAAAACCAAAGCATCCTCTGTCGGGGGAAGCCACAGCTGAGTGGGTAGTCGGGGATTCAGATGGTAAATGGTGCATTTACAGTATATTGCTCGCTTTTATCCAAAGCGAGGAAACCATAATATGCGTGCAAGGCACAAACCTGCACATCGGGAGCAACGTAGTGTCTTGCTCTTAAGCTATAGGGACACTTTAACGGGGGCGACTGTTGCTCAAGAGTTAGAGCAGGTCGTCCAATGATCCGTGGGTCGGCGGTTCGAATCCCGGCTCCTCCTCCTGTCTACATGTCGAAGTGTCCTTGGGCAAGACAACTGAACCCCAAATTGCTCCCGATGTGCTGGTTGGTATACCTTGCATGGCTTCCGCCGCAATCGGTGTATGAATGTACGTGTGAATGGGTGCATGTAATGCACAGTCTATGTGAAGCGCCTTGGATAAAGGCGCTATATAAATGCACCATTTATACCATTTAACACTAACTCTGGGGGAGCCCCGGTTCGAACTGCAGGGGAACCTTGCGGTTCGGTCACTCTACCGCTGAGCCACTGCCGGATGGACCCTGCCCCCCCCCCCCCCCCCCCCCCCACATGTCACCGACCAGTCTATACAATTTACAATTTAGAGCGATGTACATTAAGCAAGAACCAAAAAGCATGGGAATACATCACATAAAAAGCATTTATCATGAAACATGCGTAAGCTAAGAACGTAACAGTGGAATATCTATATAATGAAACTATACATATATATACTATACTATGCTATACATAATGTACTATGACGTGCTATGACTACATACAATGCAATTATAGTGCTGTCTACAGAACATGCTATAAGTCTGTATCAAATGCTATCTAAGTCTACAGAAATGCTATCTAAGGGGGGTGGGGTAAGTGCTACGGGCCATGATGGAGTCTGAAAAGGTGGGTTTTTTAGACTACGGCGGAAGATTGGGAGTGATGCTGCAGTTCCGACTGCAATGGGAAGTGCATTCCACAGTTTTGGAGCCAGAAGGGAGAAGAGTTTGGGACGTGTGGAGCGTTGTTGTCCCGGCGTTTTTAGTGAGGGTACTTCCAGCTTTCCCTGCGTTGGCTGATCTGAGTGCGCGGGAGGGTTTGTCGGGTTCAATCAAACTTGCGAGATATGGGGGAGCCATACCTTTGGGTTGCTTTGAATGCCAGCATCAGAGTTTTGTATTCTGTGCGGGCAGCGACCGGGAGCCAGTCTATATGTATTGTTGTTGTGCTTCGTGTTGTCGAGAGGAAGTATATGGATGTTAATGATAAGTGATACATTCCTTAATTCCCCCACAATGTTCTCAGTTGATTTCCATGGCTTAAGAGCAGAAGAAAGCTAAACCTTTACTCAGCCAGAGTAAAGGGGATTGTAGTGTGAGTGTGCGCGCCTGTAGTCAATTAAACATCGTTAAGCTTTGTGTTTAACAAACTACACTACAACTACAACAGAAAGTAACATTTTGAATCTCTATACAGAGCTTAAAATGAACTGAAACAACTCATGAGGTATTTGTTTTTTCCTTAGACGATGTAATGCAGACATATATAAGGCCTGTACTTCTGTGTCTCAATGGACAAATCTTATTTCTGTTTTATTCAATATATTACTTTAGCACAAAATATAGGCTTTTTTCTAAACCCAAGCCCTCAATCAAAAGTTATGTAGGCTGTCATTGTATTTTCTGTGAATTGACTCACAGTTGGACCCAGTGATCCTCAGCCATTTTAATTCCAAGGACCCCCAAATTAAATGTATCTGAATTAGTGAATTAGCCTTTAGGCCCTAGGGTGACAGGGTCCTAGGCCATTTCATTATGATTTTTATCTCTGGACTGGGACCCCAATACATGTTATTCATATTCCTATTCACTCATATGTATTTGAAGAATCAACTGACTGAGAGAAAACGCTATTGTTACTGCTGCTGAATTAGTTACATTTTCGCTAGAAGCAGACGGTATCAAATATGACTGACAAGTTCCCTGACAAGTTCACCGAGACAGCTTGTTTATGTTTGGACCACAATGCTTATACGAGACCATTTTAACTCATCGAATGCGCAAAGCGTTTTTAAACGTTTTATTATAGCCAAGCGCAAGAAGCGCATAACGTTTTTATACGTTTTATGGTCCAAAAAACGTTTTTTTATTGATTACTATGGTTCAACTATATTTGCGCCCGGACAACTCATAATGTAACACCGATCGGCTCTAAAAAGAGTTAAAACCCCCCCCTGCTGAAAAGAGGTGTTGGTCTGAGAAGCGTCTGGCACCGCCTATTGGTTGGTCTATGCGAGGACGTACGACGTATTGGAGACGGCCGTCCGGCATAGACCAACGCAGATGTCAGGGGATCTAAAATGGATGGGACAATGCTCTTGTTTGTGTGAATACACTCGATTCCCCCTCCCCTCCTGTTTCTACATGGTTTCTCCCGAGGGAGAATGGTGGGGGGGGGGGTCTCTTCCTCTTGGATCGCATTGGCAGTTCCCCCCCCACTCCCGAGTCCCCACTGCTTTCAACTGCAAGGCTTGCACTCACTCTCATTCTCGGAACAAGATACAACGCGATTTGCTCTCTGCCCGTATATAAACCTGCAACGATCGGCATTTGATTTCATAACGTAACGTTTGCCAATAACATGTGGAGTTAGTCATGGACAGATTGCACATCATTATCGAGGGCCCGCCATGATACGTTGGTCGCTGATCGCAAGCCGTACTGCTGCTGCTGTTGCTTTGCTCGCATCCATCATAAGGCATCCATCCATCCACCCCCCTTTCTCGTTACAACAGGCTATTATAAACTCACCGTCGAGCAGCCTGCCCTGCACCTAATGTGATAAAATGAACGGCAGGACAAAATCGGATCGATTATTATCTGTCTATCAGCAACATACGGGTGTTTGTCTTGCAACGACAGGTGGTGCTTTCTCGTTTTTTTTCTTCCAAACACGTTGCGTGCTGCTTCTGCTTCTGCCGCATCCATCATGGATGTGATCCATCCACGATCGTCGTTGTTTTTTTTTCCAAACATGTCCAGACACAATCCGATCCAGTCTCGCGTCTCACCTTATAGATACGCGAGACTGGATCGATGAGGTTAGTGGTATGTCTGGACATGTTTGGAGCGGCACACGACAATCGACAATAATGTTGATTATGCAAGATCATTTCCTCAAAGCCTAGTTGCCCCCCCCCCCCCCCCGTTACTGCGATTGTTTGTAGCTCGAATCACAGAATGAGTTCAATGAGCGTAGGGAGAGGGCACATATGGGGCTACGATTGAAGAAAGTTTCCAAGTCCGTTTTATGATCAGATAATGTGCATCAAGACTCTCTGCTTTCATAAGAAAAAAACTAATACTGTAATTGCGAATGCAATGAGCACTTACTATGAGACCTAGCAGATCCTGTCTGTCTGTCTGTCTGTCTGTCTGTGTGTGTGTGTGTGTGTGTGTGTGTGTGTGTCTGTCTGTCCCGCTTACTGTATATGTGGACCTGGCCCTTTTGTGCCCATATATGGAGCTGAGTGATTTGTGAGTCATGGTGACATGAGTGTGATGGCGTGGTCCTGCTTTGGGGACTCCTTATATGGTTATGGCTGAGTCATGGTGACATGAGTGTGATGGCGTCTTTTGTGACCATATATGGAGCTGGCGTGGTCCAAGCACTAACTATGACACCCTGCAGATCATGTCTGTAATTTATTCTAATTGTTATTGCAATTTACGATCTGCGTTCGCCTTCCGCGTTCGCGCGTCTTACTCGTAATAATAAAAATCACACCCCTGTGAAGTGAGCAGTGCAATGTTGTGAAGTGAGCAGTGCAACATTGCACTGCTCACTTCACTGGGGTGTGATTTCTATTATTATTACAGTATTAGTATTTTTCTTATGAAAGCAGAGAGTATTCTGTTTCATACGGTATATAGTATGTACATGTCGCTATAGGCCTTATTTTGTGAATATTTAGTTGTTAGGTCCATGCTCTCTAAAATTATCTTTTTCAGAGAACTTTAGAGATGGCATGGGCCTGAATAACTATTATTCACAAAATAAGGCCTATAGCGACATGTACATACTATATACCGTATGAAACAGTCGACTCTCTGCTTTCATAAGAAAAATACTAATACTGTAATAATAATAAAAATCACACCCCTGTGAAGTGAGCAGTGCAATTGCACTGCTCACTTCACAGGGGTGTGATTTTTCTGGGTGGTATTTTTCTTATGAAAGCAGAGAGTCTACTGTTTCATACGGTATATAGTATGTACATGTCGCTATAGGCCTTATTTTGTGAATAATAGTTCTTCGGGTCCATGCCTTCTCTAAAGTTCTCTGGTGGGCGCAAGCTGCATTCAATAGCCAATTAGTGACAAACTGTATATGTGTACAATGTGTACTGTTTTCCTCCTAAAAGTAGACATTCAGGGCTTTCATTCGGTATATGGTTTGTATAGGATATTATTTGTGCTCAATTTTATATCGGTCTTTTGAACTAAAAAAACTGAACTGAAATGTCTGTCAACTTCAGGCCTCCATATCTCTGTTGTTTTTTTTCACAAGCAGCGTGCAGGCAAAAGCAGGTGTTAGAAAAAGGTCAATATCTCCAGAATGGAAGATGGTAGAATCATAATTTTTTTTTAAATTGAAGTGGACAAGTTGGGCTTTCTTTTTATTTATGCGATTGTGATTCTCGCTATAAGAGGCCCCTCGCTGTGGGCCCCCCAAAAAGTTCAAAAAGCCCATGTTAAGCCTTCAGCACCAGTAAGCCAGGGTCCGCTAGAACCTGTAGCAGTCTATGTGTTAAGATGAGCCCATGTTGTTCTCCATATAGAGAAATTACTTCTGTGAACCAGGGGATGAGTGAGTGACGTCAGGACTTTAAGAACCAGGGGACGAGCGAGTGACGTCAGGACTTTAAGAACCAGGGGATGAGCGAGTGACGTCAGGACTTTAAGAACCAGGGGATGAGCGAGTGACGTCAGGACTTTAAGAACCAGGGGATGATCGAGTGAAGTCAGGACTTTAAGAACCAGGGGATGAGCGAGTGACGTCAGGACTTTAAGAACCAGGGGATGAGCGAGTGACGTCAGGACTTTAAGAACCAGGGGATGATCGAGTGAAGTCAGGACTTTAAGAACCAGGGGATGAGCGAGTGACGTCAGGACTTTAAGAACCAGGGGATGAGCGAGTGACGTCAGGACTTTAAGAACCAGGGGATGAGCGAGTGACGTCAGGACTTTAAGAACCAGGGGATGAGCGAGTGACGTCAGGACTTTAAGAACCAGGGGACGAGCGAGTGACGTCAGGACTTTAAGAACCAGGGGACGAGCGAGTGACGTCAGGACTTTAAGAACCAGGGGACGAGCGAGTGACGTCAGGACTTTAAGAACCAGGGGATGAGCGAGTGACGTCAGAACTCCGGCGCTCTATGTATCGACTGCATAACCTGGAGGGAATCCCACCTGTTGTATCCTGCCAATACAGGAATCACATTTAGAATACATTTGAATGACAGAAATCATAAATTCACCCCCCCCCCCCCCAATAAATCCCCTGATTTCCAAGACCGTCAGTTCCTACTCACCTTCCACACATCTGTACGGATCCACTGGTTTCATTTTACGCTCTCAAAAGTTACAAAAAAATCACACCCGTGTGAACTGAGTGGTGCAACTCCCCTCCCCCCCCCCCTCCTCTCTCTCTCTCTCTCTCTCTCTCATTATCAGGCAACAGTGCAGCACGTGCAGCACACTCTCTCTCTCTGTTTCTGGCAAACAGCGCCCCTAGCTGGTACTAATAGTCATTCTGGTGCTCATGGCCACATATACCATTGCTGTTCCTTGGAGTGGTTGCACCACTCAAAAAATCTGTAAAGGGTCCATTTTGTTACCCTCCCAAGGACCACTCTCTGGTGTTCCCTGGTCGAAAACCACTGCGCTTTTATGCAGTTTATATGTCTTTTTTTATTCTCTAATTCTTTCCACACGTTTTTTTTAGCAACAAAGGCTCATGTGAGATTGTCCTCGGTCTCTCTTGAGCGAAATGTTTAACCCATTTTGGGGCGGGAACCCATTTTGGTATTATAGCATCATGTCATGCTTTATAGCTATTGAAAAATAGCAGATCTACAAGCTCATAGCGCGCCACCGAGTGGCGCGCTACGAGCTTTGTAGGTCTGCTATTTTTTTTTAAATCGAAGAACGACTGACATAGAAACATAGCTTTTTTGCAGAAAACTGTCATGATTTAGAAGGCAATTTTTAGAATCTGATCTCAGGTCAGAACGGGTTAAAGACTAGTCTATACTGAGTCGCTAACCTGTGAGTGTGAACGCCTCGCGTCTATAGCCAATGAGCCGTGGCGAGACGGAGATGGAATATCTGACGCTGACCTTTTGTTCCAGCGAGCAGGTGTTCGTCAGAGCGTGAAGAAAGAGAGAAACACTTGATTAGGGCTGCTGTGAAAAATGTCACATTTTTGTAAGAAGAAGAGACAAGCGTGTGACAAACACTGTGCACTGATTCCATACATGTTGAGCAGAGCATGTCTCATGGTAAATCACCATAACCGAATGTATATACATTGCACAAACAACGAAACAGGATTCTTTTTTTAAACTCGCAAAACAAAGCAACAAAAACACTTTTTGAAATGTCTATCCACACTTTTCCTGGGCTGTGTGTGCTCCAGTTCCTGTTGATTTCATTGGATATCATTGGTCATCTGACCAGTTTCATTGGCTTTCATTGGATCAAATCGACAGGAACTGGAGCACACACAGCCCAGGAAAAGTGTGGATATAGGAAGAAATGCATTGGGATTCATTTCCTGGGCGTCGTCATGAAAGGGGGCGGGATAGTGAGTTTGTTTGGGCGAGAGAGAGAGAGAGAGAGAGAGAGAGAGAGAGAGAGAGAGAGAGAGAGAGAGGTGTTTTACAGTCTGCTGCATTGCAGAGAAACTAAAGCCAACATTGATCTGATCAGAAGTGAAAGCTGCAGTGAGTCAGAACTCCTGAGGACCTTTATTACGACTGACGCTTTGACTCCACTATAGATATGATATACAACCAAAAACAATACTGTATATAAACCCCAGGGATCCGGTTTTGGTGTATAGCGGGGATCAGAAGGAGTTTATACAGTGCATTTGGGACTGAGGGACTGAGGTTTTAATGTCATATGAAAGCAGGGAATCATAGCTTCAAGTTGACATATTGGTTGTTCAGTTTGACCCACCAGTATTGGAGATATGACGTATAGAGTAATGTCTTGCAGAGAAACGGGGAGAAAGGTTCACTTCTGTGGTCTCTAACATTACACCTATAGCTACATGTTTAAGCATTTATTTCATATTTACATGTCGATTTCAGCTCCGACACTTGTTTCAGACATGCTCTAGTATGTGAAGAGTCTGCCTGTGCTATTAACTCATTTTGAAAAAGCTTTATTTTGCGCGATGGCAGTCTCTCAGTCAAATCTGGTCACATTTGATGATCCCGCCCACTGTCAGACCTCTTCTTTTGTCTTTGTGTGTTTACTGAAACGCTGTTCCTCACCTCACAAGACAACACGATCAACACTCTCAAATGATTGGATTAATAATATTAATAACCTGGCTTCATTGCAAACACTGCTCCTGTCCTCCAGAGCTTTAAATCCGCCAATTTCTTACTCGGTGGCGCGCTACGAGCTTGTAGATCTGCTATTTTTCAATAGCTTAAATTATAACATAATGTTTAAAACACAAAAAGGGGTTATCCGGTATCTAATTCGACACTGTGCCAGGCTCTATAACCCATTCTGACCTGAGATCAGATTCTAAAAATGTCTTGTACATCCTGACAGTTTTCTGAAAAAGCTATGTTTCTATGTCAGTCGTTCTTCGATTTTTCAAAAATAGCAGACCTACAAGCTCGTAGCGCGCCACTCGGTGGCGCGCTACGAGCTTGTAGGTCTGCTATTTTTCAATAGCTAAAGCATAGCCTAATGCTGACACCAAAATTTGACACTGTGCCAGGCTTTGCAGAAGAAGAGTATATCATCATAAGGAACCTATAAGAGTGCAGGGTCGTGTCAAATTAATTATGACTGTTCGTGTTCATACTTAATCAGTTCAGACCCCCCGTCCCCCGATCTTTCAATTTAGTCATCAGTATTTACCCCCCAGTGGCCCACCCCTGACCCTGTAGCCAGTCCGACCTCCATGTCGCTCAGTCTATCATCCCTCACCTCTGTCGGATGTTTCTATCCCTCCACAGCACTCTGTCCTCATGCTTTTCTGTGTTGTTTACTTCATACTCTCTCCCTATAACATCCCAGAATATATATACTCACTCTTAACGGGCCTTTCAGACGGGAAGCGAGGAACGGGGCGTGTGCATGCAACGAGCAACGAATGTGGTCTCATTGAAAATGAACTACATTATTATAAGCGCTTCACGTTTGAAAGGTTCGTTCTCTCACAATCCCCCTCTTCCTCAAAGCTCTCTGTACTGCTTTCTCTTTTGCCCTCCATAATTCATGTCCAAGGTATCATATTATCACCATGTCTTACCCCCCCCCCTCCCCCTCTCTCTCTCTCTCTTCCCCACACTCATTCTCATGTGCTATCGATCTCTCTCTATCTGTCCCTCTTCTCCCACCTCCTCTCCCTCAGTCTCTCCATCGTGCTCGGCAGCAGCTGACAGGCGGCCTCGCCGTGAATGGAGCGCCTTTCAAATCTGAAGGTCTCCCAGAGAGCAGCGACACCCACACAGACCCAGAGTAATGTCTCTTTACTGCCTCCTGTCCGTCCGTCCGTCCGTCCGTCCCCCTCCCAGAGTAAACCACACGCCCCAATAGGCTCTGTGCACATACGCCATTATGGAAATAACTCTTCCTAAGTTCCTATATTTCCGGGCCTCTTCCCAGCCTACGTATTTCCTGTAGGCGGAGACGACACATCTGCGGTTTCCACCAAGCACCAAGCTTCTACTACTGATTTTAGTCTGCCTGAAACGTTACTCTTTTAACTGCTTGTTAGTTTTTACTAACACTAACATTACAAAGATGCCCAGAACATCGGGATGAACCTGTGTAGTTTATGGCTGCTCCAACATTAAAAAAAAACGGAATGTCAAAATATCTACCGCGGTGGCTGAGACCAGAGCCATTGAGTAATGGTTGAGACGAAGCAGTGAAAGGTCCTGAAAGATGCATAACGTCAGTCTTACCCAATACCCAATCTTTCTGTTTTATAGGAACACAAGGCTGCTGTACTTTAAACCTCATACTTTAATGCTTAGTATGAGGGTTTTTTTTATGTTGCCACTACTGTTGGAGGAGCCATAAACTACACAGGTTCATCTCGATGTTCTGGGCCTCTTTGTAATGTTAGTGTTTAGTAAAAAGCAGGTAAAAGAGTAACGTTTGAAGCAAACTAACATCAGTCACTTTTTTGTAGTAGAAGCTTGGTGCGGGGAAACCGCAGATGTGTCGTCTCCGCCTCTCTCTACTTTATCCCACTTTGGGTGGGAACCCCTTTTGGTGTTTTAAACATGATGTTATAATTTAGCTATTGAGACATAGCAGATCTACAAGCTCATAGCGCGCCACCGAGTGGCGCGCTATGAACTTGTAGGGTCTGCTATTTTTTGAAAAATCGTTAAAATGTGCCTCAAATCTTTCAGAAAATTGTCATGATTTAGAAAACTTTTTTTTTTTTTTTTCTTTCGACGTCAGGCCCTGAATGGGTTATCTCCCCATCTCTGCATTCATCAGGCCGGTAGGAAGCAGAGGAGGAGAGAGGGGAGACGGATGATGCAGAGCTGTGTTGTTTTCGTCGACTAAAACTAAGACGAAAAATGTTCGTCGACTACCTATTTTCACTGACAAAAACAAATGGAAACTAAATGAAAACTAAGCTACGATGACTAAAACTATAAGACTAAATATACTGACAATTTCGTCGACAAATAAACTAGACTAACAAGGAAGGAAGGAAGGAAGGAAGAAAGAAAGGAAAGGTGGTGATGGATGAGTGGAGATGGGGGGCATATAAGAACACAGGGTGGTTCATTCTTTTATTCTCCCTGACACCAAACGCTTCTGACAGTGGCTGTATATATAAATACACTTGTTTCTGACAAACACAGTTAAAGCACTTTCATTTTCCTACTGACACATAAACACATTCGCTGACAAATACACAAATTACAAATGGCTGCGGTGTGGGAACGGTGCTGCGGTAAGCAGAACTCTCTCTCTCTCTCTGTCTCACCCGCCATCACCGCCTGGGTTTTCATCACCAACACGGGTTTCCGTGTCAGTGCTGAAGTTGTGCTTGTGCTGAGTTGACAGACACCGTGCTGTCGGGGAACAACTTTGTACTGTCGGCCTGTCAGCTGAGGTCGAATGCACAAACATTTTCTAAACAAAATACTTAAAAATTAACTTTAGAGAACAAGTTTGCAAGTTTGGCGCATGCAGTAGAGAGACTGTTGCTGAGACGCAGTACACACACACACACACACACACACACACACACACACACACACACACACACACACACACACACACACACACACACACACACCCTTCCAATATGCAATATGCCCTTTTAGAACATACATATCTATATGCCAAAGAAAAATGAAGACATCCTATGCTTGTGTATTTTATTTGTATGGACAAAGGTACAATCTCAATTCATTCCAGTCCAAGAAAATGTCATACATGATACATGGTGCTGCTATCTTGAATGTAAAGACATTTTATATTTGAAAAGCTATACGGTTTGTCCATCCATCCATCCATCCATCCATTCATTCATTCATTCATTCATTCATTCATTCATTCCAAGTTTATGAAAACATTTGAAGCAGGAAGTAGAACAGAACCTTGATGCACCCTAAGCACTGCGTTGTTTGTAGGCCTATAGTTGATTATTTGTTCCCACTTTGTGAGCTCGTAGATCTGCACATATTTTCACCTGTACAATAAAATCGGAAAACGGTGAGGTTTTAGCTAATATTCTGCTGACAATTAATGTATACACGTTTGAATAATGACAGCCATTAACTAACAGCCAGACAATATCAGACCGAAGGACGCTACTGTCATTCAGCCTTTACCTACAATGGAGACCTGGTCATATTTGGTGGCTGGAACAAGAATAAGACCTTCAATAATCTATGGAAATTCAACCCAGAGACCTTAACCTGGAAGAAGGTTGAACCCAAAGGGAAAGGCCCGGGTCCAATGGTTTGTATGTGCTGTTGCATTATGGGAGATCGTATCATCCTCTTTGGACTCTTTGGAGGTTACTCCAAACACAGAGGTCTCACACCCAACGTCAAACTCACCAACGTCGCAGCTGTACGGAAAGCTTGAATTATCCTCTTTCTATCCGCAAAGTGTTTGTTTCATAAAAACCCACTGTAGACATGTTATGAGATACTTTGTTGTGTCCTTGCAGGTGATTTTTTTTCCAAGTGCTGGAGTTTGGGAGCGCTCGTTAGATATCACTCAACTGCCCTGCATGCCACCACCTGTTTTGAATTGGCACATAATGCAGGAGTCAGCGGGACGTCGCTGTACTGAAAACGAGTGCTTCCAAACTCTGACGGAAACATGGCCACGGTCTGCAAAGGGACTTTGTATGACGCCGTGTGTGTGTGTGTGTGGCTAAGTCTCTGGACTCTGTATGTTGTTACATGTGCGTGGCTGTCTATGGACTTCGTATGACGTCATGACGTAAATGCTGTACATCAAAGTCAATGGCAAATTACATAAGTGCGTGACTTCATCGTGCGCCTCTCACTTCACATGAGTGTGATTTTCCCCCCCCCGTTTTGAATTCTATGAAGAATCGACTGACGGCGAGAAAACGCTAATGTTAACCCCCGCCGACCTGGAGATGTGACGTTCAGTAAAGTATGAGAATAAGAACATTATAATGGTGTAAAACAGACCATCTAAAACTTGACATGCTGGTGACCCCTGACCTCTGTAGGACATGCTGGTGACCCCTGACCTCTGTAGGACATGCTGGTGACCCCTGACCTCTCTAGGACATGCTGGTGACCCCTGACCTCTGTAGGACATGCTGGTGACCCCTGACCTCTGTAGGACATGCTGGTGACCCCTGACCTCTGTAGGACATGCTGGTGACCCCTGACCTCTGTGGGACATGCTGGTGACCCCTGACCTCTGTAGGACATGCTGGTGACCCCTGACCTCTGTGGGACATGCTGGTGACCCCTGACCTCTGTAGGACATGCTGGTGACCCCTGACCTCTGCAGGACATGCGGGTGACCCCTGGTGCCGACGCACCGCCTGTCCATCTCCAAAGAAAACAAAGCCTCCTCTTGCATATTAACCCCTCAAAGGCGCCTCAGGTTGAACGCTCCCCACTCCTCCCCACCAGGCACGTGCACACATATACATCAAAGGGTGCCTGAGCCCCTGCCCTTTTACTTAAAAAAAAAAAAAGCCCTCTCCAGACCACAAATAAAATAATACAAATGCCCTCTTTTCCATGCCAGCAGCAGGAGAGAATTGCCTCTTTTCAAACTCTCCTGAACTTCAACGCGACATTTAGCGTTGAAAGAATTTGTCCTCTGTGTAGAGATCCATGCCCTACGCCGCATCTTCAGTAGCTAAAGGGTGTCGGGCCACGCCCCGAAAATAGCTGATCTACAAGCTCTCAACGCAGCGCAGCGCGGTGCGTTGAGAGCTTAGCTTTAGATAACAAGCTTAGCTTTAGATAACAAACATTAAATTCCATAGACTTGGTTGGCAAAAACAATCATAACTGCCCTAAACAAACAACTCATTATTGGATCTTAATAAAACCAGTAAGACGCGCAAACGCGGGAAGCGAACGCAGCTCGTACATATTTGGGTTTTGGACGTATAGCTGCTTTGGGGACTCCTTATATGGTTATCGCTGAGTCATGGTGACGTAATCACTCAGCTCCATATATGGGCACAAAAGCGGGACAGACAGACACACAGACAGACATGATCTGCTAGGTCTCATAGTAAGTGCTCACTGCATTCGCAACCATTATTATGGCCAGAATAAAAAAGGGTGCCGATGAGAAAGGCTGTGCAAATTGGTGTTGTTTAGGCGTGCATGGTAACAGTTTGTGTTGCGTGTGATTTCACACCAGGATATACAGTATAAGATGATGACTTGTGTTGATACTGACTGTTCACGACGAGAGAGAGAGAGAGAGAGAGAGAGGGAAACAGACTGACAGACAGACAGACAGGGTGATGTTGCGTTGGAATGTTTCCAAAACAGGAGGACCAAAGCGATACTATCATGCTGCTGTAGCAGTGAGGAACAAACTGTATTCCTTTGGAGGCTACTATGATGGAGGGAACAACAAGGATGAAATGGATGTCCATGTCTTCAACACAATGTCTTTATGCTGGAAGAAGTTACCTCCAGTGAGTCCTGGAAGAGGAGACGGTCACCTTGAGGTTCCATCCAGGCGCTGCGGCCACACAGCTGTGTTGGTTGAAGATACAGTCTACATCTGGGGAGGCCGCTGGGGAATGGAGTACGACAATGAGCTTTATGCATTTGATGTGGACGCCCACATGTGGTTGAAACCCAGCAGGGTTTCTGGAGCTGTTCCAGAGGAGAGGAGTTACCACTCAGCCTGTGTGTTGAAGGAGGACATGTTTATCTATGGAGGACACTATGGAGGACACAACCATCTGACTGGAAGTACTAATGACATGTACAAGTTGAACACCAGCACAATGGTCTGGGCTTTAATTAACACCAGAGGAACTCCACCTCCTGCTACATGGTGTCACTCTGCTACCATCATTGGGACAAAGATGTTTGTGTTTGGGGGCTGTATGGTGGGTCGGTGCCACAACACCATCAGAGTGTTTGACACAGAGACAGACCTCTGGATGAGCACACCTTCTGCACAGCTTCTTCCAGAAGGACGCTACTGTCATTCAGCCTTTAACTACAATGGAGAGCTGTACATATTTGGTGGCTGCAACCAGAATCAGACCTTCAATAATATATGGAAATTCAACCCAGAGACCTTAACCTGGAAGAAGGTTGAGCCCAAAGGGAAAGGCCCGGGTCCAATGGTTGGTATGTGCTGTTGCATTATGGGAGATCGTATCATCCTCTTTGGAGGTTACTCCAAACTTGGAGATCTCACACCCAAAGATGAGCTGTTCATCTTAGACTTGAGTTCTACTCTTAAGCTAGCGGTTATTCAGTACGATCTGGACCAATCAGAACTCCCACACGACATCAGGTGGGAACTGGTAGCCATGACAACCAACAGTGTGCTCACTGCAAACAAGGTCACTAAAATAAGGAAAAACAGAAAACAAGGTTGTAATTAATGTCCTGCATCGATAAAATATAGGGTTTAATTTGGACTGAGCAAAGACTGCACTTCAATAGAGCGCTGAACTATGACGTAATTTACACATCCTACGTTGTTTTATTTTTTCTTTCTTTTATTTTTTTTGTGAGGGGTGACAGCCCCTCCTATGCTGGCTAAGTGTGTTCGGCCTGTGACGTCGTGTGTGGCAATTCTCCACATCACACTGCGGCCATCTTACCATATAAGGTAATGGCGAGGTGCTACCTACAGTGGGGTACAACTTCCAACGGCAGTCCGTTCATCCACACGGAAAATACCTACCTGTTTGTATTAAACAACGTCAAACTCACCAACGTCGCAGCTGTACGGAAAGCTTGAATTAAGCTTGAATTACCCGCAGCCCCCCCCCCCCCCCCCCCCCCGCAGCGGTGGAAAAAAATAAGTTGATGTCTTCACTGGTAAAACAGCCAGACAATATTACCCTCTTCCCTGTTATTTGGAGAACTATGTCAACATGTTAGGGTGAGCCGAGCAAGAGCAATAATGTAATGGCAAAATAAAATGCACTGGACCTTGTCAGTGGAATTGCGTTGCTAGGGAACAAGTTTATTTCCTATTGGAGTGTTTATGATTATTATCATCGGGAGCTGGCAGTAAATGAACTTGGACCCATTCAGAATGTTTTATGTTCTCTAAAAGTGTAAAAAGGGATTTGAAACTTGGACATGAAGGAAGCATGAGTTCAAGTCCGTTGCTCTCCCCTATGTCCCCCATATACTGTATGGGGACTATGGGTTGGTGGAGGGTGTGTATAGAGCCCAGGATCACATTAGATAATTGACACAGGGGTGAAAAATGGGTTACAAAATTGTGGGATAAAAATTATATAGAAGAAAAAATGAACATTAAAATCACTTTGCCAAGTCACTTTGCACTCGATTAATTTTGCCACTCGATTTCCCATTCACTTTTTGCATGATGAGATGTCTGGCATCGTTAATGTGGGACTGAATGTGTGACTATTTTGTTGTTCCTGTTTGGTTGCTCTGCGCTTTCTTTACTGTATAGTCAATGTCATATAAGTATTCGCTCTTTAGAATATATATACTCAACTAATTATAAGAAATCAAAGAATGTCCCCTCATTTCGCATGTGTATAATATTGTGCATTTCAATGATGCCCTTTAACTCAACTGTAGATGCCAAATGAGTGCCAATGGAAGCTACTGATTGCTGCAGTACATGCAATTGAGTTCCCCCAATTTGTTTGGTTATACTTTTTGTTTGTTATGATTTGTTCTTTTGTTCTGGCATACTGTTTTGCTTTCCCAACTATACTTTCAGAACAATGGTGTTCTAAATATAGCTATTGTTACATTGTTTGGGTTGAAATATGTATTATTTTCAATGCTAGTATCCTTTTGTCTCATACCTGGTGCAACCTATTTACCTTTGAAAGCGGATGCGACCTGTGTTTCTCATTAGTTATTGCGATACATGTAGCTAAGCATATCGCCAGTATTCATTAGTTATTGCTATACATGTAGCTAAGCATATCGCCAGTATTCATTAGTTATTGCTATACATTTAGCTAAGCATATCGTCAGTATTCATTAGTCATTGCTATACATGTAGCTAAGCATATCGCCAGTATTCATTAGTATTCATTAGTTATTGCTATACATGTAGCTAAGCATATCGTCAGTATGTTGTTTCTCATTAGTTATTGCTTTACATGTAGCTAAGCATAATTGTCAGTATTCCTGTGGCATGTCAAACTAGGGGGTTTTCATGATGCTGAAAAGCATTAGTTTAGCATAAAAACACTCATTGGGCTAAATATGGCCATAGACAGGAGAGGAGTTTTTTTCAACACTTTCCCCTCAGACAAATCCATGCAACTTTTTTTTGCAATTTGAGGTTGATCCTGTATTTTCCATAGATTTCCTGTACTACTGTACTACAGTACGGCCAGGCAAGCGATTCAGGAGCATCGGGAACCGTACCACGAGGCTCTTGAACAGCTTTTACTTGTTCAGCAATCAGATTGCTGAACAAGAGCTAAGTTTTGTCGCACAGTCTGAACTGATTCGTGCTCAATTCTACCACAGGTCGTTTCGAGGAAGCAATCTGATTGGTTGAAACAGCCTTCTAGCCGTGGGTTAAACCAGCACTGTTCACCACCTAATGAAAACAAAGAATTCAGCTGCTATGTTCTCCCAGAGCGCTAGCAAACTCGGTGGCTAGGCTAGCTAGTTTCTTGGGAAGGTTGTGGTCGTAGTGACTACATCTGTCATTAAAAAAATATATTCTTTCAGCGATTTTAATAGTTTTAAGGGTAACTGTGGTAGAATTGCAATATTATATTATTATTGCTTAAATAGGGACTTTTTGCTATAGCCTAGTCGTATATACAGTACATGCACCCACGATGGACTTTTATTTACTTTGCACTCACTTTGTAATATTATGCACTTTATGTTCTTCCCTCTCTACCTTTAACTGCAATATGAGCCTTGAGGCACAACCAAGTTTTTCACCCACCTTACTTACTTGTAAAGTGATGTGACAATGAAGAGTGATTCTGATTCTGAACCACTTCAGAGTCCAGACCAGTGATGTTGTTGTTCTCGTCTCTCTCTTCCCTGCAGAACCCTAACGCTGTTGTTCTGAGGAGGGGGGACGACGAGACCACAGAGATTGGACCGCTTGGACCGCGACACCATGAAGGACAGCTGGTTTAAAACCCTGAGGAACTAAAAGCCCCCCCTACCCTCCCCTCCCTTGTTTACTCCCCCAACCCCCCACCCCCATTGCTTCTGTGGATATATACCTTGGAAGCTACACTATAGTGACCGCTGGACATCCAGGGACGAATACTTTTCATTATCCTCATGGGGGCCCGTGCCCCCCACAGCCCCGCCTCCCCGCGGCTTGTCTGTCTGTGTGAAGGTTTCACAGCCACAACCACCTGCTGCTGCTGCTGCTTGTTTTAGCCAGGGGAGGGCGGTGTTGGTCCAGTGTCTTGACTTGTCTTCAGTGCGGTTGGGTTGGGTTGGGTTGGGTGCGACCGCCGTGCACACCCAACAATTTTAACACCTCTTGGACGGCCCGGGGGGAGGGAGAGGTCCAATTAAGAGGTGTTTAGGAATTCCCCCGAAAATCCCTCATGGGGCCCCCCCTAATGGGCCCCCCGGCCCCCCCACAGACTCTACGTCCCTGGCTGGACCTACAGTATGCGATGGAGCAAACCGGGGGGGGGGGGGGAGGTGGTCGGCCTATAGTTTTACTGTTTTAATCGTCTCATCCGAGGTTTCTGTGGACGGGATGATAAGGATATAACTGTCAGTCTGGCCGTTCGTTCGTTTCATCGTCCAACACCCCCCCCCCCCCCCCCCCCCCTCATTTTGCCATGTTTTGTTCACTTCGAACAGTATGACAGAACTGTACAAAAAAACTACACCCACCCCCCCTGGAATGGAAGCGTGGAATCGATAAACCCTGACAAAAAATAAAATAATCAAATGCTACAGAGGTGCCTGGATGTGTCACGGAATCGATCTGGATGGAAAATATGGAAGGGGGGGAGGGGGACGGTGGGGGACGTTTTTCCACCATCTGGGAGAAGCATCGACGTGAAATGATTAAAAATGATTGGTGATAAAAAACGAAAAAGAGATGGACAGCTAATCACATTGATGGATGGTACACGTAGGACGGGGCTGACAGTAAAAAAAACTCAAGCCTGGATATGCGGACCGTAGAAGAAAAAAAAAAGAAGTAATAATAAAAATCACTCCCCAAAGCATCTTGGTCTGGCCTGGCCTGGGGGTCTTATGGATGTATACCACACACAAACAATAATGAAAGGCAGCCGAGTGTTTCTGGATCGGTAAATACTAATGCATTACGACTATTGGTTCGTTCTCTGCTCTACTGAACCAATAAGAGATGTTTGAAATGAGCCCAACTCAACTGACCTCTCCGTTGAACTAAGATGAACTTATCCTGGACTAAACTGAACATGGAACAAAAGCAGTTTGTTTGTCTGTCTTTTTGTTTGTTTTTCCTTTTTTTTTTTTTTGGTTCTTGTTTTTAATCAAACCATACCTCCTCCCCCACACCTGGCCTGAACCGGTTTGAACTGGATATTATACACAATTGGACCAATGGTGGAGCACCTGGGATGTATACCTTTTGAAACTGGTCCCCAGAACTGGCTCAGACTGGTCTGAACTCATGGTCTGATCTGGACTAAAGTGAACTAAAACTGGTCTCATCTGGTTTGGACCGGTTTCTATCTACTATAGGCTGGAATGGACCGGATTATTGGACTAGCTGGTTGGATTGGACTATACTTGGTTCTTTTGGATCGTGGCCACTTTCTCCAGGCCCAGTTAACCAGGTGAGTGCTAATTAATTGACTGTGTTATCCTCAGTGGTGGAAAGTAACTAAGTACTTAAGTACTGTATAAGTAGCCTACCATCTTGAGGTATAGTTGTACTTTACTTGGGTATTTCCAATTTCCAATACTTTTACTTCTACTCCACTACAATAATTATGAAAACTTTAGTTACTAGTTACTTACGGAGGTTTTTATTTTGATTAGAAAACATACATTAATCTACACATTTCGGCCATTTTTTTTGCGACGCATTGTGAGCTTGTAGATCGGCTATCTCAATAGGTTTTGTACACATTTTGAACTTGTGAAAGGGGACATCTTGACCCATGTGAGTATAGAGGCTCACGTACCCGTGCATCCACCCTGGGTTCTTGACCCATGTGAGTATAGAGGCTCA
Organism: Protomyctophum bolini; assembly: GCF_963924005.1. Lineage (NCBI taxonomy): Eukaryota > Metazoa > Chordata > Actinopteri > Myctophiformes > Myctophidae > Protomyctophum > Protomyctophum bolini. The sequence goes on from NC_137870.1 coordinate 46,752,554, forward strand.
TGTACCCGTGCATCCACCCTGGGTTCTTATCTTGACCCATGTGAGTATAGAGGCTCACGTACCCGTGCATCCACCCTGGGTTCTTGACCCATGTCAGTATAGAGGCTCATGTATTAATAATATTAATAATAAACTTTATTTGTATAGCACCTTTCATACATAAATGTAGCGCAAAGTGCTTCACAGGGCAAAAATAGAATACAATAAAAATAAGTAGTTAAAATGATAAAACAATGGCAAAGAACAAAATTGAATATAAGAACATAAAATAAATAAAAACAAATAAAAACAAATAAAATAATAATAAAAACACCACATGCAGCAAATAAGTCAGGGCAGGGTGGGAACGTGCAAATTAAAACTCAATTAAAAGCAATGTTGTAGAAGTGGGTCTTGAGCTGAGCTTTAAAAATGTCTACAGAGGCTGCCTGACGAAGGTACAGTGGGAGTTTGTTCCATGCCGACGGCCCATAGAAGCAAAAAGCTGCTTCCCCGTATTTTTTAGTTGCCATTTTTTTCGGCAGCGCGAGCAGGCCAGCAGTGGAAGACCTTAGGGGGCGGTTTGGGACATATTTAGGCAGGCAGTCATTTAGGTAGGAAGGTGCGAGGCCATTGAGAGCTTTATAGACAAGTAAAATAATTTTAAAATCAATCCTAAAAACAACCGGAAGCCAGTGCAGTGATGCCAAAACTGGAGTAATATGTTCTCTCATCTTAGTTCTAGTTAAAACTCTGTCTGCTGCATTTTGGACGAGTTGTAATCTGTCAGTTGTTTTCTTAGGCAGTCCTGAATAAAGTGCATTGCAGTAGTCAAGCCGAGAGAAAACGAAGGCGTGGATTAGCGTTTTTGCATCGTCCAAGGACAAATAGGCTCTGATTCGTGCAATATTTCTAAGGTGAAAAAAGGCAATCTTGGTAACATGATTAATGTGAGAATTAAAATTCAATTCAGAATCAATAATAACCCCCAGGTTCTTTACTGTACTGTTACTTTCTACAGTCAGGTTACCAAGTCTGCTTATTATTGATTGTTTCTGCTCACTAGAACCGATTATGAGAACTTCTGTCTTATCCTCATTTAGCTTGAGAAAGTTCTCACTCATCCAACATTTAATGCTAGACAAACAGGTCAACAGCGGGTCTAAAGCACAGGGATCATCTGGAGCAACAGAAAGATAAAGTTGGGTATCATCAGCATAGAAATGAAAATTGACTCCGTGATTGGTAATGAGTTCGCCCAATGGCAGTATGTACAAGGAAAAAAGCAAGGGGCCAAGAATCGAGCCCTGTGGAATACCAGAGCTGATGTCGTGGTTGTCTGAGTCAAACTCGGCTAGATTGACAAAGTAACTTCTGTTTGATAGGTAGGAGGAAAACCAGGACAGGGCCGTACCAGACAGGCCTATCCAGTGCTCCAGACGCTGTATTAAAATTGAATGATCAATCGTGTCAAATGCAGCCGTTAGATCTAGAAGTAAGAGAACAGATACATGTTTCTTGTCGGCAGACACCCTAAGATCGTTCATTACTTTTACAAGTGCTGTTTCTGTGCTATGGCCTTTCCTAAAGCCAGATTGGAATTTGTTGTGCACATTATTATTCTGTAGAAATACATCCAATTGATGAAAGATGCATTTTTCCAAAACCTTGCCCAGAAAGGGTAGATTTGAAATGGGTCGATAGTTACCCAAAACGGAGGGATCAAGATTGTGTTTCTTGAGTAGGGGCCTAACTACAGCAGTCTTCAGTGAGTCTGGGAAGACACCTGATTGTAGAGAGCTGTTTACAATTTTTAGTATATCTCCAATCACACTGTCCAAGACCTCTTTGAGAAAGGTGGTGGGAATTGTATCCAATGAACAGGAGGATGATGTCATCTGTGATATGGTTTTGCGGAGTTCGTCTTCATCAATTTCGCAGAACGTTAGGCTCCCCCTGGGGAGATCTACCCTGGGACCATTAGCTGCTGTTTGAAGGTTTGTGCTAGCAGCAGCACCATTCATAATATCGGCTCTAATGTTAAATATTTTGTTATCAAAAAAGCATGCAAACTCATTACACTTAGCTTTAGAGGCCGGGAATGACTGCTTGTAGGACTGGGGGGGGTTTAAAAGTCGTTCAATGGTAGAGAAAAGGACTCTGGCATTTTTCTTGTTCTCATTTATAATGCCAGAGAAATATGCCTGCCTTGCTAGACGCAGGGCTTTGTTATAGGCGGCTGTTGATTTTTTAAGAATTTCTAGTTGGCTGGTGAGTTTGTTTTTTCTCCAGGCTCGCTCGGCTCTACGACACTCTTGCTTCAGTGAGCGGGTATGCTCATTTATCCAAGGTGTTATTCTGGTGTTATGTTTCTTTTTTGTTTTAAAAGGAGCCACTATATCAAGAGCTGACTCTAGTTTAAGATTGAAAATTTGAACCATATCATTCACTGGGGGGGTATCGGGCAGGGGGGGCCCAGATGACGAGAGAACTCGTCGGCTGCAGAAGGGCTAAAAAAACGCTTTTTTATGGTATATTCAGTGATGTTTTTCTCTAGTTCAGTGACAGTCATATTAAAACACAGCAACCATGTAACCATGCATCCACCCTGTGTTCTTATCTTGACCCATGTGAGTATAGAGGCTCACGTAACCATGCATCCACCCTGGGTTCTTGACCCATGTGAGTATAGAGGCTCATGTAACCATGCATCCACCCTGGGTTCTTGACCCATGTGAGTATAGAGGCTCATGTAACCATGCATCCACCCTGGGTTCTTATCTTGACCCATGTGAGTATAGAGGCTCATGTAACCATGCATCCACCCTGGGTTCTTATCTTGACCCATGTGAGTATAGAGGCTCATGTAACCATGCATCCACCCTGGGTTCTTATCTTGACCCATGTGAGTATAGGCTCATGTACCCGTGCATCCACCCTGGGTTCTTATCTTGACCCATGTGAGTATAGAGGCTCATGTACCCGTGCATCCACCCTGGGTTCTTGACCCATGTGAGTATAGAGGCTCATGTAACCGTGCATCCACCCTGGGTTCTTGACCCATGTGAGTATAGAGGCTCACGTACCTCCATGCATCCACCCTGGGTTCACTCACGTGTACCCTCCAGTCGGCCCTCATGCTGTGTGAGTGTCCTCTATCCTAACGAGACCCTTAAGGTTTAATGATCGCAGGCTAATTGCTGTCGATTAGACAGCCACCCTTCCTGAGCTATAGCTACTAATCTCCAATGACAATATCACAGCAGGAGGCTGCTCTCCTCCTAATCCTCTCTCTCTCTGTCTCTCTCTCTCTCTCTCTCTCTCTCTCTCTCTCTCTCCCTCGTTACCTCTCTCTCTCTCTCTCTCTCTCTCTCTCTCTCTCTCTCTCTCTCTCTGTCGCGCTCTCTGTCGCGCTCTCTCTCTCTCTCATTCCCTCCCTCCCTCCTTCCCTCCCTCCCTCTCTCTCTCTCTCTCTCTCTCTCTCTCCCTCCCTCATTACCTCTCTCTCTCTTTCTCTCTATATCTCTCTAATTCCCTCCCCCTCTCTCTCTCTCTCTCTCTCTCTCTCTCTCTCTCTCTCTCTCTATCTCTATCTCTATCTCTCTCTCATTCCCTCCCTCCCTCTCTCTCTCTCTATCTCTATCTCTCTCTCTCTCTCTCTCTCTCTCTCTCTCTCTCTCTCGTTAATGGTGTCACTCTCCCTCTCTCTGCTGTGTCTCCTTACTGATTCTGGGTCAGTGCTGACTCGCATAATAATGGCTGACAACAACAACAACTCACACTTCACTTTCAGTCCAGCATCTGAAATGAAGCTTAAATTATGCTACGATGCAAGTTAACCCATTTAGACCTTAGAAAATATTCTACAAATGTCTTCTAAATCCCCACAGTTTTCTGGAAAAAAAATAGGTTTCTATGTCAGTGTCAGACCCCCATCTGAAAATGTGTTGTTCCTGGGATTCTCCGGAGTTAAAAACGTTAAAACGCTCTGAAAGAATATATATTCAAAGATTTGCGCCAAATTATTCACGATTTTTCAAAAATTGTAGATCTGCTCTTTTTCCAATATAGCTAAAGCATAACATAATGCTTAACCTATTTTGGGGCGAGAACCCCTTTTGGTGTTAGCATTACGCTATGCTTTAGCTATTGAAGAATAGATCTACAAGCTCATAGCATGCCACAGAGTAGCGCGCTACGAGCTTGTGGTCTGCTATTTTAGAAAAATCGAAGAACGACTGACATAGAAACATAGCTTTGTATCATAGCTATAGGATTTAGAAGACATTTTTTAGAATCTGATCTCAGTTCAAAATGGGTATTCCCGCGCAGAATGGATTCAAATGTGGTTGAACTACAATTGCAGCCAGAATAGGTTTGCTCAAAGTGGGTCACAGCAGGCTGGTTCTGGAGTAGGTTCTGGAACAGGAGTGGCGTGTATGCGCTTCACTGCAGGGGACACGACTGAGGCACAACGATCTGTAAGAAGCTCTGCTCTAAAGCTGACAGGCACATTTATGAAACAGCAGGTGTGCGTCGACCCAAAATACACAAGCCGAGTCCATAAAATCCATCTATAAAAATTCAATATACCTTTTGTAGACACGAAAGCTGTCGCTCAAAGGAATGTGGGATATTCTTCCATGCGTCGCTGTGTGTTAAAAAATGGCAGTGATCACACTATAGAGACAACCAAATGAATACTAAAAAATGAATGGCATTTACAATCGTTCATTCATTCATACATTGGGAGGTGAAGCGGCGAACAGTCGACGCCAGCGTCCTCACTTCCCACATTCACACACCGACGGTGGCGAGCTCACACCGACCGACTCACTGGAGGCAGTTAGAGTTCAGTGCCTTGCCCAACTCATTGGAGGCAGTGTATAAAGTTCAGTGTCTTGCCCAACTCATTGGCGGAAGTGTGGGGTTGAGTGCCTTGCCCAACTCATTGGAGGCAGTGAGGGGTTGAGTGCCTTGCCCAACTCATTGGAGGCAGTGTGGGGTTCAGTGTCTTGCCCAACTCATTGGAGGCACTGTGGGGTTGAGTGCCTTGCCCAACTCATTGGAAGCAGTGTGGGGTTGAGTGCCTTGCCCAACTCATTGGAGGCAGTGTGGGGTTCAGTGCCTTGCCCAACTCATTGGAGGCAGTGTATAGAGTTCAGTGCCTTGCCCAACTCATTGGAGGCAGTGTGGGGTTCAGTGTCTTGCCCAACTCGTGAGCGTGCTGCATGAGTGCATTAGAGGTCGGCGAGCCTACACCGGGACCCCCCCAGGAAGCCTTCCGGGGACCCCCCACTGTGAGGTGATTACATCAGCGAGTCCTTTTCTTTGACAATATAAAGGAGAGAAGATCAACTCATCTGGCCTCTGAAGCCTGATGAGTCATAAATAGTGAATGAGGCCCATGCAATAATGCCTACACTGTTGGTTTTGGGGGATATATATATATACGATTTGAAACATTGTCATTCACTTTCCACACGAAAGAAAGGTAGACGGCATGTCGTATTTATTTGCTGCTGGATCACATCATTTGGATGTGTTCTCTCTACCCGTCTATACCGCATATAGCATGCAGTATTGCTGTGCACAGGTTTGTGCACAGTCGAGTCATGTCTTGACTGTCAAGACATGACTGTCATGCCAAGAGCACGTCACATGCCGTGTGCATGCTGTGAGGAAGAAGTGAGACGTCCGAGAGAGATTCCATTGGTTTGGGGATGCCTGCCATGCAGGGCTGATGAACTGCAGACCTTTTCATGTTGGTCCCGGCTGCAGGGCTTGCTTGAACCAGGGCCAGGCTTGTGTGCGCGTGCATGCATGCGTGCGTGTGTTTGTGTGTGTGCACTCGGTAACATACAAATGTGATTGTGGACACCAGAAGAAAATAAATCTCTGTCTCTCTTGCGCGTGTGTGCGTGCGTGCGTGTGTGCGTGCGTGCGTGCGTGCGTGCGTGCGTGCACTAATGCAGTGTGTGATGTGATGTAACACCAGTGTCCTACAATAGAATGACGAGAGAGAGAGAGAGAGAGAGAGAGAGAGAGAGAGAGAGAGAGAGGGTAGTAAATTGGACATTAAATTGATGCAGAAAGATTTCGTGGATGGCTGCCTTTTGCAGCCCATCTCTTACGAGATTATTTAGAAACCATTTTAATATCCCCTGTGCCAATTAACACTACATGGCACCAAAATAATCTAAATAAATAAATATCACACAATGGATACATGACTCTGATTAATAAGAGTACATTCAAGTATAGTCTCATTGTCAGGCTATAGATACTGGAGAGTAGAGAGAGTAGAGAGAGAGAGAGAGAGAGAGAGAGAGAGAGAGAGAGAGAGAGAGAGAATGACTGTAACATGGCCGTTGGCAGTTGTTCCGCAGCAGCTGAATGAGCAGTTATCGCCCAAAGGCTATAGCTCGCCGTTTTCCTCCACTCAGCATTAAGTGGCCCATACTGTACATACAGTACTGGTACATACGGTCTGAAACCGTTGATCCACTTAACCTTTGGCTGAACGTGACTCTGCACAGAGAGCTGTCAGAGGATACCGTTTGGCTGCCGTGACGACGTGCAGAGTGTTGGAGAGGCAGCTAGGGCCTGAAAGCCCCGTAAGAGAGGACTAAAATGGGGAAAAAAATAGCAAAAATAGCAGATCTACAAGCTCACAACAGTTGAGAGCTTGTAGATCAGCTATTTCCGGGGCGTAAAACCCAGCACTCTTTATAGCTGGTGGAGATGTGGTGTAACGTATATGCCAATAACAACTGTATGCTGGACTGCCAACATGACTCATGCTATAGCTCAGTGTTGACATGTGAAACATGGCCGTTAGGGGTTTCTATACTTTGATGGAATGCTAATTGTCTTCGTGACTAAATAATTCATCGTATAGCACCACTGGCTGGGTGATAATCTTATGTTACACATTGTCAGTGGCGTGCACAGACATTTAGAGGGGCAGGTGCTCAAGTGAAAAAAAAAGGGCACCGGCTAGCATGTGGAACCGGCCGGTTGCCTTAACCCATTCTGACCTGAGATCAGATTCTAAAAATGTCTTCTACATCCTGACAGTTTCTGAAGAAGCTATGTTTCTATGTCAGTCGTTCTTCGATTTTTCAAAAATAGCAGTCGACCTACAAGCTCGTAGCGCGCCACTCGGTGGCGTGCTATGAGCTTGTAGATCTGCTATTTTTCAATAGCTAAAGCATAACATAATAATAACAACAAACACCGCCCTTTTTTTCTTCTCAAAAGGGCACATTGCCAAAAGGGCAGGGGGTGCTCTAGCACCCCCTAGTGTCTATATGTGCACGCCACTGCACATTGTAGTATATTGCAAACATTGTGGCCTCTCCTTAGTGTCACGTTGCCAGAATGTTGCCTCTCGCAATTCCCCAAGTTCTTCCGTCATACAGTCTGGAGCAACGGAAGCTATATCGTGAGTAAAAATGTAAAGCGGAAGTACTGGAGCCTCCTCCCCACTTACATTTTGTCTTTATAGTCGCGCACATTTCTCCTATAATTGCAACTGAAGGTCGCAACTGTTTCTGTGCTATCTATATGCATATAATCGTACCCCATTAGGCTGGGGTATACGGCATCAGCCAGCTACGTAGAACTTTCTGCTCAGCAGAGATGGAAAAAATAAAATGTAAATGTAAAAATAAAATGTAATTGTTCGTCAATAAAATGACGAACAGATTGACAGATTGTGGAGACTATATCCTCTCCACAATTTTCATTGTGACCATCCATCAGGGCATAATTATGTTTTACCGGCGTCTTGTAAAAACTAACAGCCGTTTCCAAATCCTCCATCCCTTCGGCAATGTCTTTTAATTGCGCCGTATGTTTTTTTTTATCAATTACTTCTACTTGTTTAATGTATTGCAACTGTATAGTTTTAACTTGTTACTGTTGGGAGTGGTTAAGTTCATTTCAGTCCATGCACCTTGGCATTTATTTGTTTGTTTGTATTTTTACCCAGTTTCTCTTGACACAAGTTTCTCAGACCTATAATTGCCCCGAGTGGAACCGAGGAGAGCAGTGAAGGACAAGGTCTATCGGTAGGCAGGATCATAGTTAATTGACTCATTCTTTGGTGTTTAAGCATTATGTTATACTTTAGCTATTGCAGAATAGCAGATCTACAAGGCACCGAGTGCAACGCTATACGAGTAGATCTGCTATTTGAAGAAAAAAAATGCTGCACAAATCTTTTGAATATATATTCAAAATATTTGTTTTTTTCAAAAATAGCAGACCTACAATCTATTAACTTGTAGATCTGCTATTTTTCAATAGCTAAAGCATAACATAATGCTAACACTAAAAGGGGTATGAGGGGCTCATACATAGTCTGGATTTTCAGTGGTGGGGGTGACCAGTGACCACCGAACTACAACATAACGTCACTGAGCCGCGGTGAAGAGCAAACCACCTGCCACCGCTCCAGCCCTTCTCTCTGTTTTTACTCACCACCGCTCAACGTTATTTCAGCTCTGGTGGTCAGCTCACCACCGAAGCGGTGGTCACCTCACCACCGAAGATCCAGATTATGAATAGGCCTTTAGATGGGTGCTCTTTGGTGATACAGGTACAACCATATAGACAAAAAAGGTATCTTTCCTTCATGTTGTATTGCTCACAGATAGACCCTATCGACGAAGACCTCTTGGTCCAAACGCGTAGGTCCTGTTTTCTAATTGCCTCGCTCATCAATAAATTATTATGAATCTTTTTTCATCAAAGAAAAGACGGAGTGCCTTGGATTAATTTTTTTTTCTTCTTTGCCATCTCTGCAATTTACACCTTAAGGGAATTAATTAATTACAACTTGAAGGAAAGATACTCTTTTTTTTTGTCTATGGAAACATAATAGGTTTTTCAGAAAACTGGCAGGATTTATATTTAGAAGACATTTTGTAGAATCGGCCTCCGGTCTAGATGTGTTAACCCATTTTGGTGTAGCTATTGAAAAATAGCCACCGAGTGGCGCGCTACAAGCTTGTTGTAAATGTGGACAAGGCTCATCGGTGTTATATTGGTCTATTGGCAGCTTTACCCTGGAAACCGCTGATGCAGTTTATTTATACTGTATTAGGAGAGCATATAATGAGATTATGGAGAGATTCCAGTGTGATAAAAACCGGCTATGCGATGCATGACTTCCAGGGTGAGGGACAGAAATCACTGTGGGTGCACTTTTTGCTTTATTGTCGGATGCAAGCTGGCTTTATATACAAACACCCGGTGTAGGCTAATAAAGATTTGGAGGGGAAAGTGAGACTCTATATTTTGTGTATAAAAATGTCAGCCTGAATAAATAAGTGTATGTTATAGGAGTCTGTTGGTATTGCATTGGTGTTTTTGTTTTTTTTTGTATTGTGGCTTTGGAGCTAGAGGTTTGTTAGTAGTCGTGTTAACTGTTCTAAATCCTGAACAGTTTTCTGAAAAAAACCCTATGTTTCTATGTCAGTGGTTCAAACATATTCATGTCAAGGACCCCCAAAATTATATGTAATTGGATGCCGACCCCCATCTGAAATATGTTGTTCCAGGGACCCCCCCCCCCCCCCCCCCCGAAGCAAAGATATGAGTTAAAAACGTTGGCTCTGAAAGAACATATACATTCAAAGATTTGAGCCACATTTTCACGCTTTTTCAAAAATAGCAGACCTACAAGCTCGTACCTTCAAGATCTGATATTTTTCAAAAGCTAAAAACTCTTTGCTTCCGCTGTCTCACTGAAATAACATATTTTCAGATGGAGGTCGACGGCCGATTACATAATATTTTTTGGGGTCCTTGACATGAAATAGTTTGAGAACAACCGAAACATAGTTCATTTTCAGAAACCTTTTGTAGAATCTATTGTCGGGTCTAAATGGGTAAAGGGTTGTGTTGTAACTTGTGATTCTAGTTCTGGCCCCTTCGTTATGTAGTGAAGCACTGTTGTTTTTAGCAGCAATTTCTTATTTTAGTTTTAGTCATAGTCTCTTGAATAGTTTTCATTTAGTTTTAGTCACATCTTAGTCAACTGGAATGTCTTAGTGTTAGTCTAGTTTTAGTCGACTAAACCTACTTTTAGTCGACTAAAATGTATTTTGGTGTGCCTTGATGTTGTCGTAATCGACAGATTACTAGGACGAACGTTGTTCGTCCTAGTTTTAGTCGACGAAAACAACACTGTATAGTGAAGTTCACGGTTAGCTTATGTTTCCGTTCAGTTGAAATGTATCGCCTGGTTGTATCTGTTGAAAAATCCTTAAAGCCCCGTTCACACCACGGAAGCTAGAAGCTAGAAGCAGCAGCTTCTAGCTTCGTGGTCCTGCATGTTATCTCTATGCAGAGCAGCTTTTTTTGTTTTGCGTGCTTTTTTTCTCCTCAAAACTTAACTTTGACGCAGCTTTTAAAAGCTGGGTTCTGGCTTCAGCTTCTAGATGCTGCTTCTAGCCAATCAGAGCATAGCGTGGTTTGAGGAGGCGGAGTTTAGCTCATTTGACAAGAGCAGAAACCCCCCCCCCCCGCAAAAGCTGACCTCACCGACATCGAATTAAATTATGTACTTTTTAAATAAGGGCTGTATAATTATGTAATATGAATGAATATTTGGCAAGACCATATAGCATATTTATGGGAAGAAATCAAAGTTTATATGAGCAACAAGGTGTCGAAGCGGTGAAGACAGGTTGTGTTCTGTCACTTGCGAGCCAGTTCTCTCCCAGTGGACTGGCACGGTGGCTGGGGAGAAGTGCCCCTGCAGTCTGTGTGTGTGTGTGTGTGTGTGTGTGTGTGTGTGTGTGTGTGTGTGTGCGCGCGTGCGTGTGTGTGTGTGTGTGTGTGTCTGTGTGTGTGTGTGTGTGTGTGTGTGTGTCTTTGTGTCAGGAGTAGCTAGCTGCATGTATGTTGAAAATTGGGCAATCATACCTTTAAAAAACAATCAATAGCCTTTACATCAGTTGTATATGTACCCCCTCTATGTATGCAATATGTTGCCCGTGTTTTGTGATTGATTTGCTGCGTTCTGAATCGATAAACCAATCGCATAGATCATATTTCTTTCAGGGAATCATTTTAATTGGTTTATTGTGTTCATGTAGGCCTATATGAACCTCATAGCAAAAGTTTCTAAAAAAAAAAGCTGCTTCGAAATCTTTGCTTTTTTCCCTAGCTTCCTTGGTGTGAACGCGGCATTAGGCAGGCCTATACTGTAGTTATGTGTTCCTACTGTAGTTCTGTGTTCAACAGTTGATTGATTGCCCCGTGAGGCGGCTGTGGCTCAGGAGCTATAGAGCAGGTCGTCCAATGATCCCTGGGTCGGCGGTTCGAATCCCGACATGTCAAAGTGTCCTTGGGTAAGACACTGAACCCTACACTGCCTCCAGTGAGTCGGTCGGTGTGAGCTTGCCACCGTCGGTGTGTGAATGTGGGAAGTGAGGACGCTGGCGTCGACTGTTCGCCGCTTCACCTCCCAACGTGTGAATGAATGAACCGTATTGTAAAGCGCTTTGAGCACTTGGAAAAGCGCTATAAAAATGCAATTCATTATTTATGAATGGACGATGAAAGAGGATCTCGTCTGTCTTGTCGAACAAATCTCACCTTTTAAGATTTAAATTAGATTTAGATATTTTATGCCTGCATTATTTGAAAGCTGATTAATATCTGAGTTTTCTGCCTAATCATTCTTCTCAGCGTGTGTCCTTTATTTGGTTAAATATAATTTCGTATGGTATATAATCCCTTTAAAAAAATATTAAGAAATAAGATTCTTTATTTTGTATGTTTTTGTGTTCTGTTTAAAATAAAATACCTTAAAAACAAAACACTTAAAACTATGAACACAGACTTCTCGATACCTGGCCCAGGTTTTTTTTTTTTCCATAAATGTTGTCTCCTTCCCCCAAACCGGAGCGCTTGGCATGTGACAGCTAATTATTGGTAAATGGTGCATTTATATAGTGCCTTTATCCAACCATACATTCACCCATACATTCACACACACACACACACACACACATTCACACACCGATGGCGGCGGAAACCATAAGGCTCCAACCTGCACACCAGGAGAAATTAGGAGTTTAGAGTCTTGCTCATGGACACTTCGACACTAACTCACAGGGTTCGAACCTTGCGGTTCCCATCCAGCCCACTCTATACCGCTGATCCACCGCCGCCATTCTAACATGCCAAGGCCATACGGTATTATTACAGTACTAATGAGACTAAGCGGCGATTTGTTCAGCTTTAACAATGAGAACGGTGCGCACTGGGCAGGTGGCATTATTTCCTCTCCTTTACTTCCCCATAAATCTATAAACACTTAGGGCTGGATTTTGAAGGTGCGTTTTACCATGGGGTAATACATAAATTGGCCTCGCTCTGCGCACAATCGTATTATGAAAGCCTTATCGTCCCGTGTTGAACGCACACACATATGGAATACGACGTTGCTGAATATTTTAGCATTGTGGGAGTGTCCATATGTTAATTATTTTCGCTTTGCGCAATTTGCTATTAAGCCCCTTGACCTGCGCATAACGATTAGACGTGGGTCTAGGCACCTCATAAACGCAAAAAGAAGAAAAAGCACTGTTTGATTTTACACTTGAGCGGCTCTGGGACGCTGCTGGAGTGTTGCCAAGTCTGTTTATTATAAGCGGCTTCTTTTTCTGTAAAGTTGCTTGTAAATATTGGTAGTTGTGGTTGCTTTTCTTGTTTCTAAAGGTTTCTCCTAATGTTGTTTAAACCAGTGATCCTCACACAGCACATTCCCATGTCAAGGATCCCCAGATGAATGCATTTGCCCAACTAAGGACGGCTAATACAAAAATGTAATTACATTTTTCCAAGATTACTTTTGAAAATAGCAGATCTACCAGCTCACAATGCATCACATTCATTCATTAAAACTATGAACTCTGACTGCAGGCGGATATATAATGATCATTATAACAATGTGCAAGAAAATATTTAAAAAGATGTAAGAACTTTATATTTGTGGACAATCAAAATATGTTTTTTATTTTAATGTGGTGTCATTACAATTAATCTGGATATGGCAGACTCAATATCTAGAAAATAAAAACATGGCACTTCATTTAAAATAGGTTACAGACCCCTGTTATATGCGCTTATTTTGGGATTATTTTTATAGACCTATTTACTTGTTTCTCTGAGACATGGCAACAGTGTCTTTTATTGCGTCATTTTATTGGGAATGTTGAGATTAGAAACGGCCATAATTCTTTCATTTCTCAACCTTAAAAAAAAACAAAAACATATGCATAATCCTTGGGAAGTTTGCTTTCATACGCTGTATCACACTTGATTCAAGTCTTCTTCAATAAAATGCTACGAGCGAAGACCATACCATCACGGGACCATACCGCATCACGGGCATACGCACCAGGCATTCAACTCATTACTCATTTCAAATATAATATAATTATAATTTAAATTAAAATATAATTTTACTGGTGTTTCTCAATAGAAACAACTTATTTTGAGGCATGAAGGTGACAGCATGCAGTGCAATAGGAATAATTAACCCAAATGTGACAAAGTCATATATGTCATGTCTTCTATGGTGCCAGCCTGAAGAAATGTAATAATAACGATCCCCAAAGTGCGCATTCCGTATGTGACATCAGCTGACTGGTAAAGAAAATAGTACGGACATGTTGATTGGGTAACTCTCAAACACGCCTTAAACACTCCCATGACTAATTCAAGGCCGTTTTGCGCACTCCACGGGGTGTCGAAAGCGCTTCTTAACATGCTTAAAATTGCAATATGACATACCTCACGCCCCCAGCTCATATTACTGTAATAGGTAAAACGCACCTTCAAAATCTAGCCCTTAGGGCGGAACTAATGGCTGGTGTTTAACAAGGGGGGACTGACAATCTGACATGATGATACTTCATCCACTGGTGGAGGACTTTTACCATCATGGTTGTCTAGGTCAGGGGTTCTCAACATTTTTGGCCCGGGGACCCCCAGAAATGCTTTGGCAATGTATCGGGACCCCCACCCCGCCACCCCGCCCCCTCCCGACCCCCAATATAAATTGACTGCTACAATAACCTTAATAATAGAGACAATCTTAATACACCATAAATAAATACTGAAACCAGATATAATCATTAACCCATTCTGGGTCGGAACCCGTTTTGGTGTTAGCACTATGTTATGCTTTAGCTATTGCAAAATAGCAGATCTACTAGCTCATAGCGCTTGTAGGTCTGCTATTTTTGAAAAATCAAATCGAACGACTGACATAGAAACATAGCTTTTTCAGAAAACTGTCAACACGACATTTTTAGAATCTGATCTCAGGTCAGAATGGGTTAAGGAAGGTATGCATGTTCTATTCATTTCCATTTTCCAGCCATTCAGTTGCAATTTCTTTTTTTATTATTATTTTAATTATTTTGGGGACGCCCCAAAATAATTTCGCGACCCTCCGAAGGGTCGCGATCCACGGGTTGAGAACCCCTGGTCTACTAATACTCCTGACCGCTGACCAGCCTGGCGTTAGCCAATTAGACCATCAACAGATTGACGTTGTAAGAACCAGCGTGTCCAAGAAGTCGATTCAATTGGATTCCCCACTCTACCTTAATCACAGCTAAACCACATGTATACATCAAAGCCTGCAATCCATGAGGAGGAGAATTATGGATTATGAATATTTATAATACATAGAAGGATGTGTAGATGGTAGGGGAAGAAACTCTGTATAACTTTCAAGATATATACCGCTGCACTGTGAGTCAAATCCATTTACACACATTCTAATTATACGCCTCTAATCTTTCTACTTGAAAGAAAGAGCATATCACTCTAGGTCCGTGTATAGGACCCTTTAAGCATTAAAACAACTGTTTTAATGCTTATGCAGCTGTGGGTGCTGGCGGCGTGTTTCCTCCTCCATGTCATCAGTGCCCGAGGCGGGGTTGGCGAAAGGGCCTTTCTGTGTGGAGTTTGCATGTTCTCCCCGTGTCCCCGTGTCCCCTAGGGTACCCTCACAAAAAACATGCAGTAATACTGGTCTCTAAACTGCCTCCCCCTGGCCAGCCGGGGGGCCTGATGGAGGGGAAAGGAACTGGTTGGAATAACATGTTCCTTCCACGCGCTACGTCCAACCAGGGAAACCCCCCCCTGTCAGGTGTAAAGGAGCAACTTGGACACTCGGGCATGAAGGAAGCATGAGTTCAAGTCCGTTGCTCTCCCCTTGTCCCCCATATATGAGGGCTAGGTTGGTGGAGGGTGTGTAGAGCCCAGGATCACATTAGATATTTGACACAGGGGTGAAAAAAATCGGTTACAAAATCGTGGGATAAAAAAAGAAAAAGAAAAAACAACTGTTACATGCCTGAGCAAGGTCCGGAGGGACCGAAACGTTGCTTCATTAAACAATAATCATGTACCGAGGAGCACTGTACCTTATTGCTTTCATCCATGTCCACTGGCCTACGCACCTGTGCAAACGCCTGATTTATAGGTGTGCGAAACGTTTCTCCTACACTTTAGCTATTGAAAAATATCAGATCTTGTATAGGTACGAGCTTGTAGGTCTGCTCTTTTTGAAAAATCGTGAAAATGTGTCTCAAATCTTTGATTACAAGTATCTTTCAGAGCCAACGTTTTTTCCATGAGCAAAGATGTGTTTTTGAGTGTGTCAAGCAAATGAAGTACACTTCGTAACAGAAGTGAACAGATGATACGCAAGTTGAGTTGCATCAGGTCCATACTGTAGTCTGTTCTCTGTTGTTGACTTGGCCAGGTCTTTTCCCACGCAGATGGAACTGACAGAGAAAACAGCTGTAGGCTATACCTACAAGTAAATAGTGCACGCTTCTCCAACTGCACACATACACGCACACGCACGCACGCACAGAGACACACATGCTTGCACGTGTCGCGCATAGCACGCACACGCATTCCTACTGTAAACCAATCTATTTGTTTAGGAATGCGACAAAACGGCTCGGCGGGGTGTGACAGAAAACCTTTTTTTTATATTCATTCACTGTGCATGTATAAAAATGCAAATTGTTAATATCTATCTTTCTTTCTTTCTTTCTTTCTTTCTTTCTTTCTTTGCTCAGGTCTGCTGGTGAACATGTCAAATACACATTCATGGGACAACTCCGAAGGCAGGACATCCGACACAGACACCCACGGAGGGGAGAGGAGGAGCATATAAATGGAAAATGGCGCTTCACATAGATTGTGCATCAACATTCACCCATTCATTCATTCACACACATTCACACACCGATGGCGGCGGAAAACCCTGCAAGGCACCAACCAACCAGCACATCAGGAGCAATTAGGAGGTTCCGTGTCTTGCTCAAGGACACTTCGACACTAACTCTGGGGGAGCCCACATGGTTCGAACTGGCAACCTTGCGGTTACCGTCCGGCCACTCTACCGCTGAACCACCGCCTGAATACCGTCCCGAGTGTTAAATTAAAAGTAATTAAAAGCTGACAGCTTAGAAGACATAGCTGAAATCATTATCGACACCATCAGTGTTAGCATACATGCATTGCTTTTCGTTCTCCCATCACCACAGTCATTAGGTATCCATTTGTCATGCTCATGGAATATTATTATTATTATTATTATGCTCATGGAATATTTCCTGCACATGTTTGATCACGGCTCGTGTAGATGATCTGGTTTGAGAGATAATCCTATTCCTACAAGTACACCCAGGAAATAATGAACTACTCCAGTAGAATACAGAATGCCTGAGCCAGACATGCAAGGGATGAAATGTGAAGATCTCATCTGGGATGCTACAGTACAGTATAATATGCTATGCAAGTCAATCAGTAAACTTTGGGGATTTTTTATTTATTTTTGTTTTCGTAGACTGAAGTTTACTGAAGATGAATGCATGGCCAGGGTTTTCTTGTCAAACGTGTCAAACTTCACACCTAACAATGAAGCTTCTATAGATAAAAGTGGACAGTTGGACAGTTCCAAACTTTTTTGGGGAGAATACTAACATAGTTATGATAATTAGTGGGAAACAACATGAGGCTTTCTCCTAGTGTGAGCCCACTAATTAACACAGTGGATTTTGGAGAACTCACCAGAGTAAATTAGGTTTTACTGTCGCTTATTCTGTGACACCTGCAAACACATGATAGGACTTGGAATAGTTGTTGTTGTTGTAGAGTCCAGCGAGCTCGGAATAACTAGCCTATGTAATGTATAATGCATACAGTACAGTGGAAGCAGATGGTTTGGCAGACAGGCATGATACAGAGACCTCCATATACAGTATGGGCATAAAAGGGACACAGATAGATAGTTAAAACGGGTGCTATGACAACGGGTATCATTAGGTAAGTTGCATCGTTCTCAAGTATGCCAATTTTCTATAGTAGGCCGGTGGCCGAAACTAAATAAAAACTAAGCTATGATGACTAAAACTATGACAAAATATCCCGACAATTTCGTAAAAATAAAACAAAAACTACATTAAAACCTTAGGAAGGGACTAGTGGCCACCAAACCCACCACCACCCTCATCTTCCTCCTCATCATTATCATCATCATCATCACCGTTCTGAGATGTAATTTGGTACAAGAGAAAACAGACTTAGGACCTCAAACAGAAACACACGCACGCACACACACACACACACACACACAAATGCTTTGGTCTGTCACTTTCCTTCTGTGTTACGTTACGTGTCACGTTTTTCGTTGGGCTTTATCTTTTTTATATGTACATAAAGCAATTTCAAATCTTATAGTTTTGTACATGTAATTTTTATGGTGTGTGGATTTTTTCTAATAAAATTGAAATGGATAAATTGCCTCTGAGAATGTCTTCCTTTTTAGTTTGCAGCAACATAACAGTGACATAGTTGAAATACAGATGAGAGAGAGAGAGAGACATTTACTGTAAACTACAATATAAGGGTCAATTTATTATTATTTTTGTCAGGTGTCCCTTGTTGACTCAATGAGCTCTCACTGACTTTGGCCGACTTTGGCAAAATAATTACCCACAGTTCATAGCGTTACCAGGGGAATGAGAGAAAGCCTCCGAATGTCAATCATTTAAATATGCAAATTAGTTATGAATCGCAGTTAGAATGTCAACAAACAATAGTGCATTCTCACTGTTCTCAAAAGGAGACGAAATGGAAGGATATACGTGATGAGAAATTACTGATGAGCAAAGTAAAATAATAATGGAAATGCAATTTATAATCAACATTACAACCCCTATCACACAGGAAAGTGTATTTACAAAACTAATAATAAAAGTCTCAAATTTGAAAGCACTATATTTCTAAAACTATGACACCTTTCAAAGATTCCTTTTCAGGCAAACATGTCCACCGTAAGATGAACCTAAGTGGGCTAGAATGGGGTTGGTAGGTTTAAGTATGTAGGACTAGTAGCATGCCAAAGTTTGTGCTATTGCCATAGAGAATGCATTGGGCGTTAAATCAGTTAAATCACTCAGAATCTACAAAAAAAAAATGAAACAAGGATACATTTTTTTTCAAAAATTCTAAAAACGATGGGCTATAGCCCATCATTTTTTTCATTTTTTTCAAATCCTCAAAAATGATGAAAAACGGCGGGCTATAGTATGCCGTACGATATGGGCTATAGCCCATGGTCCAAAATGATGAAAAACGAGGATAAAAAAAATAATCAAAAAACATGGGCTATAACCCATCGTTTTTTCATTTTTTCCAAATCCTCAAAAATGATGAAAAACGGCGTGCTATAGTATGCCGTACGATATGGGCTATAGCCCATGGTCCAAAATGATGAAAAACGAGGATAAAATTTTTTTATCAAAAAACATGGGCTATAATCTATCGGTTTTTTTTCATTTTCTCATTTTTTCAAATCCTCAAAAATGATGAAAAACGGCATGCTATAGTATGCCGTACGATATGGGCTATAGCCCATGGTCCAAAACGATGAAAAACGAAAATATATTTTTTAATTAAAAAAACATGGGCTATAACCCATCGTTTTTTTCATTTTTTTCTAATCCTCAAAAATGATGAAAAACGGCGTGCTATAGTATGCCGTACGACTTTGACTTTGTTGTGTTCTGCTTTTTGGGTCTGCCAGTTTTTACAAATCGTGACACTCCCAGTTGTGCTGATTAACTCCAACCTGCACCTGCAAGCCACAACAGACATTGCATCGTTATAAAATATACTGGATAAACACACACCTGGAATGCATGCCAGAATCCCCCTCGTTTACCTGCAGGGGCTCTCTGTCTCTATCTATGGGCTCCAAAGTTAAATGATGATATGAAGACAAGTAGAAGAACGGCTCAAGGTACGAATGTATTTTTCTGGGTGCCTGCCATGCAATGGCAGAAACACAGGTTGAAATCCGCAACACATACTTAACTAGAAACAAAATTTCAAGATTTTTTTCTGGGTGCCTGAAGCTCGCCAAGTCTGTGCAGCATTTGAGCCACGGACCGCCATTTGATGACATTCAGCCTCTCAGAAGGGTCCATTGTGTTACATGTGAGCCAGGTCTCCCCATTGACTTTCAATGGGGTATTTTGTCTAAGTTTATTGCGCATTACGTTGCCACCAACATTCTAATGCTAACATGCTAACATGCTAGCATGATAACATTTTAATGCTGACATAGTTTTCATCATATTTTAGTCACCTGGAATGTCTTGGTGTTTAGTCTAGTTTTAGTCGACTAAATGTCATAAGATTTTAGTCTACTAAATCTACAGTTGATTTAGTCGACTAAAATGTATTTTAGTCGACGCGTTGTGAGCTTGTAGATCGGCTATTTTCAGCATGCAACCACAAGTGCATAATTTCTTATACTGGATCTCTTGTCCACTAGTCCCTTCCTAACATTTTAGTCTATAGTTTTTATTTGTCGACGAAATTGTCAGTATAATATATATAGTCTTATAGTTTTAGTCATCGTAGCTTAGTTTTCATTTAGTTTCCATTTGTTTTTGTCAGTGAAAAAAGGTAGTCATTTTTCGTCCTAGTTTTAGTCGACGAAAACAACACTGATACACAGAGAGAGAGAGAGAGAGAAATAAAGAGATAGATCATAAATGGGCAACTACACGTTTCCACAAATAATCTGCTATTTTGTGACATAGAATGACGTGAAGTGCATCCATGGGCATGAATAATTACAAAACAAGAAATGATTACGTAGTAATATTTGTCAGGTGAAAGTGGCGCTGTCTCTGGTGTGTGTGTGTGTGTGTGTGTCAGAAGTTATGCACATGGCCTCATGAACGTCCGTCCAGCTCCATACTGAAGCTGAACTTTTATTATTATTATTATTATTTTTTTAGAGATAACTTATTTTCTCAGCTGCTGTTGCTAGTCATGGCTGCCAGTTCCCACCTGATGTCGTGTGTGAGCTCCGACTGCTCCAGACCGTTCTGAATAACTGCTAGCTTACATAATGTCTTGAGGCTCGGACTGAAGTCCAAGACATACAGGTCACCTGGTCTGTCACCTGGTCTGTTGTATGCTCCAAAGAGGATGACACGATCTCCCATCATGCAACAGCACATTTCCTTCATTGGACCTGGGTGTTGCCCCTTGGACTCCACCTTCTTCCAGGAGAAGGTCCCTGGACTGAATTTCCACAGATCATTGAGGTTTCCCTGCCTGAATCCACCACCAATTATGTAAAGCTGTCCATTGTAGGTAAAGGCTGAATGACAATAACGTGCTTCTGGTAGAAGCTGTGCAGAAGGTGTGCACATCCAGTGGTCGGTCTCTGTGTCAAACACTCTGATACTGTTGTCATGATTTTGGTAACCCATCCAGCCTCCAAATACAAACATCTTTGTCCCGATGATGGAAGCAGAGTGACATGATGAATCAGGAGGTGGAGTTCCTCTGGTGTCAATTAAAGTCCAGACCATTGTGGCGGTGTCCAACTTGTACATGTCATTAGTGTATCCAGTCTGTTTGTGTCCTCCATGGATATACATGACCTTCCCCAAGACACAGGCTGAGTGGTGCCACCTCTCCTCTGGAACAGACCCATAAACCTGTCGTTTGAACCATCTGTGGTCGTCGACATCAAATGCATGAAGAGCATTGCAGGGAGAATTTCCTCCAAAGAGGTAGACAGTATATTCTATCAGCACAGCTGTGTAGCCGTAACGCCTGGAGGGAACGTCAAGGTGGCGTTCTCCTGTTCCAGGGTTCACGGGGGTCACATTCCTCCAGCGTAAAGACAGTGTGTTGAAGACCAACACTTCAATGGGATCTCTTCTACTGTTCTTTCCATCTGTTCCAAAGCAGTAGATCTCGTGTCCGACCACCACAGCAGCCTTCTCCTTCCCATGTTCTCCTTCCAGATGTATTGTCCAGTGAAACATCTCACACAGCAGCTCCACCGTCAATGAGTGTTGACAACTATAGTTTACAGATGTTTACAGGATGAACGAAGCTTGGTTTCCTCGTTTCAATCGCTAACTGATGTTTAGTCTATCAGACTAGCATTTTTAAAGAACAATTGGTATTTGTCTTTATTTATTCGGCACAGTATAAAAAAAACAACACGGTGAACATATACATATAAGAAGGGTAAAGTGCTAAAAGTGCAATCACACAGTTGTGATGTCATTGCATGATTACATCGTATTGTCACACAATATGATTGGCCAGTTGGCCAGAACAACCCATGTCACTACTTTGACATCAGTCATCCATATTTGGGTCGTCTAAGGTCACCTTCTAACCCATGCCTGTCCCTATTGGTCGTCTAAGTGATTGATTGATTGACAGGAGAGACGAGCTGTGCAAACGTATTGGGAGCGTACGGGTTGTTGTTCAGCGGTGGCCTACGGGTTAGAGGAGCGCCCTTGTTGCCGAAAGGTTGCCGGTTCGATTCCCCGGACGGGCAGGAGAAAGCTGGGTGGAGAAGTGATTGTCATCACTCGCCCAATGCCACTGAAGTGCTCTTGAGCAAGGCACTGAACCCCCAACTGCTCCCCCTGGAGCTGCTTAGTGGCCAACAGTATCAGACTGAGGTTGTACTGGTCAGCTCCCAGTACAACAGTATCAGACTGAGGTTGTACTGGTCAGCTCCCAGTACAACAGTATCAGACTGAGGTTGTACTGGTCAGCTCCCAGTACAACAGTATCAGACTGAGGTTGTACTGGTCAGCTCCCAGTACAACAGTATCAGACTGAGGTCGTGCTGGTCTGCTCCCAGTACAACAGTATCAGACTGAGGTCGTACTGGTCAGCTCCCAGTACAACATTATCAGACTGTGGTCGTACTGGTCAGCTCCCAGTACAACAGTATCAGACTGAGGTTGTACTGGTCAGCTCCCAGTACAACAGTATCAGACTGAGGTTGTACTGGTCAGCTCCCAGTACAACAGTATCAGACTGTGGTTGTACTGGTCAGCTCCCAGTACAACAGTATCAGACTGTGGTTGTACTGGTCAGCTCCCAGTACAACAGTATCAGACTGTGGTTGTACTGGTCAGTACAACAGTATCAGACTGTGGTTGTACTGGTCAGCTCCCAGTACAACAGTATCAGACTGTGGTTGTACTGGTCAGTACAACAGTATCAGACTGTGGTTGTACTGGTCAGCTCCCAGTACAACAGTATAAGACTGAGGTTGTACTGGTCAGCTCCCAGTACAACAGTATCAGACAGTGGTTGTACTGGTCAGTACAACATTATCAGACTGTGGTTGTACTGGTCAGCTCCCAGTACAACAGTATCAGACTGAGGTTGTACTGGTCTGCTCCCAGTACAACAGTATCAGACTGAGGTTGTACTGGTCAGCTCCCAGTACAACAGTATCAGACTGATGTTGTACTGGTGAGCTCCCAGTACAACAGTATCAGACTGAGGTTGTACTGGTCAGCTCCCAGTACAACAGTATCAGACTGAGGTTGTACTGGTCAGCTCCCAGTACAACAGTATCAGACTGAGGTTGTACTGGTCAGCTCCCAGTACAACAGTATCAGACTGAGGTTGTACTGGTCAGCTCCCAAAACAACAGTATCAGACTGAGGTTGTACTGGTCAGCTCCCAGTACAACAGTATCAGACTGAGGTTGTACTGGTGAGCTCCCAGTACAACAGTATCAGACTGAGGTTGTACTGGTCAGCTCCCAGTACAACAGTATCAGACTGAGGTTGTACTGGTGAGCTCCCAGTACAACAGTATCAGACTGATGTTGTACTGGTCAGCTCCCAGTACAACAGTATCAGACTGTGGTTGTACTGGTCAGCTCCCAGTACAACAGTATCAGACTGTGGTTGTACTGGTCAGCTCCCAGTACAACAGTATCAGACTGTGGTTGTACTGGTCAGCTCCCAGTACAACAGTATCAGACTGTGGTTGTACTGGTCAGCTCCCAGTACAACAGTATCAGACTGTGGTTGTACTGGTCAGCTCCAAGTACAACAGTATCAGACTGTGGTTGTACTGGTCAGCTCCAAGTACAACAGTATCAGACTGTGGTTGTACTGGTGAGCTCCCAGTACAACAGTATCAGACTGTGGTTGTACTGGTGAGCTCCAAGTACAACAGTATCAGACTGTGGTTGTACTGGTGAGCTCCCAGTACAACAGTATCAGACTGTGGTTGTACTGGTGAGCTCCAAGTACAACAGTATCAGACTGTGGTTGTACTGGTCAGCTCCAAGTACAACAGTATCAGACTGTGGTTGTACTGGTCAGCTCCAAGTACAACAGTATCAGACTGTGGTTGTACTGGTGAGCTCCCAGTACAACAGTATCAGACTGAGGTTGTACTGGTCAGCTCCCAGTACAACAGTATCAGACTGAGGTTGTACTGGTGAGCTCCCAGTACAACAGTATCAGACTGTGGTTGTACTGGTCAGCTCCCAGTACAACAGTATCAGACTGAGGTTGTACTGGTCAGCTCCCAGTACAACAGTATCAGACTGTGGTTGTACTGGTCAGCTCCCAGTACAACAGTATCAGACTGTGGTTGTACTGGTCAGCTCCCAGTACAACAGCATCAGACTGTGGTTGTACTGGTCAGCTCCCAGTACAACAGTATCAGACTGAGGTCGTACTGGTCAGCTCCCAGTACAACAGTATCAGACTGAGGTCGTACTGGTCAGCTCCCAGTACAACAGTATCAGACTGAGGTCGTACTGGTCAGCTCCCAGTACAACAGTATCAGACTGAGGTCGTACTGGTCAGCTCCCAGTACAACAGTATCAGACTGAGGTTGTACTGGTCAGCTCCCAGTACAACAGTATCAGACTGAGGTTGTACTGGTCAGCTCCCAGTACAACAGTATCAGACTGTGGTTGTACTGGTCAGCTCCCAGTACAGACTGAGGTTGTACTGGTCAGCTCCCAGTACAACAGTATCAGACTGAGGTTGTACTGGTCAGCTCCCAGTACAACAGTATCAGACTGAGGTCGTACTGGTCAGCTCCCAGGTTTTGATGTGTGTTTCTATGTGCAGGGCGTTGCTGAAAATGAGCACCTGTGCTCAGCTACTTCCCTGGGTAAATAAGGAATAAAAAATAAAAAATATTTGAATTGGTACATTTGGGCATACCTGACAAAGAGCTCCATATATGGGCATAAAAGGGGACACAGCTGACACAACTGCACAGACTCCATATTTGGGCTTGCCTGACCATGAACTTGGTATACGTCAAGTGTCAGAACCTAAGGTGTATGTTTATATGTTCTGTCAAGTGTCAGAACCTAAGGTGTATGTTTATATGTTCTGTGTCAGAACCTAAGGTGTATGTTTATATGTTCTGTCAAGTGTCAGAACCTAAGGTGTATGTTTATATGTTCTGTCAAGTGTCAGAACCTAAGGTGTATGTTTATATGTTCTGTCAAGTGTCAGAACCTAACGTGTATGTTTATATGTTCTGTGTCAGAACCTCACGGCCGTTGTTTGCATTCCTTTCCGACCTTTCTGTTCGTGGTGTTTTGTTGTGGCTTTGCTGCCGCGGTTAGATCATAACATCAGCTGTGAGCCGTCTGTCTGGAACACGCACATACATGTGTCATAGGGACTACACACATGTGTCATAGCCAGGACATCAAGGAGGGCCTTCCTTATCTGACGATCTATAAGGGTGCGTTCAGGTTTGTGCGGGGGGAGCATATCAAGGATATAGGTAGGGTATACCAGTCCGTTTAAGGCTTTATAAGGGATGAGGAGAATTGTATAGTCGCACCAGAAGCCCAAAGGCAACCAGTGAAGGCCAACTATAGTATGATGTTATGGGTGTGATATGGTCGGGGTTTGTTTTTGTGTGTTTGTGAGTAGTCGAGTGGCAGAGTTCTGTATCATTTGTAGACGGTGGAAATAGCTTTTTGTTAAGGCCGGAGTAGATTCCGTTGCAGTAGTCGAGGGCCAACGTGGCCCATCTGGAGTGAGTGTGTGAATAACCCATTCTGACGTGAGATCAGATTCTAAAAAAAGTCTGTTTGAAAATGACAGTTTTCTGAAAAAGCTATGTTTCTATGTCAGTCGTTCTTCGATTTTTCAAAAAATAGCAGACCTACAAGCTCGTAGCGCGCCACTCGGTGGCGCGCTACGAGCTTGTAGATCTGCTTTTTTAAAATAGATATAAAGCATAACGTACCACCCCGGAGTTGATCAGTAGTACGTGCGTCATAATAAAGTGTTACTACTGTACGTCTCATCATAAGAAAAAACAGACAAAAATAGTGACATAACAGTGCAAAGCCAAGCTAAAAAAGTGTCCCAATAATGGTCAGTGCAAGAAAAGAAGAAGGATGACTGTGGTTATATAGGAAAGAATGCAGTTCAAATCAGGATGTTTTCATGATGACATGTGACCACCAGTGGCTATATGTTACTAACTATATGTATGTTTCATTCTCAAGTCATAAACAAGCTCAACAAGCTGATGATGACACGTACAATACTGTACCCCCGAGCCACTTATATAACCAAGATCTATGGAGGCAATATTGCATTGAGTCTAGAGGCTGTTTTTAACTTGTGTGACCGGAGGAGTTATAACCAAGAACATGGTCATGTTTACATCAATGGCCTGGGGGAGGTTTGCATTGCCAAGAGATATGTCTCTCTCTGTGTCTGTGTGTGTGTGTGTGTGTGTGTGTGTGTGTGTGTGTGTGTGTGTGTGTGTGTGTGTGTGTGTGTGTGTGTGTGTGTGTGTGTCTCTCTCTCTCTCTCTCTCTCTCTCTCTCTCTCTCTCTCTCTCTCTCTCTCTCTCTGTCTCTGTCTCTGTCTCTGTCTCTGTCTCTCTGTCTCTGTCTCTGTCTCTGTCTCTCTGTCTCTGTCTCTCTCTCTCTCTCTCTCTCTCTCTCTCTCTCTCTCTCTCTCTCTCTCTCTCTCTCTCTCTCTCTCTCTCTCTCTCTCTCTCTGTCTCTGTGTCTCAATTCAATAACGCCCATCTTTAAAAATGGTGATAAATTTGACCCGAACAATTATAGAGGCATTTGTGTCAGCAGCAACCTGGGGAGGATCTTCTGTTCAATCATTAACAACCGATTACAGAACTTCCTCAGTGAGCATGACATCCTGAGAAAAAGCTCTCTCTCTCTCTCTCTCTCTCTCTCTCTCTCTCTCTCTCTCTCTCTCTGATACTTAGCAGTAGAAGTGTGTTGCTCAATAATTACATGTCTTCATGTGTTGCTCAAGTGTTGAGGAGGACAGAATACAGTACATGTCTGATGTGTTGACGTGCATACACAGTATTATGAAACTTAATCCTCTCTTAGAGACTCTGTTTTTTTGCATGCGCATAGAATTTGTTTTTTCAAATATTTTTCTTGTTTTGTTTTTTGATATGACATGATCTTACTCCACACTGCAACAGACCTAAACAATATCGTCCTCCATTTTTATCTGCTCTGTTTATATTTCATTATTTTTCTTTTAATTCATTTTAGTTGTGCCTTATCCCATTTAGGCCCGACTTCGAAATAAATAAAAAAAGTCTTCTGAAAGAATATAATTATATTCAAAGATTATTTTGCCACATTTTCACGGTTTTTCAAAAAATAGCGCGCCACTCGGTGGCGCGCTACGAGCTTGTAGGTCTGAAGTCTGTTGCATCTTTTATTTGTATTTTTGTATACTTCGAAGTCTACGTGAATTATGAAAACTGTCATGCCTCTTGACGGAAAAGAGTATTTAGCATCATCTAGTGGTTGCTTTGAAGACTGCTGTCAGCTAATGTGTTCTAGTTTCCCTGTGTTCTTATTGGTAGTTGTGATCACATGTCACAAGGCCTTTACTTCCTGGTCAGCCATTGTTTTGAGAAAACACACAGTATGTTCTACAGATACAGAATATTGAATCTCTTGCCATCCACCTGTTTTGAGCCTTGAAGAAGCTTTGTCTGTGAGTTTATCTTACATGTTTAATCTCTGGGAATAAGTAATGATGCATATTTTGCTGTTTTATTTTACATTCGTGAGATTTATGGTCAATTGTCTACCATGCCATTTGCTTTACTTGCTTTGTCATTTGTCATGCAGTGTTCTTGTCTAGCTGATTTAGGCATTACATTTATGTTTTATTAAGAGCTTTTTTGTGCATTTATTTTCAGTTTCACAAATTGCTGGAAAAGCATTGTAAAGTTGATGAAGGAGTGTGAATGAAGTAAACAACCTCCAATTCTACGTCCGCATCTCGTCAAGTCTTTCAGTGCCTAGTACCCTTCTGTTTAGCTATCTGTCACTTCGTGGAGTTACACACGCAGGGGACAGAATAAAAACCATTAGCCTATGATGCATAGGCCTATAGTATTGCATAATACTCACCTCAGGGTTTTTAATCTTAAAATCTGACAGATATAAATCTTACTTACTTAATTTCTGTGGTCATTCACAAACTTTACGAGTTTACGATGCAACTTATGTGCAAAAGATTAAAGGAGGTGAGTGTGTGTGTGTGTGTGTGTGTGTGTGTGTGCCTCACTGTGGTTTGAGACACAAGCACACACACACACACGCACACAAACACACACACACACACACACACACACACACACGGAAGATCAAATTTGAAATTAATATTTCATTCATACTTGACCTTTCTGCATGCTGAAGAGACAAATGAATGGATGAAAACAAAAATCGGATCCATCTTTTCACCTTTACGATTATTGGATTGATGGAAAAACTCACTTTCTACTCCTGCATTTTCTTGGTTCGGGCACCACAATTTGGTGGCCACAATGCGGCAGTGCAGCTAACGGTTGTAATCTGATCGCCCCATGGCTGTGTATACTTGTACGTGAGAGCACAGTGTACTTGTTATGTATTGTGTACTGCCTGAACTGTATAGCATACTTTATAGTTAGGCTACTGGAGACATCTCAGACAGCAAGGTCAGCTTGCTGCAGTTAGCGGTTGTTATGTATATGTCTCAGTGTTGTTAGTTACGTCATTAGGATCCAGCTCTATATATGTTCCTGTTGTGTGTGTGTGTGTAATAATAAACTTTGTAAACCTTTGGCGTGATACTGTCTCGTGTCGCGTTATTGTACTCCCGGGCCCGTCGCCGCCACTGTCGCCGTACCAAAGGTATACTTCAACCGGATTGTCACACACACCACCCAGCCGGCACACACTACCTGTCTGTCAAACCAGACGAGGGTCCATTACTCAGAGTTCTATACAACACTAACCTCCATGACCGCAGCTGAATCAACGCATGAACGAGCACTCTGTGTTGATGTTTGTGCCGACTGTTTTGCTGTTGTCCAGTCATGATGTCATGTACAGACAACACCGAATATCAGGGATTCTATGGTGGGTTATATAAGTGGTTAATATTCCGCCCTATACGCCCACTCTAAATCTAAGTCCTTAATGAGGACAGCTCACAGTCGAGGAGAGAAGAACTGGAAAACTATAAGCTCTGCCCTGTTTTTGTCTTGGACTGGAAGCACACCATATAAGCTCCCATCAAGTTCTTCTTGAACTAATTAAAATCAAAGTGGTCAAACTTTGCATAAATGGGAACCACTGTGAGGGTGCCATGAGCACTCAGCGCTCAGCGCTCAATTATTTGTGCGTGCGTACGTGCGTGCGTGCGTGTGTGCACATGCATGTGATTGCATAATTGGGACTGAATCTTGTCAGAAGGCTGTGGTGTTTACTCGTTTACCAGCAATAATTAGCGGGGTATAAAAACGGTATTGTCCCCAATAATTGCCTCCACCAGCCGAAGGCACGGGGAGAGTATGTTTAGCCCCACCGAGCACATGTGTACAACTTTGTTCCAAGCCTCGCCAACGGTATGAAATGCTAAACCCGTTGGGTCTCCCAAAGTGGGAACGGCCACAAACAAATATACTGTAGCCTACTGTCATCACTACAGTTTGATATCAGATCTATATCGCTTTCTTTCTGTGATCTTTGTTAACAGATCTTGTGTCTTGCCGATACAGACTGAGGTCTGAAATAAAGACAATCTCACAATTTCTCGGTCTGCTAAATGCCATTTTACTATAGAGTGTGAATGATGTGACTTGTGAAGATATGGGGTCATTATGCTCACAGCCTCTTGGACTGAGACCTACGGCCTGCTTCTGTTTCCCCCAAAGGGGAAAAAGGCACACAGACCCAGGACACCACTAAAGGCTCATACATAGTCTGGATTTACGGTGGTGAGGTGACTGACCACCGAACTACAACATGATGTCACTGAGGTGACCACCGAACTACAACATGACGTCACTGAGGTGACCACCGAACTACAACATGACGTCACTGAGGTGACCACCGAACTACAACATGACGTCACTGAGGTGACCACCGAACTACAACATGACGCCACTGAGGTGACCACCGAACTACAACATGATGTCACTGAGGTGACCACCGAACTATACAACATGACGTCACTGAGGTGACCACCGAACTACAACATGACGTCACTGAGGTGACCACCGAACTACAACATGCCTGTTCTCTCTGATGTCATGGACACTGGGCTCACTTCCTTCCTGGACTACATGTTGTCTCAGTAAGACAGCTCTCCCCCCTATCCACAATAGAGGAGCAGTGCACCAAAGAATTATGGGAATTGTAGTCCAGGAAGGTAGTGAGACCAGTGTCCATGACATCAGAGACAACAGGCTCACTGCTACAATCTAAAATATCTAAAACCACATATTACACAAATAAATACCCCTAGGAAAGTGATCTAAAGCTTCTAAACGTCATTAACATATATTTTTTTGCAAAAAGGGTGAAGTGTCCCTTTAAGTCGGACTGTCTCGGTTTCATCTATACCGTCTCCTTGGCAGGATGCTGTGAGTGAGCATCCCTTCGCTGTGCTTCCAATTCACTGTGTCCAACATGGACACAACCTTAGCCAACACACTCTGTTGCTTCAGGCAGTGTAGTAGGATTCTGGGCTGAGTGAGGAGACAGCCAGATTTTAAACATGGAGCAGAAAACCGTGACCTTTGACGGTTTAATAGAATGGCTGAGGCTGGCGGCCAGCAGCGACCTGCCGTGTTTTCGCCCTGAGTCCAGACACGGTCAGCGGGAGATGACCTTTTCATTATTCGGTATACTGTACATGGAATGCATGGTGTTCAAGATCTCCTTTAAGCCACTTTGGGGCGGGAACCCCTTTTGGTGTTTTAAACATTATGATACAAATTAGCTATTGAAAAATAGCAGAGCTACAAGCTCATAGCGCGCTACGAGCTTGTAGGTCTGCTATTTTTGAAAAATCGTGAAAATGTGGCACAAATCTTTGAATACAGGTATATCTTTCAGAGTGAACATTTTTAACTAAAGTCTTTGCTTCTGGGGAGGTCCCAATACGGCCAAATACAAAATTAACAGGGATTTATTTTCCGGGTCTCTCGAGGGGGCGGGACTGCGACGCTCTATAGACAAGCCTCCCCATTTCCTGCCAGGGGCCCCCTGGTCAGCCACGCGTTGTAATCCGTTATAGCTCAAATGTGTGACAATGGTGGAGGCCCCCAGTATAGGACATTCACACCCTATTAAAGGTATATTCAGTGATTTCACTCAAAAAACCGTAGGTTTCATTTTTGCCTTGGGACCCAAGCTTTCATCCAATCAGGATAGAGAACCAAAAACGAAACCTAAGGTTTTTTTTAACCCCCAGGGGTTAACTGGGGAAAGGGAGGAACTCCTTATATGGTCAGCACACTCTATAGTAGAGAGGATTATCACAACAAAACAAAAAAATAAGTGATATTTGAATTAAGTGAAGTCACTGAATATACCTTTAACCGGAAGACTGGACTGTGAGTGTATATAGGATTGTCATACAGTCGTTATGTAAGAAGAAGGTTTTTGCTATAATTCTCTGACTCACACCGCATAGTCACCGTATAGTCTGTTTTTAAAATGTGCTTTGGCATCGCTTCAATCAGTTCTCTTAGGTATACACGGAAGGAAGGGTGGGAGGGAGGGAGGGTGTGTGTGTGTGTGTGGGGGGGGGGGTTATGGGGGTGCTGGAACACTGTGTGCACATCCTTTCACTCCATGAAACATCCTGTAATGCTTTGCACCTGCATGGCTTATAACCCATATCGACCTGACGATTCTAAAATGAAAGGCTTTATATAAATCCTGACGGTTTTCTGAAATACCTCATGTTTCTATGTGTCAGTGGTGCTCATTTTTTTAATGTCAAGGACCCCCAGAGACTATATTATGTATTTGGCCAGATGGCCACCATCTGAAAATATGTTGCAAAGATGTAGGTTAAAAACCTTCGCTCTGAAAGAATAGCATTATATTCAAAGACTTGACTTGCGCCATGACATTTTCACGATTTTTCTAAAAATAGCAGATCTACAAGCTCTTAGCGCTGCACTCTGTGCTGCGCTATGAGCTTGTAGATCTGCTATTTTTCAATAGCTAAAGTAACATGCTTAAAAACACCAAGAGGTGTTCCCGTCCAGAATGGCTTAATGTGTGAAGAAGAGAGATTGTTTATGCACATTTTCTATGCAGAAACATGTCACGTACTGTACTGTACTTGGCTCATTCTCTATACGTGGGCTAAACCTTTAACTCTTGGAGATGTAATGTTTTCAGCTTAACCCATTCTGACCTGAGATCAGATTCATACGAGGTTTCCACTGGACACACACTGGTCTGATTAACCCATTCTGACCTGAGATCAGATTCTAAAAAAATGTCAGTCGTCCTTCGATTTTTCAAAAATAGCAGACCTATACAAGCTCGTAGCGCGCCACTCGGTGGGCGCGCTATGAGCTTGTAGATCTGCTATTTTTCAATAGCTAAAGCATAACACGATGCTAACACCAAAATGGGTTCCCGTTCAGAATGGGTTAAATACTGTAGCTTATGAAAGGTATTCATTTGAACTGAAAATGGGGATTTTGCTAAATGTCACACCACTTGTACCTATAGCGTAGTTGAAATGTTTAAACATGGAAATTAAGCCGTGCCAAGAGTGGAATGGTATGGCGTTTATGCACGCGGAGGATTATCATTTATTATTATAATTTTTTTATCCATGAACATCTTGCTTAACACTTATACTGCCACCTGCTAGACGCACGGCCAACCTCGGACTGCCGAGCGCTCGCCGGGGGCCGCATTTCAATGCTGCACACGCTGCCATGGATCTCACATCCTGTTTTTGGGTGCGTCCATGTTTAATGCTAAATAAATAGCATCAATGCTATAGCGAGCTAAAAATGAATCCATCCTTTGCTCTAGAAGGCGTCAATGTTTCCTCCGAGACGTCCGAACATCGCGCGTTTTATCCAAACGACGGAGAGCTCCGTAGATTTCGAGTTGTTCAGGTTTTTCAGTCAGCCTGTAGACAATGGGAGGTGGGACGGCAGAGCGGTTACGCAACCCGGTTCTATATAGGATCGCTAAAGAAGGAAAGGCCAAGGCAAAATAATAATGAAAAAAATAGAAATCAGCGATCCGGTTTGATATCAATAATAAAGTTTTTTTCAGACGGAATGTTACGCCGGAAGCAGTTGCCGGTTGGAGTCCTTTCCGACGGAACGTTCCGCCGCGAGCGGCTAATTGGTTAACCCATTCTGACCTGAGATCAGATTCTATAAATGTCTTCCACATCCTGACAGTTTTCATTCTGACCTGAGATCAGATTCTAAAAATGTTTTCTACATCCTGACAGTTTTCTGAAAAAGCTATGTTTCAGTTGTATATGTCAGTCGTTCTTCGATTTTTCTAAAAATAGCAGACCTACAAGCTCGTAGCGCGCCACTCGGTGGCGCGCTACGAGCTTGTAGATCTGCTTTTTTTCAATAGCTAAAGCATAACGTAATGCTATAACACCAAAACCGGTTCCCGCCCAGAATGGGTTAAAATTGAATCGTCAAGATAACACTTGTGCATGAAATTGAACTTAGATTGGATTTTTTTTTTAATGTATATCGTTCTGCTAAAGGCATAAAGATTATATTCAGATGAGAGGTTTAGCAATCAAACGGTATAATGCTGCAATATCTGCTGAAACTGTGGAGAGAAACATGTGGAAGTGCACGTGCGTACTGCCAGTTTGTGTGGATATCCCCCAGTGTGCAGGCACCCACGCATGCCACACACCCACGCACGCATGCCACGTGCGCACACCACACACCCACGCACGCATGCCGCACACGCACACCACACACCCACGCACGCATGCCACGCGCGCACACCACGCACGCATGCCACGCATGACGCATGGCACACATGCACGCACCCACGCACGCACTCTCACACACTCTCACACAGTAACACTCACACACAGACACACACCTGTGTGTGTGTGTGAGAGTGTGTGTGTATGTGGGGAGGGGGGGGGTGCTTGTATGTGAGTCTACTCTACATGTGCCAAGTGTCAGCAGTGGGCATCCAATCGGTTGGCAGCTGCCAGGAATTTTGACCTAGATCACAACAAAGAACCATGTGACTTACTGCCTTCATCTCTCCCTCTCCCCCCCACCCCCCCCCCCCCCTCAGTGTTTCAGCTCTGTCCTCCTCTGTGTTCTCTTCACAGCCCTCCCCTTATTATTATTATTATTATGTCTCTTTCTGCTAGAGGGCAGCTGGTGGAGGCCATGCGAGGGTCATGCGGGTCAGGTGGTATAGTGACGTCGTTTTGTTTTCGTCTATACTGTACATCTACTGTACATGGGAGCGTGTGTTCTACCATGTGAGGTATACCCGTCAAAGAGCGTGCGTGCGTGTGTGCGTGCGTGCGTGCGCACATGTGTTTGTGCGTGTGTGCGTGAAAACGTGTGTAACTGGAAATGCTGCATAATGAGTATACTTTAACTTTAGGTTCTTTTAAGTACAGTATATACGTTTCCATCACTGTGTCTGCATGTGTGTTACCAGAGGAATACCCTTAGAGTATATATGAATAGAGAGGAAACCCTGAGGCGAAATGGACATATAGTGGCCGAATGAAGGTATTGCAGTTGGCCCCAAACACATGAACGCGCTGGTCCGTTGACTATCATTGTGGACGTTCACGTCGTGCGCGTTCAACGGCAGCGTGTTCATGTGTTTGGGACCACTCACTATTGCAATCCATCCCAGAATGCACTCTGTTCCTACCCGGAAGGAGGAGTGAAATCGCCTCATGCGCTTTTGAGTAACTTAAAGGGACACTTCACCCTTTTTGCAAAATAAAGACCCCCAGGAAAGTGTTCTAAAGCTTCTAAATATATGTCATTAACATATATTTTTTTGCAAAAAGGGTGAAGTGTCCCTTTAATGCAAGTGGATGGGAGGAGAACTCGGATGTCTTCTCTATTCATATATACTCTAAGGGAATATCCCAACAGTGTTTGTTGAACACATGGGCAGCTGCTGCCGGCCCTCAGTATAAGCATGAGCCACTGAAGGTCATGGGTGTTCTGAAGGTCATGAGTGCTCTGCTCTGCCCTGCGTTTCCATTATTCCACAGCCAGATAAAGTACGGTGCCTCCTCCCTCGTCCAAGGATTCAGTTTGCCCATGAAGCACATTTACAGTATACAAAAACACGAGGGGAGGAATTCCAGGCGGTAGCAAGGTCGGTCGCTCGCTCGCTCGATCGCAGCCAGTGGAAAGCTCCACATTCGCTGACATAATTAGCTTGCTCCTAATTGGCTTATATGGCTTTATTAAAGGTTTTATGACATTATTTTTCATTTATTTTTCTTTTTTCTTTTAGGTTTTATGACCTCAATTACACCCAAAAAACCTGAACTTTGAACATTCAGTGGATTTTCTGTGGTCTGAAGTTTTCTTTGGGGTTTGGAAGCCTTTTGAGCTATACAATGAAAACAGGCCACACAGTGAAAACAGTGACATCTGCTGGCAAATCCCATTGAAATATATGGGATTTGCAGGCTCTTACATCACAAACTGCCGGCAAATCAGAGCACCTGTTTGAGCCAGAAAACCCCAGATCACAGAAAATCTACTGAATGTTTTTTTTTTGGGTGCAATTGCAGATTAGAAAACCTAAGAAAAATAAGAACAATTCCAAAACCTTTTTTTTAATGTCACAATCCCTTTAAGCTTATATACCAATGAGCCAAAGCTTATCATGTGATCTATATGCCAGGGGTGAGAAACTCTCAAAATGGAGAGGGCCACTGTTCCACCTTCACTCCAGAGGGCCACATTGCATAAGAGAGAGAGAGAGAGAGAGAGAGAGAGAGAGAGAGGGAGAGAGAGAGAGAGAGGACGGTATGATGCTTGATGACACTTGTGCAACAAGTGTGTTTGTTTGTGTAACAGCTTGCTCTGAATGGATAAACACGTGTTTGACCAGCTGCCCTCCATGACAGTTCCATCTGTGTGGCTCAGACCGGGTCAAACCGGGTCACAGACCGGGTCAAACCGGGTCAGACAGCTGACTGCATTCAAGCTGATCTTCTATCTAATGATGCGACGTGTACCATGTGACCTTGACTTCCTTGATTGTGCGGCGCACGCATGGACTTTCACATTATTCAACCCCAAAGTTAATCATACCGAGTTTTTTGTTCATGGGATCGATCAGGATCCTGAATCATTACAGGCTATATACTGTTAAACTGATATTTCTGCCTCATGGTGGGCCAGGAATTCATTTCGGAATTTTGGCTTTGTTCTGGTATGTCTCGTCTAATTTCTAGACGCATGCAGATGCAGGCCCACACAAGGTTCACAATCACACGCTGCACTGTACTCTGTACTGTACGCCCACCCAGAATTAATCATAATTAATTAGTCAGCATTCAACTTCATAACAAGAGCATGAGGTCAAACGGAAATGTTCCCTTTTTTTCCCTCCTTGCCATTCTTTTTTTCTTGATTGATTGAAATATTCATTAACAGTTTGCATAATTACAGTACATTTCACGCACAAACTCAATACAAAGACTGTTAACTGTGACAGTGGAGGACCCAATTAAGCATTACACTTGTTTACAAGAGAGGGTCCACCATGTTCAATTCATCAAAACATTTAGAGACGTACAAATAGACAAAGAACAGAACAGGATTTCATCATAAAGGAAGCAAA
Organism: Protomyctophum bolini; assembly: GCF_963924005.1. Classification (NCBI taxonomy): domain Eukaryota; kingdom Metazoa; phylum Chordata; class Actinopteri; order Myctophiformes; family Myctophidae; genus Protomyctophum; species Protomyctophum bolini. The sequence continues at coordinate 46,789,083 of NC_137870.1, forward strand.
AAGGGAAAAGAAACGTATACAGTGAGGGGAAAAAGGGGAGGGGGCGGTGGGGGGCTGGGGGGGGGATTCAGATTTTACGGGGGCCAGTTTTGAATTGCAGCCCTCCGTATGGGTGCCCTTTGAGAGCGGCTTTTGAAGGAGTCAAGGGATTCGCTTTCTCACACATTGTCTTGTTTTGTCACCCCCTGCACAACGACAAGGATGCCTGCTGTTAAATTATGCAGAGTCGACGGTTAAAACGGAGAGAGAACGCGTAACGTTTCTTCTTTCATCTTGAAGCAGGGGCTAGAGAAAGATTAAGCACAGGAATGCTACTTCTCCTTTGATGACCGCGTGGACAGACCTGGTCTCCCCGCTGCTGCTGACATGAGATTATTTATTATTTATGCTCCGCGACAAAAAAAACTCTTATCACGGTTTATCAGAATACCATTTCTCATTTTACCCGCACAGTGGTGGCCTGAAAACTACTTTAGAGTTGAGTGTGGACAAAACTAAAGAACTGGTCATTGAAACAACCCACACTGGACGTAACCCTCTAAGACCCGCATTCATTTCTACTTGCAAAAAAAAGATTTCAACCGTACTACTACTTTGTACTACTATAGGACTAAGACTAAAAAATATGTTAAAAAAATTATAATAATTATATAATAATTATATAAATTAATAATAATTATAATAATTATATAATAATATAATAAATTAATAATTTACATTATCTTTTACAATAATGAATAAAACATGTTCTAGACATTCTAATGATCACAAAAAAACATATGTTACAATTATTGTACCTACTTTTATTGGGGTAAAGGTCAAAAGTCTTAGGTTAAAAAAAATTCAAATGTCCAGACATTTTTAATTTGTGTGAATTTCAGCCTCTGTGGGGGGTATTTATATGCAAATATCAGGACCAATGGCATTGCAATGAACATCACTGATGACGTTTAGGTGAAAAAAGAACACTCCTCGTGAATGCTAAAACAGTAGAACAGGTTGACAGCTTCTCATATATCCTGGACTCACCCTGGACAATAGACTTAGGTTTGCTCAACATCATAATTACCTCTATCCAGTCACGTTTTCAGCAAATACTCCATGTAATCCGTGAATTAAGATCATTATCTGTTGCTCCTCATCTTCTATATTATTACTCTATAAAAAGCATTATCCGCAACCTGTTCTGTTGTACTGTTCCGCATGTTTCTACAGTCTACACCATACTGTCCGTGCCTAACAGGAACAAACTTTTCAGTATTACCCCGTATTGCTTCCAAGATCATCAGACTTCCCACACCCACCCTTTCTGATATGAACAATAAGGCCATCACACGGCTAGCACTTTCACTATCACGTGACACTGATCATCCCCTTGTATCAACTTTTTAACCCATTTTGGGCGGGAACCCATTGTGGTGTTAGCATCATGTTATGCTTTAGCTATTGAAAAATAGCAGATCTACAAGCTCATAGTGCGCCACCGAGTGGCGCGCTACGAGCTTGTAGGTCTGCTATTTTTGAAAAATCGAAGAACGACTGACATTTTTAGAATCTGGTCTCAGGTCAGAATGGGTTAATCAGTCCAGTGTGTGTCCAGTGGAAACCTCGTATGAATCTGATTCCAGGTCAGAATGGGTTAATCAGACCAGTGTGTGTGTCCAGTGGAAACCTCGTATGAATCTGATCTCAGGTCAGAATGGGTTAATCAGACCAGTGTGTGTGTGTCCAGCGGAAACCTCGTATGAATCTGATCTCAGGTCAGAATGGGTTAATCAGACCAGTGTGTGTGTGTCCAGTGGAAACCTCGTATGAATCTGATCTCAGGTCAGAATGGGTTAATCAGACCAGTGTGTGTGTGTCCAGTGGAAACCTCGTATGAATCTGATCTCAGGTCAGAATGGGTTAACCTCATGCCGTCTGGACGAAGATACAGAACCTTGCCGTGGAAAAAGGTCCGTTTTAGTATAGGAGCTTTGACCCCTCAGCCATCGCGGCGTTAGACAAACTGCCCCACCGATAGCATGGTTCTGTATACATTGTACATGTATGATGGGATATGGTTCTGTATACAGTGTACAGTATGATGGGATGGTTCTGTATACAGTGTACTGTACAGTATGATAGGATGGTTCTGTACACAGTGTACAGTATGATAGGATGGTTCTGTATACAGTGGGGACCTCATGTTTTTGTATCGTCTTGGTGTTAAGTGCTACTGTATGTGTTGTTTTTGATATGGATGTTGAACAGACTGTGAAGACAAATATCCTTCTGGAGAACTTTAACCTGTGAAAATAACCCATGCCATCGATAAAAAAAACAGGATAAATGCAACACTATTGAGGGGTCTATTAATGATAGAAATAAGATTTAAAAAAAAAGATCTACATATGCAATATTTCATGTTTAAACATAGCACTATAACCATGAATAATTAAGAGTCAAAAGAGCTGCAGTTTATTGTGAAATGCTGCAGGGCATAATACTGGCTGACCCCAAAGCTATTGAATTATGAATGCGTGTTTGGCATGGACTGCCTTGCCAGCACTCTGCATGGAGTGATGGCTCATCAGTGGCATTCAGTGGGTTTCTAATGGACGGATGAAACTGGAACCTCTTGATGCCTTTTACCTGAATCTTCAATATATCTACTTGAATCCCAGTGTCCCTATACTGCACACTGGGGTGAACATTAAAGGACCTGTTCAAATTGAACTTTTTCAATTAATTCTGTGTTTTTGGGGCTCCCATCCCATACTGTATGTGTTTTCTATCCCCACAAATATAACCACTTTGGAACAATCAGGCTTTCATATCATATCAGGTGCTTTAATGGAAATAGCTCTCAGGAACAGCTCAACTGATTTTGGCCTCATCGTGATGTCATCAATGTCACCCTACTTTGTATAATTCCTTCCTCTCTTCAGTCTTCAGATCCAAATTTGCATTTCCACTTTGTTTACAATGTCCACCATTGTTGATTTTCCAAGCTGGCATGGAATGGAAACAAGCCTCATTTATCTAGCATCAGTATTATAATGACTCAAATATTAAATAATCTGAATATAAGCACCCCCACCACCTCAGGACATTGTGGTACTGCAGCTTAAGCTGCTTTCAAAGTCCAGAAAGAAATGACAAGGACTGGTTATATCAGAGTGGTGATTGAGGCTCAAACCATTAGGAATAACTTTGAGGGACAATACGATAATATTAAATATTAAAAGCAGTTTTAAAATGCATGTTATTTGTGCTTTAAGGTGAACATAGCAGATCTACCAGCTTGTACAGAACATCGGCTTGAGATTTAGAAGGTAATACTGAATCCGACCTTGGGACACATCACTGAGGATACGTCCCAGGTGCATCCATCATGCGATGCATTTTAGTTTTAGTTATTCTATTTATAGTGACTCGTAGGAATAGTCTGGTGACCACCGGAGAGACGGGTGGCAGCCGGAATGTAGACGGCAACCGGGTGAGCAGTGTGGGTTGGCGCCCCAGCCTGTGTCTTCTGCGAGGAAGAAGCCAAACAAACCCGGTTACACACCGCCATTCGGTGAGGCCTCTAGGAGGGCCATTCAAGCCTCTGCTTGCGGCAACACCAAGGGCCAGGTGGAGCCTGCAGAACCGTTGCGGCTCGAGAATCCACCACTCCTGAATTAAGTGCCTGGTGCACTTAATGCACCAGGGGTCGGTGGCGAATACTGGGGGGGTCAATGCACTCGCCACGAAGGATCAATGGAAGATTAGCCTACCATTAGATTCTTGTGAATCACGTTATACTGTCTCAGTCTGCGCATAAAATGCCGCCTCAAGACTGCTGACCTTTCCTTATAGACGGCATCGGTGTTGAGAATTCCATATCGGCTATCAATGCAACGCTGCAATCAATCGTGGTATGCCCAAGTAGCATGTACTCTTCCACAGTCACTGTACTTCGTCTTCATCAATGACTATTTGCTGCATTTGGTGTGCATGAGTATACCATGCAGTCCTGAAGTGAAATATGACCTCCTTAGTGTTCTATAATATTCAACTGGAGGAAGTTATTCTTTCAGTACAAAAAAGTAAGTCTGCTATTTTTTTTGAAAAGTCGTGAAAATGCGGCACACATCTTTGAATATATATTCTTTCAGAGCGAACGTTTTTAACTCCAATCTTTGAATCAAATCTGGAATAACATATTTTCAGATGGGGGGGGCCCATTCCATGTAATTTTTAGTGTCCTTGACATGAAATATTGAGCACCACTGATACAGAAAACTGTCAGGATTTAGAAGACATTTTTTTAATGTCGACGTCAGGTCTAAATGGGTTTAAAATGGTCATAGTGTTGGCATGAACATTAAGTTGAAGGGTACAATTAGGTCTGACAATGAATTTACATTGAGAGGTCCAGGCCAGTGTTGTTTTCGTCGACTTAAAACTATGACGAAAAATGTTCGTCGACAACCTTTTTTCACTGACAAACTGAATGGAAACTAAATTAGAACTAAGCTATGATGACTAAAACTAAGTCTAAATATATTGACCCAATTTACACTTGGTTGCATGCTGAAAATAACTGATCTACAAGCTCACAACGCGTCGCAGTGCGACGCGTTGTGAGCTTGTAGATCGGCTATTTTCAGCACGTTTAAAATGAGCCATTACGACGGCATCAAGGCCCGCCGAAATACATTCTGTTCGACTGAATCAACTGTAGAATTATAGTCGACTAAAATCTTATGATATTTAGTCGACTAAAACTAGACTAAAGCTAAAACATTCCAGGTGACTATACGATGTGACTAAAACTAAATGGAAACTATTCAAAAGACTATGACTAAAAACTAAAAATATAAATTTTACTCCCAAAAACAACACTGGTCCAGACTGATGCCCCTCCTCCTGTTTCCAGCTCCTCCACCACATACTCTGCTGCTGACTCAAGTTCATTAACCCATTCTGACCTGAGATCAGATTCTAAAAATGTCTTCTACATCCTGACAGTTTTCCATTCTGACCTGAGATCAGATTCTAAAAAAATATTCTATGTCAGTCGCTCTTCGATTTTTCAAAAAAATAGCAGACCTACAAGCTCGTAGCGCGCCACTCTGTGGCGCGCTACGAGCTTGTAGGTCTGCTATTTTTAAAAAGCTAAAGCATAACGTAATGCTATAACACCAAAAGGGGTTCGCGCCCAAAATGGGTTAATGCTTACCCTTGCCTTGCACTTTTTCATGTCGCTCCGGTGTCTGCTAATTTGCACATATTAAATCAAGGGAGATTGAAAATCTGTAATCCACTTAGCACTTTTTTCCACGAGTGAATAACTGGGAGAATTTGATTCTCTGACGATCAATTTGGCCCCCACGGCCATGTGAGCACCAGCCTTTTTAAATCATAGCTGATCATCTGTGATAAGCGTTTAATCCATTTAGGCCTGACGTCGGAGAAAAAAAGAAAAATGTCAAAATCCAAAATTCTAAATCCTGACAGTTTTCTGAAAAACCTTATGTTTCTGTATCAGTGAGTGGTGCTCAATGTTTCATGTCAAGGACCCCACAAATTATATGTAATATGCCTCCGCCCCCCCCCCCCATCTGAAAATATGTTGTTCCAGGGACCCCCCCAGAAGCAAAGATTTAAGTTAAAAACGTATATATTCAAAGATTTGCGCCACATTTTCACGATTTTTCAAAAAATAGCAGACCTACAAGCTACCTACGAGCTTGTAGATCTGCTATTTTTTTAATAGCTATAAAGTACAACATAATGCTTTAAAACACCAAAAGGGGTTTCCGCCTAAAATGAGTTAATCTCTCACTCCTCCAAAGGGAATGGACGTCCAAATTTCATTTATTTTTATTTTTTCCTTTACAGTATAGAGAGAGCACTGCGAAGCAATTTCCAGCACACAACCCAACCTCTCTTAGCTTGTCATATCTACTCTACTATATGAATGGAGTCTTCAGGCTCTCACAGTTATAGGCCTATAAATAAAACTCCTCTCCCAAGCTTTTCTCAACATCTTCTTTTTTTCCCCCCAGAGTCGTCTTATTCTTTTCTAAGTAGTGGGTGGATATAATATAATAATAAAAAAAAAATTCCGGTGTCAAGTGGGCTTTATTCAGCTTCTCTCTACAGGCAGTTATAACTAACAGGAATTCTCACAGATCACATCCGTCAGTGACCTTGGTAAAGTTTGCCAGGTTCAAAAAGTCAATTGTTCCAGTTGTTGAAGACAATTGGTGGGTTATGCTGTTGGCAGTGTAGTAAGTAAATCTGTGTTTTTGAGTTGGTTTGTATGGCCTAGCCCTAGTGTGACTAACCTGACTCCGCCAGATTGCGGCAGTATTGAGTTCACCAGTTCTCTCCTCCTGCCTGGATCTGGGATCTCTCAGGCAGAATTTGTTGTAGTCCTGTTAGGTTGTGTTTACATTATAGTTTTAGTCTTTAGTTAGGTTGTGTTTACATTAGAGTTGTAATCCTGTTAGGTTGTGTTTACATTATAGTTTTAGTCTTTAGTTAGGTTGTGTTTACATTAGAGTTGTAGTCCTGTTCGGTTGTGTTTACATTAGAGTTGTAGTCCTGTTAGGTTGTGTTTACATTAGAGTTGTAGTCCTGTTAGGTTGTGTTTACATTAGAGTTGTAGTCCTGTTAGGTTGTGTTTACATTAGAGTTGTAGTCCTGTTAGGTTGTGTTCACGTTAGAGTTATTGCAGCAAATAGTCTGCATATTGATTTATGGGATATTGTGTTTAATATTGTCCAAAAAGATAAAATCCCTATCTGAGTTAAGAAAGCAATAAAATATGCCAGTAGTGTAGGAGAAGTGCCCAGTGGGTGGTGGGCGTTCAAGATTAGTTTAAAAGAAAACTGAGGCTCCCTTGTTTCCAAATTGCAATTATGATGGCATATATAATATATGTTTTGGCATCTTATGATTTGTTGCAAGTTTTTCATTAAACATAATTGAATGCATTATACTGCACTACTGTCCCATGAAACAGCCTATAGTGTATTCAATCTGAAAACCGCATTTGAAAGAAAAGGGTTAATTAGTTTGTTGTGAAGTTTGCAGCTTTTATCATTCAATATTGTCACCCTTAAAGCTCAGCAGTAACGTCAATGGCACACTGCTATCGATCAGACACACTATTGATCAGATATGCCAGATTATTGCTGATCGATTCACGGTCAATAGTGTCCACTCTGCACCATTTATGAGACATACTGGCCGGGAAGAACTACACTATTTGTCACTATTTACCAAACACTATATACTTACGATCAATGATTGATTTTTATTCATGATGAATTCCTGTTCTGTTCTTTGGCTATATAGAAGTGTCTATTTGTACGTCTCTAAATGTTTTGATGAATGGTGGGGTAACTACCCATAGATCCGAAGTCCCGTTAGTCCGAACATGCACTGCTCCCGTGCTAGAGCCGTCCCGGGTTAGAGATAGGGATAGTATAATTTCGGAAAAATGAACCTTCTGACTAATGACACGGCACCGAATGGTGGACCCTCTTGTAAGCAAGTGCAAAGCTCGTCCACTCACAGTTAATATAGACTTTGTATCGAGCTGTGCTCGAAACGTACTGTAATTCTGAAAACTGTTAATACATATTTCAATCAATCAATCAGACCGATACTCTCGTCTAATGATGGAAAAGACACAGATAAACACTACAATCAGATGCTCCTCCAATCAGCTCCATGCGACCACTAACCTTCTCCAATCAGCTACCGCATACTGTAAATACATACCGCATGAGGAAAGGAGTTTAAAAGGTCAGGGCCATGTTTTGTGGTGTAAAATCAGCCTTATGGATTCATAGGGAGACCTACAGACAGACCTACAGACAGACCGACAGACCTACAGACAGACCTACAGACCTACAGACAGAATGACAGACCTACATACAGACCTACAGTGCATAAGGACGCCAGCGTTGGCAGCCAAAAGTGTGTGCGTGATAATAACCAAACTATGTGTCATGGAACCAGGACAGAGTTTAACCCGTCTCCTGTTCCGTTTGACTCAACACTCCCCTGTGTGTAACCTACAACCAGAATGCTTTGTTGGTCCATACATTATACAGCTATGTAAAATGGTTTGCTATTTCGTATACATATACACACAAAAGGATTATGAGCTGTACTCATTTGGAAGCCGAGCGGGTCTGCAATGCTAACAATTGAGCCTACTTAACGGATATAGTTAGCATCCTGCCGCACGTACATGGCTATACGCGCACGCACACACAGTCTTGTTGGGTAAGAAATTATAAACTCTAATGGATATCATATTTTAGAATGCCAAATAGATTGCCAAATATATTTGCAATTAGTATGTATTTCTCTGCCTTCCATTGAAGCATTCTCATCAATCTTCTCATTCTAACTCAACTGCAGCTGTCGATATAACAGCTGACGCTGTCAACGAATGTATACGTATTTGTGTGTCGCCCTTATCTTTAGAACAGATCCTTATATGAACATTTAGTAGGCCTATAGCATCTCTGTTAAGACAAGACTATAAGGACTGTCTGAGAATAAGGTTTTGGGGGAGGCTTGCTCCCGGAGGGGCTGCTGGAACAGACCACGAGGCCTGTTCCTCACTCTCTGTATGTTGTTTATCTGCTGAATCTTCCTTCACAATACATTCTCAATACTTCACCCTGAAGAACGTTGTAAATCCTTCATCTTTGGAAGATTATTTAATCTACAACTAAATACAGACGCAAAGTCGCATTCTTGCAGGGCATAGAACATATCATGGATAAAAAAAAGGGAATAGTACAACAACAACAACAAACACGAAATAATGGTACAGCAGTGCAGGGTAACGGATAAAAAAGGGAAAAATACATCCGAAAATACATAAATATCACTTTTTTTTTAAAGCAGCTTTGTAGAAAAGGTGATTTAAGAGGAGGAAGCGAGTCGGCAAGCCTCATCTCCTCCAGTGGCAGCTAGGGCGTTCCACAGTGAGGAATCCTCCTATAGCGTGACCACCCGCATGTTTGGTAAACAAACGTCTCTCTTGAAGTATGAAATGAAACAAAGGCAGTGCACGCGCACACACACACACACACACACACACACACACACACACACACACACACACACACACACACACACACGCACACACACTGCGCCGTGCACGGTAAACAGTGGGAAACAAAGTAACAAAGTGTTGCTGTATACCACCACCAATCAAAAGTTCTGATTGAAGTGTTGTGTTTCACAGCATGTTGTTACAATAGGACCAGAAGACAGGATATGGCTTTGATTGGCAGGCAGAGTGTTTGCCGTGTGTGTGTGTGTGTGTGTGTGTGTGTGTGTGTGTGTGTGTGTGTGTGTGTGTGTGTGTGTGTGTGTGTGCGTGGAGTTATTGGAGTATTTCCCGTTTTGCTATTTACTTCGCCTCCACTATCATCTCAAAGGCAAATATCGTATACTTTTACTCTGCTATACTTTTTTGAAGGTTTTATAGTTACTAATTACTTTGGAGATTTAATTTAGATAATTATCCGCTTCAGCCCTATATAATGCATTTCGGACACTTGAATATAGCCGATCTATACAAGCTCACAATGCGTATACTGTGTGCAATACATTGCAGTATTTATACTTTTACTTAAGTAAAGCATTTGAGTACTTTTTTTTCCCAGCCACTGGGGTCTCCTCTAGAAGGAATCTTGTCTCTTAAGGCATTCCAAGGCCACGCTCACGCGTGCGTGTGTGTGTGTGTGCACAACATATGTACTGTGATTGTGTGTGTGTGTGTGTGTGTGTGTGTGTGTGTGTGTGTGCGTGTGTGTGTGTGTTTTCAACCCTTGCAGAAGTTCTCAAGCTCTGCTCAACCTTGTGCTTAATTGGTATGCGAGTGTGGCCGGCAAACTGTGTTCTTCTGGATCGGACTAGTGAAGAAACACAGGGAAGGTTGCCATATATTAGATCAGTCGATGGGTGGACTAGTGAAGAAACACGGGGAAGGTTGCCGTATATTAGATCAGTCGATGGGTGGACTAGTGAAGAAACACGGGGAAGGTTGCCGTATATTAGATCAGTCGATGGGTGGACCAGTGAAGAAACACGGGGAAGGTTGCCGTATATTAGATCAGTCGATGGGTGGACTAGTGAAGAAACACGGGGAAGGTTGCCGTATATTAGATCAGTCGATGCGTGGACTAACACGGGGAAGGTTGCCGTATATTAGATCAGT
>NC_137870.1:46809310-46916810 GCF_963924005.1 Protomyctophum bolini
TAGGTGTAATGTTAGTACTTGTACTTGTACACCAAGCTGCCTCACGCTACAGAAACAGGAGATAGGCTCCTGCCCCTGGGCCTCATGGCTACAGAAACAGGAGATAGGCTCCTGCCCATATGGGCCTCATGGCTACAGAAACAGGAGATAGGCTCCTGCCCCTATGGGCCTCATGGCTACAGAAACAGGAGATAGGCTCCTGCCCCTATGGGCCTCATGGCTACAGAAACAGGAGATAGGCTCCTGCCCCTATGGGCCTCATGGCTACAGAAACAGGAGATAGGCTCCTGCCCCTATGGGCCTCATGGCTAAAGAAACAGGAGATAGGCTCCTGCCCCTATGGGCCTCATGGCTACAGAAACAGGAGATAGGCTCCTGCCTCTATATGGGCCTCATGGCTACAGAAACAGGAGATAGGCTCCTGACCCTATGGGCCTCATGGCTACAGAAACAGGAGATAGGCTCCTGCCCCTATGGGCCTCATGGCTACAGAAACAGGAGATAGGCTCCTGCCCCTATGGGCCTCATGGCTACAGAAACAGGAGATAGGCTCCTGCCCCTATGGGCCTCATGGCTACAGAAACAGGAGATAGGCTCCTGCCCCTATGGGCCTCATGGCTACAGAAACAGGAGATAGGCTCCTGCCCTATGGGCCTCATGGCTCGGCAAGGCTACTTACTTACTTACTTACTTACTGAGGACTTTTGCTGATAGGTTCAAAAAGGGAATCACATTGGACAAAAACTCACTTAAAGATGAATAGGCGAGATGCACCATTACACCATACCAGGCCAATTTGACCTCCGACATGTTGTTCTGTCTCTCCATCTGCTCTCCCTCTCCGTGACGCCTCTATTTGTTTATCTGCATCCACTTAACCCATTCTGACCTGAGATCAGATTCTAAAAATGTCTTCTACAGTACACCAAGTAGAAGAATACATCCTGACAGTTTTCCATTCTGACCTGAGATCAGATTCTAAAAATGTCTTCTACATCCTGACAGTTTTCCATTCTGACCTGAGATCAGATTAAAAAAAATGTCTTCTACGTCAGTCGCTCTTCGATTTTTCAAAAATAGCAGACCTACAAGCTCGTAGCGCGCCACTCGGTGGCGCGCTATGAGCTTGTAGATCTGCTATTTTGAAATAGCTAAAGCACGACATGATGCTAACACCAAAAGGGGTTCCCGCGCAAAATGGGTTAATCTCTGTCAGGTGCCGCTGAGACGAGACTTCTGTTCCCAAAGGGTCTCTCTATAAGTTAATACACCTCTGACTGACTGCGGCGACTGCTGCTTTTACCCAAGCTACACAAACAAACATTTTACAATTTTGTGTTTGTGTGTCCGTGTGTGTGTGTGTGTGTGTGTGTGTGTGTGTGTGTGTGTGTGTGTGCGCGCGCGCGCTCGTGCAGTACATATATGCGTTGATGACAGATCGAGGAGGGAGTGAGGGAGGGAGGCAAATGCATAATGAATGAGTGAATGTCTTCCAGACTCCCTGAGGGGAGATGGATGCAGGGACGAGGAGATGGATTTAGGGCTGAAAGGAAAGGAAAGAAGGACATAGCGACAGAGAGAGAGAGAATGAATGGCTTTGGAACACATCCATCTCAATTATTATTATTTTTGGGCGATGGATGGAGATTGCGAGCTGAAGAGAGAGAGAGGCATATACGACAAGGGATGCAGAGGAGAGACGGAAAGTGGGTGTGTCAGAGAGAGAGAGAGAGAGAGAGAGAGAGAGAATGTTCTATAGACGTGCAGGATGACATGCTAAATCATGTAAAGTGTGAATAAAGTGATATGAGCCATGGATCGATATAGGAGGATTGTAATATTAGATCGGTGGGGGGGGAGGGGGGGGGGGGTCACAAGGGACTCTTATCGATTCAAACATCAGTGCCGCAGTTCCTGTCGATCATGATGTCATCCATGCCAAGTTCTCTAAGTTGAGTCATTTGAGGTAAATTAACTCTGGCGTTTTGCACTGCTCGTTCAGGCTGAGAGGTCATGTGGTATAAGAAAAATAAATATCGTATTAATGTTCCTGTTCCAGGAAACTCCCACACAATCTGGGCTGGCCCCGTTTGCTCGTATTGGTGTCTATATACAACTCCCTGGCTGGCCCGTAGGCTTGTATTGGCGTCTATATACAACTCCCTGGCTGGCCCAGTAGGCTTGTATTGGCGTCTATATACAACTCCCTGGCTGGCCCGTGGGCTTGTATTGGAGTATACAACTCCCTGGCTGGTCCGTTGGCTTGTATTGGAGTCTATATACAACTCCCTGGCTGGCCCCGTTGGCTTGTATTGGTGTCTATATACAACTCCCTGGCTGGTCCGTTGGCTTGTATTGGAGTCTATATACAACTCCCTGGCTGGTCCGTTTGCTCGTATTGGAGTCTATATACAACTCCCTGGCTGGCCCGTAGGCTTGTATTGGAATCTATATACAACTCCCTGGCTGGCCCCGTAGGCTTGTATTGGACACACACACCCCAGCTTAGCTTTTTAACCCATTCTGACCTGAGATCAGATTCTAACGCACAGAAGAATGGTGGTTCTTAATTTAACGTATTTTGACCTGAGATCAGATTCTAAAAAAAAATCTTAAATCCTGACAGTTTAAAAAAAATAGCAGACCTATACAAGCTCGTAGCGCGCCACTCGGTGGCGCGCTATGAGCTTGTATAGATCTGCTATTTTTCAATATAGCTAAAGCATAACATAATGCTATAACACCAAAAGGGGTTCCCGCCCAGAAGGGGTTAAACCACTCTGACTACACTCGGGCGGTCCCTGATCGCTCCAGGATTAATAATGCAACGCCCCTTTTAGTGGTCAATGGTCTCGTAGCTTTTGTAGAACACTTGAGTATTGCACGAGGGCTTTGGTTAACCCATTCTGACCTGAGATCAGATTAAAAAAATGTCTTCTACATCCTGACAGTTTTCCATTCTGACCTGAGATCAGAGATTCTAAAAATGTCTTCTATGTCAGTCGCTCTTCGATGTTTCAGACCTACAAGCTCATAGCGCGCCACTCGGTGGCGCGCTATGAGCTTGTAGATCTGCTATTTTTAAATAGCTAAAGCACGACATGATGCTAACACCAAAATGGGTTCCCGCCCAAAATGGGTTAAGAGAGAGAGAGAGAGAGAGAGAGAGAGAGAGAGCTAATGAGTGATGCTGTAGAGCAGTCCATTAATGATGTCTGTTTTTTTTTAAACGATTTTTAACCCATTTTTCACCCCTGTGTCAATCATCTACTGTGATCCTGGGCTCTACACACCCTCCGCCAACCTGGGGAGAGCAACGGACTTAACTCATGCTTCCTTCATGCTTGAGTGTCCAAGTTGCTCCTTTACACCTGACAGGGGGGAGTTTCCCTGGTTGGACGTAGCGCGTGGAAGGAACACGCTATTCCAACCAGTTCCTTTCCCCTCCATCAGGCGCCCTGCAGGCTGGCCAGGGGGAGGCAGTTTAGAGACCAGGATTACTGCATGTTTTTGTGAGGGTACCTATACCCTAGGGGACTGTTTAACTGTAATATAATTTTACTCTCAGTGAGCGAACGGAATGTTATGTTGACTAATCTGAACGGTATAGGGTACTGTATATGTTTGTACAAATAATTAACACAACTGTTGAGGTTGAAGGGCCTCCTATCGACGCATGCATTATCCTGTGTGTTCGGATGGGAAGGACCTCAGCTGTTCTGAGATCAGATCCTCTGTGTTCGGATGGGAAGGACCTCAGCTGTTCTGAGATCAGATCCTCTGTGTTCCGATGGGAAGGACCCTCAGCTGTTCTGAGATCAGATCCTATGTGTTCGGATGGGAAGGACCCTCAGCTGTTCTGAGATCAGATCCACTGTGTTCGGATGGGAAGGACCTCAGCTGTTCTGAGATCAGATCCTATGTGTTCGGATGGGAAGGACCCTCAGCTGTTCTGAGATCAGATCCACTGTGTTCGGATGGGAAGGACCTCAGCTGTTCTGACGAGAAGAAGTGTGAGATAATTTACGCCATTCGGTGCTCTCGCACGCACGCACGCACGCACGCACGCACCCACGCACGCACGCACGCACGCACGCGCGCACGCACGCATTTCAAGGACTCCTTGAAGAACAGAGCTAGCACACTTTGTGCGATGTTACATTTGAAAAGGTGCTTTTGTCTTGTAGTATTGGAGTATAAGCAAAGCAGGTGGAAACAGTGCAGAGACCATGAAGGGAGTCGAAAAGAACGGGAACGTTTTTAGACGACAATCTGACGCGAGCTAAAGGAACAAACAGAACCGGTGTATATGCTGTACGCTGGGGACCAATCAGAGTACGAGGCACAGCTGGAGTCGCCGGGGACCAGGATGAGCGTTGAATAACCAGATGATGATTGGCGGGGCTGACAGACTCAACCAACAGAACCAGATGCTGATTGGCGGGGTGACAGACTCAACCAATGGAGCTGCAGCACATGAGACAGGCTCTATACGAGAACAGAACAATACACAACAAAACGTACAGGAAGAACAGGACAGTTTTTGCTTCGAATAAACACACGCTTTAACAAAAAAGGCATCTTGACATTTCGGAGAAGTAAAAAAAAAAAAGAAGAAGAAAAAAATACTAGACCTATTCCCACGCAAGTCGAGAACGATGCAAGTCGGTAATAACCAATGAAATAACCCATCTGCATAACCCATCTGGTTATGCAAATACCTGTCTGTCTGTCTGTCTGTCTGTCTGTCTGTCTGTCTGTCTGTCTGTCTGTCTGTCTGTCTGTCTGTCTGTCTGTCTGTCTGCCTGCCTGCCTGCCTGCCTGCCTGTGTCCCCCTTATGCCCATGTATACTGTATGGAGAGCTACTGTATGCATCAGAAAAAATATGAGGACAGTGAAACGGATATTATTTATAGTACGTTTTTATTGTAGGATGGTATTTAGAGTAGGATATTTCACATACTTGTTCTCAAATGTTGTGGTGCCAGCTCTCCGAAAAGCCACAATCACATAATATTCATATTCATATTCATATTCATATTCATATTCATATTCATATTCATATTCATATTCATATTCATATTCATATTCATATTCATATTCGAATAGAAGAGCCTGCCACATGTGTCTGAAGAGGGCAAACTGACTGACTGTGAAAAGTGGACTGGTTAAGTAGGCTAATCAATTGTCAGGTGTGGGGTTGCCATCCATGGCCATCAATTGGCTGAGGCTGCAGAGGCTGGGAATTGCACAGGTGATGGGACTTAGGCTGATTAGGCCCTGCACTGGCAGAGCCTGAGCGGAGCCTTTTGTGGTGGTTCCGGTTCTCAAGGTATACGTGCATTACAACCGTGCACGCACGCCACGCACGCACGCAAACACGCAGAGATGTGGTGCATTTATAGTATAACGAGGCTTCCTCGCTTCTTCTCCGAGAAACAACAGTCCCGCATGTTTAATGTCCCATGAGCTCATGCACAGTATTAGACTTCTACCGTAGGCTATGACATGGAGCGCCTCCTCAACAGCTAATTGAGACAGAATTCTTACAGTATAGCTCTCTCTTCTGTGGAGGTAAAGTCACCCCCCCCAACCCCCGCCCTACACTAAGGGCTATATTTTGTATTTTTTTGTAAACACAAAACAAAAGAAAAAAACGGGAGGTTCCCTCGTCAGCAAGTGCCCCCTCCAGCTCAATCAAGTTCCCTTGATTAGGGTGCTGGGTATAAAAAAAAACAGTTTGGAAATGCACTCGCCCTCCTTGTGCAGAAACGGGAAACAGACACCATTCGTTGCCATGGTTACGACCATGCCATTGTCTTACCTGTTATTGTGTTTGTACAGTTATATTGTATTGCATCGTGTATATGTTTTATATGATTTCATTAATTATGGTATAAAGCAACACAAAACGTTTGATTTATTTGGCAAATTAAAAAAACACTAAATATATCTTTATTAAACATCAGGGCCTGTCGGCTGGAAAATGATGAATTGTAATGGGCTACATTATTTTATTATCAAGCACCATCTTCATTTCATGGTTTTATCCGGAAACGAAAGAGGCTACTGAAGCTGACAGAGCCGCTGTTATTTTCCAGTTTTATGAGTGAAGTTGGAGTGCATAATGGATAGTCGGAGCTGGAGTTGTTATTTTGTTAAATTAATCTCTCCAACACGAGAGTCAGAATCGGTGTTATCAGTAAAAAAAATAATAATAATTTGGGTTAAATATTTTGACACACCCTGCATGCTGCCGAAATCAAGCAATGGAAGGTAGTTTAACTTATATAGTGGAGCCCACTAGAGCTTCCTGTTGAAAGATTATCTCCACGGATTCCTTGTGAGAATTGGATCTGGAGGAGATTATATCAACAACATTGGGGCTGTATTTTGCGTGTCTTAAGTACCAGGTCTTATTACTTAACTTAAGACCTGGAGGCGTGGTCAATGCCATTTGGCTATTCTGAGTGGCCAAGGAGCATTGACCACGCCTCCACGTCTTAAGTTAAGTAATAAGACCTGGTACTTAAGACACGCAAATTGTGTCTGAAACTTGTAGAATACACATTTCAAGCTATGGAAGAGTTGGCTTTTGTGGTTGCGGTTTATTTCCTCACATCGAGCTATATAGGCGTATATGTTCCTATAAATATCTACAGCCACGTATACTTGTATCTCTCCCCAAATGTTAGAGCCACTTTCAAAATGACCAGCTCAACAAGATCTACCCACCAGAAAAAATATGATCCCATCGCTGAAATTTGTTTAAATAAAAAAAATGTACGTGGATGGGCTTTGGAATAGCGTCGCTGGCGTTGCATACAGCAAGACATAAGACAAAGAAATAGAGGGAAAATGGAATCGGTAGGGTGTTTTTATATATAACTCTGTAATGCTACTGACAACTAAATTACAGATGTTTTTTTAACATTTAAATTAAATATATGTTTAGGACCATGCCATGCTGTGATCTACCTGCACAGCCTTTGTGATCTACTGGTAGATCGCGATCTACCTTTTGGGCACCCCTGATGTATATGTACTGTCTAGCTTTGTAAGGGTAAATACATGCACTATATTTTGGCATTTTTGGAGGATGCGTACTGTGGAAGTTTGGTTTGTGTACTACTACTGTACGTGCTTGAGTGCATTCCAGTTGTTTTGCTTTGTGTATTATTTGTTCTGCACATGTTAACCACTTCCAACTTTCTGCTGGATTTCCGTGGATCAAAGCTGCAAATACTTCGGCGTATATATGCTCCAAAGGTATAATAAGACAATCTAGGCACCCTAGGTATAGGATGCTAGGATGAATTTAAAGCCCCGAAAGAGCTAAGAAGGGAAACAAGGAAAAGCAGACACTGTAGATATGTATAAATCATTTTTTCTTTGACACCATCTCAAGTGTTTTACCTACATGTGAGCCGCCTGTGCGACTAAGACACTTTGTTCCCCGATAATGACATTGCCAGAATAGGGACGATACTGTGTTTGTGGAGAATTCACACACGCAAACCAAAAAATCTGCAAATCATCTTCCCGTTTGTCTTTCTGTAGCTGTTGAAATGACAGTTAGCTGTATAGATGTATAGATGGTTGCACATTATTTGTTGTTGAATGTTCACCTTTATGAAAGGCCCAGAATTGGAGACACTTGAATGTGCAGTAGGATAATACTTGCATTGTACCTGGAACCGTACCCAGATCATCTTGTTCATCACTGCATGAGAAAGTTCAAATTACATTCATAAAATAAAACGCCTTTGGTAAAGGACACATCTGGTTGTATTGTAGCAGGGGTCTGCGACGTCCCAGACTCCCTGCCCAGGAGTCTATGAGTTTAGACTTTTATAATGAATGTAGAATTATGCTGGATGTAATTTACATACAAAATGTGTGACTACATGTATTTGTAAATAGTTTTAGCAAAATTCCTCCTCTCCCTCACCCTTATGCCAGTGTGCCAGTGATCACCCTCCTTTGTGCCCCCTAGCTGAGTTAACGGGAAATTAGTTTAGCAGCATATACAGTTATTATACGGTAATATACATGGTGTGATGGTACAATTCGGGAGTTTACCAGAGTTTGTTGGAAAGTTTAACGGGAGTTTCCTGTATAATATACACATCCGTATTCCATGCTTTTTGCACAGCGATATCTCCCTCACACTTATGCCAGTGTGCCTCCTTTGCGCCCCCTGTTGTTGTAGCACATTGTTACATCCAATGGCAATACCACTGTGTCGTTAACCCATTCTGGGAGGGGGAACCCCTTGTTGGTGTTTCAAGCATTATGTTATACTTTAGCTATTGAAAAATAGCAGATCTACAAGCTCATAGCGCGGCACTCGGTGCCACGCTACGAGCTTATAGGTCTGCTATTTTTAAAAATCGTGAAAATGTGGCTTAGATCTTTGAATATATTCTTTCAGAGTGAACGTTTTTAACTTTCGCCCCGGGGGGGCAATTACAGTTAACTTTAACCCTCTAGCACCCAGAGTTGCTTTTTAGCAACAAATTTAATTTAATTAATTACTAAATTATTATTATTTTTTTCAGTTCTTTTTTCACCTAAACGTCATCAGTGATGTTCATTGCAATGCCATTTCAATGCCATTGGTCATGATATTTGCATATAAACAACCCCCACAGAGGCTGAAATTCACACAAAAAAAAATGTCTGGACGATTTTGAACATTTTTTAACCTAAGACTTTTGACCTTTACCCTATTAAAAGTAGGTAAAATAATTGTAATATATGTTTTTTTGTGATCATTAGAATGTCTAGAACATGTTTTATTAATTATTGTGAAAGATATCCCCCAAATGTAAATTATTAATTTATTATATTATTATATAATTATTATATAATTATTATAACATTTTCATCAAACTTTTTTTTTTTTTTTTTTTTTACATATTTTTTAGTGTCAGTCCTAGTAGTACAAAGTAGTAGTAAGGTTGAAATCAATTTTTTGAAGTAGAAAGTAGAAATTAATGCGGGTGTTAGAGGTTAAGGCTCCCTGACATGAAATAGTTTTAGAACCCACTGACAAAGAAACGTAAGGTTTTCATGACAAACTTTCATGAATTAAAAGACATTATGTAGAATCTAGTGTCAGGTCTGAATGGCTTAACCCATTGTGGGCGGGAACCCATTTTTGTGTTAGCGTTATGTTATCTTTAGCTATTGAAAAATAGCAGATCTACAAGCTCTATGAACTTGTAGGTCTGCTATTTTTGACAAGTCGTGAAAATGTGCCTCAGAGTTTCAGTTTTTAACTCAAATCTTTGCTTCTGGGAGGGTCCCTGGAACAACATATTTTAAGGCGGCCTATTATATATCATTTTTGGGGGTCCTTGACATGAAATATTGAGAACCACTGATATAAAACATGAACTGTTTGGAATAACGTGTTCCTTCCACGCGCTACGTCCAACCAGGGAAACTCCCCCCTGTCAGGTGTAAAAGGAGCAACTTGGACACTCAGGCATGAAGGAAGCATATGAGTTCAAGTCCGTTGCTCTCCCCTTGTCCCCCATATATTGGGACTAGGTTGACGGAGGGTGTGTAGAGCCCAGGATCACATTAGATGATTGACACAGGGGTGAAAAATGGGTTACAAAATCGTGGGATAAAAAAATATATATTTAAAAAAGAAACATGACGTTTTTTGTTTTTTTTTCCGACGTCAGGCCTAAATGGCTTAAGGAGACTTTGAGCAATGGCGCGCTGCTATTACAGCATGATGAACTGACGACCACAGGGGCCTCATGCAGTACAATAGAGACAGCTTGTTGATGTGCAGAAGGACTCTTCTGTAGACAGCATAAGTGCATTGTATGTAGTCATAGCACGTCATAGTACATATGTATAGCATAGTAGTATAGATGTATAGTTTATATGTATAGTTTCATTATATAGATATTCCACTGTTACTTTCTTAGCTTACGCATGTTTCATGATAAATGTTTTTATGTGATGTATTCCCATGCTTTTTTGTTCTCGCTTAATGTAAGTCGCTCTGGATTAAGAGCGTCTGCTAAATGCCTAAATTGTAAATTGTAAATTGACTCTATACACCAGGGGAAGGCAACCTTTGGCACTGGTGCCAACCTTGGCACAAAGGAGGGTGATCACTGGCACAACTGGCATGGGATTTATTTTTACCGGTAAATAAACAATAAAGAAAATGTAGTCAAATGTATATGAATTCACTCATATTTGTATGTAAATTACATCCTGGCACATCATTCTACATTCATTAAAACTCTGAACCCCGACTGGGGGAGGTGAGATAGGAGTCCTATATGCTCTGAGTCTGATTATCAATATAACAACGTGAAAGAATATTTAAAAAGGGAAAAGGTTATTTCCGTGGACAATCAAAACATGTTGTGGTGTGTCATTAAAGTGACACACTGACTATATCTAGAAACTAAAAACACAGCACTTTGTTTCAAAAAGGTTGCAGACCCCTGCTATATACACAACAGCATCAAAGGGAGATATGACTACTGTACGTATACTGTACACTGACATGGAACACGCCACCGGCCGCCGGTGCATGTTGGAACCTCCGGGGTCCCATGTTGACCTGATGCCGTGTATAATTTATCCCATTCTGGGCGGGAACCCCTTTTGGTGTTTGGAAAGCATTACGTTGTGCTTTAGCTGTTGGAACAAAATAGCAGATCTACAGGCTCATAGCGCGGCACCGAGTGCCGCGCTATGAACTTGTAGGTCTGCTATTTTTCTTTTTTGAAAAAAATCGTGCAAATGTGCCGCAAACCTTTTGAATTATATTCTTTCAGAGCGAACGTTTATAACTCAAAGCGTTGCGTCTGGTATAGCTTGAGGGTCCGTGGAACTGCATAATTATCTTCAGATGGGGTTTCGGCGGCCAAATACGTGTAATTCTAGGGGTCCTTGACATGAAACAGTTTGAGAACCACTGATACAGAAACATAGGGTTTTTCAGAAAACTGTCATGATTTAGAAGACATTTTGTAGAATCTTTCTCGGGTCGAAATGGGATAAACACCGCTCAACATCTGCTCTGGGGGGCGGACGAACGGACGGACGGACGGATTTAGCTAAAAGTTTTCAGCTTTCAACGCATGCATGATGCTACTGTAAAAAAAAAAAAAATAGAGAGAGAGAAAAAATGTGGCCTGTGGCGCGCGCACTGAACAGCACATACTGTCCACTGTAAATGAGTCGTGAGGCGCAGAGGCACTGGAATATAGGGTTCTCTGTGGAGGAGCTGTCTGAGCCTTACGGAGCACCGTGACAGATAATCTGTAGGAGATGTTACGGCGGAGCCAGCAGGGATTATAGGAGATTATGACTAATACGGAGCCATAACATAACGACAAGCTGCCGGCTGTGCTATATCAAACCCAAGGCCCAATAGGAGCGCTGGCCTAATTTCTTCCCGGGGACTCTGAGGGAGTGGTATCGTTTGATTTACTACGACACACTCTGTATTTAATGTTCTATTTAATTAAATAATGAAAATGTTTCTGTGAGTTACAGTAGTTACTGTAGCTCAGACATTTGTTGCTCTTTGCAGCCGTATGCAAGCTGGTATACCATTTATTCGAGGGGAGCTCTTTCTTTATCTCCAAAAGCAGTGGATGAAGTAGGGGGTGTTATTTTTTACAGTGAATTTAGAGTTTTAGTCATAGTCTTTTGAATAATTTTCATTTAGTTTTAGTCACATTTTCTAGTCACCTGAAATGTTCTGGTGTTGGTCCAGTTTTAGTCGACTAAATGTCATACGATTTTAGTCTACTAAAATGTGTTTTGACAGCCCTTGATGTCTTTGTAATGGCACGTTGTGAGCTTGTAGATCTGCTATTTTCAGCATGCAACCACGTGTAAAATGACTTATACTGGATCTCTTGTCCACTAGTCCCTTCCTAACATTTTAGTCTAGTTTTTATTTGTTGACAAAATTGTCAATATATTTAGAATTAGTTTTAGTCATCATAGATTCGTTATTATTTAGTTTGTATTTAGTTTTAATCGACGACATTTTTTTGTCTCAATTTTAGTCGACGAAAACAAGTAGGAAGTAGGTATGCTCAAATATTCAAAAGTACAAATGACATAAATATACAAGGCATACATTTCCTTTTTAATAAGAATGTATGTAATGTAATGCTGTATCATTTAGCCTTCAGGGTGTATGCTCAACATTTATGGAATCATTGCCAAGACAAGACTTTTAAAGATGGAGTGCCGTGAGGTTTTTCCACTCTAAAACATGAACATCAGGTCTTATTGTTATATAAGGAGGTATATTTTTTTCCCCAAAAAGTGTACAGTATTTGTTAAAATGTTGTTTATATATGGACACGCCCACCAGTTCATTTAGTATGACTGGTTTGCCTGGTGGGTGGTGATGGGTGGTGATCCACCTGAACTGAAGCCGCACCCACAGCTGTAGTTGTATGATAAAGGGGGAGGGGTTAGGGGAGGGGCTGATAGTGTGATGTCACTATATCACTGTTTATTTCATTGGCCCGTTTGACTGTCAAGGGTTCAGCCTCCAGGAAGAAACCCTAAATACTAAGTTAATACACCATTTCACATAAAAACGACTCCGGGGTGTTTAATGAAGTACTGTCACCTCATAGAGACATGACAAACTGGAAAAATACACAAAAATTGTGGCACTCCATCTTTAACTGTATATGCACATGCTTTTTGTAATATAAGGTTATAAGGTTTTGTTATATGTGTTTGTATATTATATCTTTTGTACCTTGTGTCCATGTCATGTATTCCTGCAAATGTTCATGTTTGTATACAGGGCGCCATTGAAAAAGAGACCATGGTCTCAATTGGATCATTCCCCTGAAATAGATGTTTCAATCAATCAATCAATTTAGAACAAACGTACACATGCACGCACATGCACACACACACACACACACACACACACGCACGCATGCACGCACGCACGCACGCACGCACGCACGCACCCACGCACGCACGCACGCACACACACACACACACACACACACACACACAAACACACACACACACACACACACACACACACACACACACACACACACACACACACATGGTCACACGCCCACGCACACTGTCCAAAGCAGACACATAACCAGTGAATGATGTGATCTGGGTGTAAAAACGCAACAGCCTGCTGACCAACTGGTATTAAATCATCCAATCAAGCTGCAGAATGCCAACCAGCTGGCCTATTTATCATCCAATTAGGAGGCAGGATGCTAAACAGTGATTCATGGCTCAAAGCCTAACAAGAGGAAGGATCGCATGACATGCACAACATGCACAACATGCACGCACGCACGCACCTCGCACGCACGGTTCTGTCTTGTGATATATCTTGTTGACAGCTTCACCTAGCTGGAAAGCAGGAACATCGGGGGTGCTTCTCTGTACTATACCATGCCCAAACAGGTGTGCGTGTGCGTGGGCATGCTTGTTTTGATGTGCATCGACGTCTCATGGGCTGCTGAGCCTGCTTCTAAAGTTATTTTAACTAGCCTATAGCCCTTACCCGTTGTGAGATATTTGCCCCCCTCTTGTGGCCACGGGGGGGTAATGCGCCCGGGTGCGTTTTAATTCACTAATAAATTCATTATTAATCATGAATGTGTCAAATCGAAAAAAGGGCTCCGTTAAGACCTCCATATTCATATGGTCAATGCCTGTGTAAAAAGGAGTGGAGGAGTGATTGGTGCAGGCAATGATGAGATAACACGCTGTTTCTGACAGACAGACACACACACACACACACACACACACACACACACACACACACACACATTTTAATCATTTATTTATGTCCACATAAGAGATACAAATACAAGGACACAAATATTTACACACACACACACACACACACACACACACACACACACACACACACACACACACACACACACACACACTCAGGCAGACAGACAGACATTGACTGAATGATAGTATGATTTAGAAATGATGGCCCTAACTGTTAACCTGACGCTGCCAGATCCAAGAAGCTTGCTACACAAGTTTGTTTCACAGCTTATTGGGATCTGGGATCTCGGGAGGCAATTCGATGACTGGGCTGTTTATTTTTTTCAAGATACTTGGTAGATGATTGGATGGGACCGTCTGTCTATCACCGTGTGGGCGTGCAAACACAACCAATCATATTGACGTGTCTATATAGCTTCACATCCGGTTTCGCACATATCCCGCCCTTAGCTCACGCTGATTGGTTCGGTACGGAGCGGTTCGGTGTTAGCTCAACTCCCTGAGAGGTCCCAGATGGTTGCGGTGTTGGGGAACATGGTTACCCAATACCGCCCCCAGCTGGCAAAGTCAGGTTACCTAACTGTAGCTGCCCATGTTTAGTAACTGTAGCTGTCCATGGTTCTGAAGTCACTGTAGCTGTCCATTTTACTATAGTAACTGTAGCTGTCCATGGTTCTATAGTAACTGTAGCTGTCCATGTTTAGTAACTGTAGCTGTCCATGGTTCTGAAGTCACTGTAGCTGTCCTTGGTGCTGAAGTCACTGTAGCTGTCCATGGTTCTGAAGTCACTGTAGCTGTCCATGGTTCTGAAGTCACTGTAGCTGTCCTTGGTGCTGAAGTCACTGTAGCTGTCCATGGTTCTGAAGTCACTGTAGCTGTCCATGGTTCTATAGTCACTGTAGCTGTCCTTGGTTCTGAAGTCACTGTAGCTGTCCATGGTTATATAGTCACTGTAGCTGTCCATGGTTCTGAAGTCACTGTAGCTTGTGCCCTCTTTATCACAGGAGGGTCCGCAGCCTAATAACTATCAACCCGGGGCTCTTGAACATGTTCTGAGAGCCACACAGGCCTGTAGTGGAAGTGCAGTTTGGTTGTCTTTCCTGTCTTCATGCATCTTTCCTTGACGATGTTTTCCATCCAGGTCAAGTTGTTAGGAAGTGACATCGCCTGCAGTTCCTCTTGACAAGCTCCTTTGATCCACTAAGTAACTGGTTAGCATCCTGCCCCCTAATTGGCATGTCTTTAGACACGGACGCATGCACGCACGTACGCACGCATGCACATGCACATACACACACAGAGTCCTGTTTGACAGAGAGTAACTAAGTAAAAATAGAGAAAAGGCATGTATATGCTTTTGTGCACGCGTGCAGAAGAACAGAAGATCAGGGGGGAGGGGGGGGGAGAGAGATGTGAAGAGAGACAAGGTGACATTGGATGAATGTGTGTTGGGTTGTGATGTGGAGATCAATCATTTTCTAGCATCATTAGTGAAGTTGCAGCAGTGAGTGGTTTATCCTAGAGGCCTCCACAGGACTCAGTGGTGGAAAGTATGACTAACTTGATATGATTTCCAATTCCCATTTCATAACAATTCACTATACATCTCACTCTCAGGTCCGAATGTTGTACTTTTATACCACTACGATTACAGTTATCCGGTTTTTACATTGTATTCCAATGATACATTTCGGCCATTTGAAAATCAATCTACAAGCTCAACAATGCGTTTGCGATGTGACGCATTGTTTGCTTGTAGATCTGCTATTGCCTATATTGTCCATTTGAAAACCTGAAATGAGACATTCTGCATGAAGAGTACTTTACACTTTTGCAGTAATTTATCCTTTTTACTCAAGTACAACATGTGCAGTACTTTTCCAACACTGAAATTTTCAGAGTTTTTATTTATTTATTTAACTCTGCACAAATGTAAGCAAAGGCACGAGTTACACATGTATCCTGTAGCTCTCTCTGTTGGTGGGTCAGCCTTTTTTGTCGGTCCAAACTTTTCAAGCAGAAAGACAGACCTTTTCTGCAGGGATTTGGGCACACCTTGTAGAGGCCTAGACGTACTATGTTTGCCAACTGTTCGAATGTTCCCCTATATGTGACATGCCCAGACTGGTGGATGTCTGTGCATTTCCCAGGGAACGTATATACACTACTATAGGGTTCATGTGGTTAATATCATGTGACGTGTTCTCTCTGTGTGGCTGAGCTCATAAAGGCTCCTGGGTTTTTATTGTGAATTGAAATGTGAAATGGAATGGAACATGTCCGTGTCATACAGAGCCTGGGGATATGAGAAACACATGATTTTACTGTACGAGTCAATATAAGTGATAATGTTTGAGAGGAGTAGAACCGCTGCTCCTTCGCCTGGAAAGGAGCCAGCTGAGGTGGTTCGGGGCATCTGGTTAGGACGCCTCTCGGGAGTCTCCCTATAGGGAGGTCCTCGAGGCACGTCCCACTGGGAGGAGACCCCGGGGCAGATCAAGGACCACGTCCCACTGGGAGGAGACCCCGGGGCAGACCAAGGACCATGTCCCACTGGGAGGAGACCCCGGGGCAGACCAAGGACCACGTCCCACTGGGAGGAGACCCCGGGGCAGACCAAGGACCACGTCCCACTGGGAGGAGACCCCGGGGCATCTGGTTAGAATGCCTCTCGGGGCGTCTCCCTATAGGGAGGTCCTCGAGGCACGTTCCACTGGGAGGAGACCCCGGGGGCAGACCAAGGCGCAGTTGGAGGAAATACATCGACTCACTGGCCTTGGAACGTCTCGGAAGAAAGACCATGGGCTATAGTCCATAGACCATGGGCTATAGTCCATAGACCATGGGCTATAGTCCATAGACCATGGGCTATAGTCCATAAAGACCAGCTATAGCCCATCGTCTCGGAGTGATTTTCGTCTTTTTTTTTTTCAAATAGTATTATCATCATCTCCATGAAGGCTGCAGGTCTTTCCTCTTTGATGGTGTTGAACTTTTCAAAGCCATCATGAAATCCAGACAGATGCTTTTAAAAATGTCTATAAAATGTACTTTATAGTTCCTCTTCTTTCTAGACTGTACTTTGAACTTTTCCTCGACTATAACGAGCAGTGATTATATCAGTGAAACAAGCAGGCCTCCGGTTATACTGTACTCTGCATCCAGGAACAGAAGGTTGTCAGTGTCTCTTCCGTATGAGTCCCCAAGTTGGCAGAGTCATCAGAAAACCTGACGATACTTATTTCAAACTTATTATAGTCAGCAGCACCTCAGGAAACCCTTTGTCTTTGCATTTTTGGATGTGCAACCTTGAAAGTGGTGAGTGTGTGTGTGCGTGCCTGCATTTCCTTCTACTCAGCAGGGGGACATATAGTCTGCAGGAGTGAATCCATTGCAGTTATCTGACTTAATAATTCTGCACGTTTGCTGTATTAAAGGTGGTTGCACACCGGGCGAGGTTTTTCGGAAAACCGATGGAGAAACGCTGCTTAAAAATCCGAATTTGCGCCCGGTGTGTGGAGACCTTAAGCCACACCCCCTCCCAGGAAACAGTGTAGAATCCATTCTACGGTGGCACAGTTGGTAGTGCTGTCGCCTCACAGCTAGAAGGTCCTGGGTTCGATTCGCGCTGGGGACGCTGTGGGCACCGGCGGCGTGTTCCCTCCTCCGCGTCATCAGTGCCCATACCCGAGGCGGGGGTTGGCGATAGGGCCTTTCTGTGTGGAGTTTGCATGTTCTCCCCTAGGGTAGATACCCTCACAAAAACATGCCGTAATCCTGGTCTCTAAAACTACCTCCCCCTGGCCAGCCGGGGCGCCTGATGGAGGGGAAAGGAACTGGTCGGAATAACGTGTCCCTTCCACGCGCTACGTCCGGCCGGGGAAATTCCCCTCTGTCAGGTGAAAAGAAGCAGCTTGGACTCCTCATGCATAGAAGGAGGCATGAGGTCAGTCCGCTGCCCCCCCAGGTTGGCAGAGGAAGTGTAGCGCCCAGGATTACATTAGATAATTGGCACTGGGTGAAAAAGAAAACTGGGTTACAAAATCGTGGGATAAAAAAAAAAAAAAAAAAAAGAATCCATTCTGACCAACAAAGTTCTAGCTATAGCCTGTAACACAATCTATCTACTGCCTCAAAGTGTGTGGCTCAAATTAGTATCCATCCATCCATCCATCTTCAACCGCTTATCCGTAGTCGGGTCGCGGGGGCAAAAGCGTCACTTCAGTGATGCTTGCGGAACTCGACTTCGTCTCGTTCCTTACCGCATCACTGTCGTGGCGATAATCACGTTAAACCACACCCTCTTAAATAAACGTATACAGTGAGGGGGGGGGGGGGGGGGGGAGGGGTGGTGCACTGGGTGGGGGATTCAGATTTTACGGGGGCCCAGTTTCGAATTGCATCCGTCCTTATACTGTAGGTGCCCTTTGAGAGCAGTTTTGAAGGAGTCAAGGGATTTGCATGTCTTAAAGGACCACTTCACCACTTTGCAACCTATCTTCATATAATGGGTCCTCACTAATAATCATAAATGGCACGATTTCTTTCTACTCAGTCTTTGACTCATAGGAGGGCTGTGGGCAGTTTGGAATCCGTCTTCCAGTGACATCATCATTAGGCAGATTTGTTTTTTTACAAAAATATTTAGATTTTCTTTATCGTGAGAACGATGGCTTCCATTTTCGCATTGCAACTTTTCAGGACTAGAAAGCCTGCAGTTTATTTTGGCTTGTATATTCCCCATCAATGATGTCACTGGAAGACGGGTTCTGAACTGCCCTCACAATGGTGCAAAGAAATTGCACATTTTTTTCATGATTAATTATTAGTGAGGACCTATTATATGAAGATAGGTTGAAAAGTGACTGTTGGTATAGGGCGTTCCACATTTTGGTGGCACATAGGAGCGAAATTAATCCAGTCCCTTGTTTCGGACCACATCTGTTAAGCTGCCGGGCTTTTGTAAGTCAGTAGGGAGGCTGCTATAGAACCCAGCAGTACACTACAGTACAGAACACAGAGCCTTGAGCAAAACAGTCAACCGTTCAAAACTAAATGGGTACAAGGGAGGAGATTTGCCACGCCGGTATTGCTGTATAATTTAGACGTGCTTTCCGGGCACTTATATCTCGATGGGTGTTACAACCGCTTTGCCGTGATGGCAGAAGTCATCATTGCGCTTCAGGTATAAAACAGCAGCTCTATTTTGCACAGAAAAAAGCGCTGCATTCGTTCTGCACTTCCATGAGCACTCTCAGGAGAGGGAATCACGGTCGCCAATTTGTGGGAATAACATACGTACAGTACGAGGGGCGTGTAAGTGCACCACAATTTACAGTTGAGTGTGTGTCTCTCTACTAGAGAAGAACATGTTTTCCCCACATGCAATATTATCCAAAAACATCATTATGTTGTCGCAGTGACAGCAGTAAAACCGTCAGCAGCGAAATGGCCCCCGCTGAGAACATTCAACCGATGACTGCAACGCTTAACAGGATATTCGCCATGGTCTTTTTTTTCTTACCCTCCTTTAATTGGTTGTCTGTAGGAGAGAGATTTGCGGCAGACACTATAAACCAAGACATTACAATCTCCGCTAAAGTGCAACTCTCATCATTTTCTACAAGTAAACACACTACATAGTCTATACATAAAGCCAAAAGCTATTACAATAGACATAAAACAGAGAGGCATTTGCTGTTGCAGCAACGCACAATTCACCGCGACACTAATGCATCATGGGAAGGCCTCTCGATAAAAGCGTGCACTAAAGGAAGTGATTTAAAAGGAGACGTTGATCAAGCATGATCTCCTCCAAGCAGGTTGTTCCAGAGTCTAGTTGATTTTGTCGACTAAAACTATGACGGAAAAAAAGTTGTTTTTCATGAAAACTAAAAGAAAAAACTAAAATGTATATTATGTCCCGGCCGGGGATGTACTTGATAATGTTTTGAAATAATAATAATAATAATAATAATAATAATAATAATAATAATTCAAAACAAAATATAGGAAATTAACAGAAGGGAGCCATAATTATGTAAATGTGAGAACGACAGACGAATTAGGACAGCAAAAAACCATGACCTGCAACCGGAAGTAATCTGGTGGAGCTCACTGTACCCTGTCAAACTGTCCATGAGAGAGAGAGTGTGTGTGTGTGTGTGTGTGTGTGTGTGTGTGTGTGTGTGTGTGTGTGTGTGTGTGTGTGTGTGCGTGCACAGATTGCTGGACAGGACAGAGGACCTACAACTAAGTGCGAAGTGCATCCTCGGCAACATGCAGCAACACTGGCTTGATCGTTTAATTCAGGGACTGAATGTCGCCTTCAGTAAACAATGTTGGTTGGTACATTTAATTAAACCGTTGTGCTGGTTGCTGCTGATGTTGAATCAACTTGGTACATAATTAAACCGTTGTGCTGGTTGCTGCTGATGTTGAATCAACTTGGTACATAATTAAACCGTTGTGCTGGTTGGTGCTGATGTCGCTTCAAAGCATGTGAGCCTTGGCTCTCACCAGCATAAATAACAGCTGCGACATTAGCATACGTGATTTCACGGCATAGTGGCTTGGAACCTAAGTTGACTAGTCGGAAAATGAGGTCTGCCAAATCATTCGGGAGGAAGAGCTGATACTGTACATGTTGTCGACTGGGAGTTTTGAGTTGTGTGCGATCATAGCAGTACATACTAGGGGTGTAACGATACGTCGGAAAATCCATTTTAATTTCAAGAATCGAAGTATATCGACATGAAAACGGCAACAATGATTATATCGTATCATATCATATCGTTTTGCAATGCAAATAATCGGTATCGAATCGTTTTGCTTTGGCAAATAATCGATTGTATCAATACTACATTTTTGTGCGTGGTATTTAGCAATTTTTTGAAGATAAAAGAAAAAGAGGGGATACATTACTTAGTTTAAAATAATGTCAATGTATTTTAAATCGTTACTGTATCGATTTGAAATCATTGAATCGTATCGGATCGCCATAATGAACCAATATCGTCCATGTATCCATGTGTCCATATAGGCTTTTCAAGAAGTATTTATATAAAGACGGTTACGCAAAGCCAACTCGGATTGTGACAAATCATGACAACAAACACAATATGTTGTGCCGATCAAATAATTTGAAAGAATACAGGCAGGATACAACACTATTTTCTTTTTTTCTTTTTTTCCTACTAATTATTTGATCGGCCCAAAACATTGTAATTATTATCAATGATTTGTCACGATCCGAGTTGGCTTTGTCCGCGGCGTAACCGTCTTTAAATAAATACTCTTTGAAAAGCCTATGGAGAAAATTAATGGAGAATCACTTCCTGGGCCACTCGTCGTTCTGAAAGGGGGCGGGACTTCGACGCTCTACAGTCTCCCGAGTAAAATGTACAGCCATGTGACCTCCCTCTCTTTCACCACCCTCTCCTCCTCATTCCTCTCCTGCTCTCCTCCGGTCCCGTCTCCGGTTGCCGGTACAAAGACCAGTGGCGTGCACAGATAGACACTAGGGAGTGCTAGAGCACCCCCTGCCCTTTTGGCAATGTGTTCTTAAAAAAAAATGTGTAGTGTGTGGACCATGGTGACATTAATCAATTCTTGATAGAAACGATTATTTAGGCCCCCACAATCTAAAGCTATGTTTCTATGTCGGTCGTTCTTCGAAAAAAGAAAATAGCAGACCTACAAGTTCGTAGCGTGCCACTCGGTGGCGCGCTACGAGCTTGTAGATCTGCTATTTTTCAATAGCTAAAGCACACCATAATGCTAACACCAAAATGGGTTCCAGCCCCAAAATGGGTTATGGCAACCAGCCGGTTCCACGCGCTGCACAAGGTGCCCTTTTTTTCCACTTGAGCACCACCTGCCCCTCTAAATGTCTGTGCACGCCACTGACACAAAGACCCTTTCCATAACACCGTCCTATAGCATCCGCTCGCCTCCTCGACCAACCCGACAACAACAATAACAGCCCACCGCCCTCGCCACGCATGCATGCCGGACCTTTCATCATATTCATACTGTATTTACATATCTCTGCTGTCCGGGAGGAGGAAACCTTGCATAACTCCAAAAATGTTCATTTTTCAGGAAATGGAAAAAATATAACATTTTTAAGGAAATGAATACAACCCTTGTGTTATTATTTTTTTTAAACGATGCAATACTGCCTCATCAAAGTTGGTTATTGGACAATTACTTGCGTGAGGAGGAGGTCGTGGAGTTAGCTGTTTTAGCAGACAGTTTGAGGGGCCAATGGAGTTAAGAGGTTTTGTCCAATGCGTTGTCATTTTACTATACTTTCCATTGGTTCAATATTTTCGAAAACAACACACAGACGTAAAGGATGTTCAATCAATAGCACTGATTTATGGAGTTCAAGAATACAAATTAAAAAAACTCTCAAAAATGGAGTTATGAGCTTTCCTCCGGACGGCAATATATGGATTTCTGCAGGATATATCTGCAGATTTCCTTGCAGGTCTCGCCTCAAAGGATAACGGTGAATTAAATATCTCCACTTTCTTGCCTCCTCTCTTTCCTCTCTCTCTCTCTCTCTCTCTCTCTCTCTCTCTCTCTCTCTCTCTCTCTCTCTCTCTCTCTCTCTCTCTCTCTCTCTCTCTCTCGTCTTCTCCCCCCCCCCCTCCTTAACGCATTCTGAACGGGAACCCATTTTGGTGTTAGCATCATGTCATGCTTTAGCTATTGAAAAATATCAGATCTACAAGCTCGTAGCGCGCCACCGAGTGGCGCGCTACGAACTTGTAGGTCTGCTATTTTTTGAAAAATCATGACATTTTTTAGAGAATCTGATCTCAGGTCAGAATGGGTTAATCAGACCTGCAGTGTGTTGTCCAGTGGAAACCTCGTATGAATCTGATCTCAGGACAGAATGGCTTAAGCCTCTCCTCGGGCGGTATTCTGCGCCTCTCCCTCTTGATCTGTGCATTGTTGCTGCGCAGGACGTC
Organism: Protomyctophum bolini; assembly: GCF_963924005.1. Classification (NCBI taxonomy): domain Eukaryota; kingdom Metazoa; phylum Chordata; class Actinopteri; order Myctophiformes; family Myctophidae; genus Protomyctophum; species Protomyctophum bolini. The sequence continues at coordinate 46,832,096 of NC_137870.1, forward strand.
GGGAGAGTCTTGCCATTCCAGAGAAGAAAAGGGAGGCCGTTGTTGTGAAGGTCGCGGCATAGTATAGCACTGCAGTGAAGCATGTTATGCAACGACCCCGTCCCCGCCCACACGCGTGCACGCGCACACGCACACACACGCACACAGTGAGAGGAGAGAACAGTGGTATAGGTGTAGAGAGGTCAGTAACACTCCCACACATCGACGTGTCCCACAGGTTGTGCGTGCGTGTGTAGTTTGTGGTCCGCAGAGTACGCGGCCAAGCTACACCAGGCAATTTTGCGCGCGTGCGTGTGCGTTTACTGCGCGCGTTTACTGCGCACGTACAGTGCGTTTGGATAGGACCAATATAATGTCAATGATACCAGCTACACCAGACGCACGGATACCGCGGGCCATCCTACGCGTGCTCTAAAAATAGGATCGGTTCTAATTTTTTTACGTGCGTATGCCCCCGCATGCGCGCGTATCCATATATCCTCCCGGAAGGTCCCGCACAAATCTGCCGCGCGCCACAGATCTGGTTGTAGCCGGGGGGCATTTTGCACGCATACTTTGTGCGCGCAGTGCGCTTACGTCAAACACACACATGCCCGGTGTATAGCTTGGCCGTCAACAGTCTGGCAACGCGAGACTTTAGTGAGAGGAATGTCGTCTCTGAGCGAACAGAGACACTATAAACTAAAGAGAAATTAAATATCTAGAGCAAACCAGAGAGTATAGAGTATAGTGAAACCAGGCATCAAATCAGATGAAGAACGCAGGCAGAGAGAGAGTGTGGTGGACTATTTATTCAATCAGAATGACAAAATAGCACAGCTTCCCCCGTATAGGCCCTGGTCGGCCCACGGGAGCACATGCAAAGCACATAAGACTATATATAGTTTAACATTGCATTTACTGAGACAATATACATTTTACATAATAGACAGGAGTTGAATACAGGGTGGGAGTTAGAAACTTTACATAGAGATTGAGAAACACAATGGTAAACAAGTGGTTTCTCAAAAGGTTTCTCGAGACAATAGAATGCTATACATTTCTCAACACCTCACAGAGCCCCGGAGGACTTGGAAACAATGCGAAAGGGCCTTTCTGTGTGGAGTTTGCATGTTCTCCCCGTGTCCCCTATAAGGTAGGTATACCCTCACAAAAAAACATGCAGTAATCCTGGTCACTAAACTGCCTCCCCCTGGCCAGCCGGGGGGCCATGATGGAGGGAAAAGGAACTGGTCTCTATACTGCCTCCCCCTGGCCAGCCGGGGCGCCTGGTGGAGGGGAAAGGAACTGGTTGGAATAACGTGTTCCTTCCACGCGCTACGTCCAACCATGGAAACCCCCCCCCCCTGTCAGGTGTAAAGGAGCAACTTGGACACTCAGGCATGAAGGAAGCATGAGTTCAAGTCCGTTGCTCTCCCCTTGTCCCCCCATATATGGGGACTAGGTCGGCGGAGGGTGTGTAGAGCCCAGGATCACATTAGATGATTGACACAGGGGTGAAAAATGGGTTACAAAATCGTGGGATTAAAAAAACAAAAAAAACAAACAATGCCTGCTCTACAGGGTATTTCATGAGAATCTCTGAGTGATTACTCTAGACCTGCAGACGTCTTCTCTGCACCTATGGCAATAATGACTTAGCGCAGAAATGTATGTTGACCAAAATGACACAGCCTATAGTTATTATGAATATTATGGATTATGGATGTACCACAGGATGACACGAACACATTCATTATTATGAATATTATGGATTATGGATACAATTTACAATTTAGGCATTTAGCAGACGCTCTTAATCCAGAGCGATTTACATTAAGAAAGACCAAAAAAAAGCATGGGAATACATCACATAACAAGCATTTATCATGAAACATGCGTATAAGCTCAGAACGTAACAGTGGAATATCTATATCATGAAACTATACATATTAACTATACAAACTAGACTATGCTATACATTATGTACTATGACGTGCTATGACTACATACAATGCAATTACTATTATGTGACACGATGGCACATAATAGTCAATAACACATCTCAGGCAACACCACGTCACATGATGGAGACGATGGAGACAGGAGAGGCAGGAAACACACTGCAGGCTTATAGTGCTGCCGTGTGCAGGAGATGAATGTTTGATGACGCTGGTTTTGTCTCTCGACAGGTTTGATGAAATGTTAATGGAACAGGGAAGGGAGGGGACCGTGTGTGTGTGTGTGTGTGTGTGTGTGTGTGTGTGTGTGTGTGTGTGTGTGTGTGTGTGTGTGTGTGTGTGTGTTTTTGTGTGTGTGTGTGTGTGTGTGTGTGTGTGTGTGTGTGTGTGTGTGTGTGCGCACGCGCAAACGTCTGCATGTGTTTGTTCATGTGTGTGTGTGTTTTTTGTTACAGTGCTTGTTTTCGTAGATCCATCTTCATATGCGTGTGCATTGTGTATATACGTGTGTATGGGAGTTTCACAGATTGTGTTTGTATGTGCATATTATAAATGTTTAATACTTATTTGCATATGTATACGCACGACGCCCGGGCGGAAACCTCTTTTTGGTGTTTTATGCATTATGTTATACTTTAAGCTTTTGAAAAAAAAAATGGCAGATCCACAAGCTCGTTGCGCGGCACCGAGTGCTATACGCTACGAGCTTGTAGATCTGCTATTTTTGAAGAATCGTGTTACGGACCAAGGTCCTTATGATTATTGTGTTGAGGTGGAATATGCTGTATAGTTTGTGGCTTGTATTATATTGTTTTCCTTTTGTGTTTCTGTGAGTGTGAAGTGGCTGATTGAACCCAGATGGTGATGCAGATTGACAGGCACAACTTGTGCCTGCTCCTCCCTCCTCAATTCGTTGATTCCCATCCACGCCCTCGTCTGCGATTGGCTGAGCTATTAGCCTGTTCTCTATAAAATGCTCAGTCTGACTTGGCTTCTAGGAGGACAACAGCTACCAGTTTGAGCAGAGGCTCTGTCATGTCTTCCACCCAATGCAACCCTTTTCTTTTTTGTTTCCTTTGATGTTCAGTTCTGTGAGTTTGTTTGTCTTTAGTCCTTCGTGAGTAAGTTGAGTTTTGTCTTCTTGGTTTATGTTAGTTCTTAGTTTGTTTCTTTTGTAATCTTGTTTATTTGCTAATTCGTTCAAGTAAGATCCTGAGTTATATTTCCATATTTATATTTATATTGTATATTATAATTCTGTATATCCTTATTCTAAGTCAAAGCCCACTTCATCCTGTAAGGGTGTTAGGTAGGTTTTTGTTTGGTTTATCCAACTCCTTGTTTTCTCCTGTTTTTGTTAGTTTTAGGTAAGTATAGGTTAGTACATTGTATTTTGGTTTGTTTATTTTGTTAGGTTGATGTTAGGGGGATTTCCTGTAGTCCAGCAAGTTTTCTAAATGTAAACCTGCACCCTGAAGCCATTATGATGAAGTTTAGAAAATCTGAAACTTATTTTGAAAAGCTGTCTCCTCCATTATTATGTTACCCCTCCCTACCCTAGACAAGGGGTCGTAACAAATCGTATAAATGTGGGGCAATTCTTTGAATATATATTTCAGAGCGAATGTTTTTAACTCAAATCATTGCTTCTGGGGGGAGGGGGCGTCCCCTGGAACAACATATTTTCAGATGGGGGTCGGCGGCCTCAGCTCGGTTTCAATCCTTAAGACGTTTAGGGACGTTTTACATACAGAAACCCACGAGTGGTCAGGCTCTAAGACCACACAGGACTTACGCCCAAACTAACCGACCAAGTCATCGTTTTCTAGTACCTTATTTAACCCATTCTGACCTGAGATCAGATTCTAAAAACGTCTTCTTACATCCTGACAGTTTTCTGAAAAAGCTATGTTTTCTATGTCAGTCGTTCTTCGATTTTTCAAAAAAATAGCAGACCTACAAGCTTGTAGCGCGCCACTCGGTGGTGCGCTACGAGCTTGTAGATCTACTATTTTTCAATAGCTAAAGCATAACGTAATGCTAACACCAAAAGGGGTTCACCGTAATCACTACAGTGCATGCCTAACCCCAACCCAAGACACCTGGTAACCCTAAACACATGTCCTATAAGCCTAAACATACTGTAACTAAGACACCTGTTAACCCTGAACGCATGTCCTATAAGCCTAAAGCTACTGTAACTCTCCACCGTGCTGTCGGACGATATCTAAATGCCAACAGATTACAACAGACTTTAGCATGTCTGAAGTAGTAAGATTGGTGTCGAGTCACCTTAAAACAGCCTCTTGCAAAGGGTGGACCAGCTAAACGTATACTCACATCCCATAATGTTGCCTCTCTATCTTGGTGGGCATACATGTAGGCATATTTTGGTTCTCACAAAGCACACACATACTGTACACACACACACACACACATTCTGAGACAATGTGTACGCATTCACCTGGCAACGACTCTACAAATGTCTTCTAAATCATGACCGTTTCCGAAATACCTACTGCATGTTTCTATATCAGTGGTTCTCACTATTTCATGTCAAGGACCCCAAAAAAGTATCTGTAATTGGCCGGCCGACCCCTCATCTGAAAATATGTTGTTCCAGAATCCAGGAACCCCTCAGAAGCAAAGATTTGAGTTAAAAAACGTTCGCTCTGAAATAATGTATTTTCCAAATTTGATATTTTCCAGTGTGTGAGATGGCTTTCTTTTTGTTTTCTTATGCTTTGTTGTAGTCCTGTTTGATTTCTGTCTGGTGGTTGTGCTTGTGTTAGTCCCAGAACTAACTGGCTGAGGGTACGTCTTTCCAGTGTTAGTCCCAGAACTAACTGGCTGAGGGGACGTCTTTCCAGTGTTAGTCCCAGAACTAACTGGCTGAGGGTACGTCTTTCCAGTGTTAGTCCCAGAACTAACTGGCTGAGGGTACGTCTTTCCAGTGTTAGTCCCAGAACTAACTGGCTGAGAGTACGTCTTTCCAGTGTTAGTCCCAGAACTAACTGGCTGAGGGGACATCTTTCCAGGGATTCTCTCTACACACCTCTGATACCAACAGTTTACAGTAAGTGTGAATGAACAGGCTTTTAAAGAGTCAAAAGGTGCAAATGAGGACAGCTGCACTAAGTGGCATCGTTAAGGCGTGCATGGCAACAGTTTGTGTTGCGTGTGATCTCACACACGGAATATATAAGATGATGCCTGTTGAAAATGACTGTTGACGTTGAGAGAGAGACAGACGGACAGTGCGATGCTTTCTTGGACCGTTGCCAAAGCAGGAGGACCAAAGCCAGCCTATCATGCCGCTGTAGCAGTGAGGAATAAACTGTATTCCTTTGGAGGCTACTGTGATGGCGGGACCATCAACATGGAACAGATGGTCCATGTCTTCAACACAATGTCTTTATCCTGGAAGAACTTACCTCCAGTGGAACGTGGAAGAGGAGACAGTGACCTTGAGGTTCCATCCAAGCGCTGGGGCCACACAGCTGTGTTGGTGGAAGATACAGTCTACATCTGGGGAGGTTTTCCTTACTGCAATGTGCTTTATGCTTTTGATGTCGACTTCCACAGATGGTTTAAACCCAGCAGGGTTTCTGGTCCTCCTCCAGGGGAGAGGTATTATCACTCAGCCTGTGTGTTGGATAAGGTCATGTTTATCCATGGAGGACACACCAATCTGACTGGATACACTAATGACATGTACAAGTTGGACACCAGCAAAATGGCCTGGTCTTTCATTAACACCAGAGGAACTCCACCTCCTGCTTCATCATGTCACTCTGCTACCATCATTGGAAAAAGGATGTTTGTATTTGGGGGCTGGAAGGGGTTGGGTCAGTACTACAACACCATTAGAATGTTTGACACAGAGACAGACCTCTGGCTGAGCACACCTTCAGCACAGCCTCTTCCAGAAGGACGCTATTCTCATTCAGCCTTTACCTACAATGAAGAGCTGTACATATTTGGTGGCTGGAACGGTAACCAGACCCTCAATGATCTGTGGAAATTCAGTCCAGAGACCTTCTCCTGGAAGAAGGTTGAGCCCAAGGGGAAGGGTCCAGGTTCAATGTGTTGTACACCCTAAAAAGTGAGACTGGGCTGAAGTAATATTTAATTAATAAATATGTATTCATGTTGCTTATAAAAAGGACTGTGTGCCGTTTACAATGATATTGAGCTGAATTAAACGATATAATGCACTGTATTTTACTCAACTTTCTTTGCATAAAATCAGGTAGGATTCACTGAGTAGAATTTAATTGTATTGTTGAGTCATTGCAATTATGCAGGAATTATGTAAGTTTTATTCATATGGGAGAAGCTGTTTTCATACCAATTTTAGTTATTTATGAATTGCATTTACACAATGTTTTCTGAATAAAATCAGCTCTCCATAACTGACTAGAATTTAATTATAATGTGTCACTAAAAACGATAGATGTAGAAAATGAGTAGATTTTACTCATTGGTTGTATGTAGATGTTAATCACTGCCCCAATCAGTTCAACACGATGCAGGTGTTGGAACTTCTAGCAACTTCTAGCTGGTGGCCCGGGCAGCTGCTTGTATTTTTCTTTTGTCTGCAACTACAAACTAACTGGACCATTTTCCCCAAAGAAAGGTAAGATCTGTTTATTATAAGTTTCTGTAGCAGCTGAACATTGTTTTATGTTACTGTCTGCAAGTTTAGTTTAGCCCTAGCTGAAACTGAAACATGTCGTCTGATCCATGGATGGAACCCGTCTGCTCTGTCATGATTTGATGTGACTTCATGTAAAACATTTATCCAGTGTGTGCATGTGACTGTGTGGTTCCTTGGTTTAAAGTTATTGAGAATGCGTTCACTTTGTTCATGGTGCCAGATTTCAATCGAACCTTCCAGCCAGGCAAACCCCCAGCTAAAACACAACGTGCATGTCGTGCAGGCCTTCATAATGTAGTGTAAAACCCCGCAGACAGTCACTGTAGTCACAGCCAGATACAGCACAAATGACTTGAGAACATGTGTCCCGACTCAAAAACACTGAGTTAAACTTGTTGTAAACATATGTTCCACGGTGCCACCGAAAAAAGCTTCCAATTATTTATTTAGCGTCGAGGAGCGCTGTCTGTAGACTCTGTACATTAATCGCCTCGGCAAAAAACCCTCCCACATGCAGTGAACTGAGTGAGTGGAGGCTGATGTATATTCGTCATACGTGTTCCGTGCTGAAAATGCGCGCTGATCTACAAGCTTACAACCCCTCACGTCCGTGACACTTTGAGCTTGTGGATCAGTTATTTGCAGAAATATGCAGGCTGTGAGTGAGAGCTTTCACAAGTTGGGGGTTCATTTTCCCATATAAAGACAAGCAAAGTGGAAAACTATAAACACATTCGGTGGCATTTCACATTGCAAAAGGGTGCAGGAAGGTTGTTCACAGGGCACCTAAACGTTGTGGGCACCTCAGAGTTGGCTATTTTTTTTCCCCAAAATGTAAAAATATAACATAAAATGAATAATGATGATGATAATAATAATTAGGAATTAATTTGGATAAGCCCAAAGTGATTTGGGCTTACTTTAAGGTTTGGACTTTATTCTGTGGTTCTATGGTTATGGGTTGTGGCAATAATGTTGGTCTACCATTCTGAAATTTAATTTAATATCTGGACAGCTGACAGTAGGCAAAACTGTGACCTGAACTAGTTTATGTAGAAAGTGAACTTTCCTAACACTGCATGTAACATTATAGGCTGGCTGATGCCTTTTAATGGGCATATATGCTAATCTACTTTCATTTTTGCAGGACTCTGCTTGTGATTCCACCCACCGCTCACATTCTTGTTGTTGGACGTGACTCAGGTGAGGAACTATGAATTACATGTGACTGCATTTAATGCCATTATCAATTCTGAAATTTAATTTAATATCTGGACAGCTGACAGTAGGCAAAACTGTGACCTGAACTAGTTTATGTAGAAAGTGAACTTTCCTAACACTGCATGTAACATTATAGGCTGGCTGATGCCTTTTAATGGTCATATATGCTAATCTACTTTCATTTTTGCAGGACTCTGCTTGTGATTCCACCCACCGCTCACATTCTTGTTCTTGGCCGTGACTCAGGTGAGGAACTATGAATTACATGTGACTGCATTTAATGCCATTATCAATGAAGAGACAATATGACGTAATGAGTTACATTATGATGTACATTTTCCCTTCTTTGTCAATGGCGTTTGCAAAACAAACATTGAACTAAAGACTAACTAAAGCCCAAAGTGATTTGGGCTTTCTTTAAGGTTTGGACTTTATTCTGTGGTTCTTTGGTTATGGGTTGTGGCAATAATTTTGGTCTACCATTCTGAAATTTAATTTAATATCTGGACAGCTGACAGTAGGCAAAACTGTGACCTGAACTAGTTTATGTAGAAAGTGAACTTTCCTAACACTGCATGTAACATTATAGGCTGGCTGATGCCTTTTAATGGGCATATATGCTAATCTACTTTCATTTTTGCAGGACTCTGCTTGTGATTCCACCCACCGCTCACATTCTTGTTGTTGGACGTGACTCAGGTGAGGAACTATGAATTACATGTGACTGCATTTAATGCCATTATCAATTCTGAAATTTAATTTAATATCTGGACAGCTGACAGTAGGCAAAACTGTGACCTGAACTAGTTTATGTAGAAAGTGAACTTTCCTAACACTGCATGTAACATTATAGGCTGGCTGATGCCTTTTAATGGTCATATATGCTAATCTACTTTCATTTTTGCAGGACTCTGCTTGTGATTCCACCCACCGCTCACATTCTTGTTCTTGGCCGTGACTCAGGTGAGGAACTATGAATGACATGTGACTGCATTTAATGCCATTATCAATGAAGAGACAATATGACGTAATGAGTTACATTATGATGTACATTTTCCCTTCTTTGTCAATGGCGTTTGCAAAACAAACATTGAACTAAAGACTAACTAAAGCCCAAAGTGATTTGGGCTTTCTTTAAGGTTTGGACTTTATTCTGTGGTTCTATGGTTATGGGTTGTGGCAATAATTTTGGTCTACCATTCTGAAATTTAATTTAATATCTGGACAGCTGACAGTAGGCAAAACTGTGACCTGAACTAGTTTATGTAGAAAGTGAACTTTCCTAACACTGCATGTAACATTATAGGCTGGCTGATGCCTTTTAATGGGCATATATGCTAATCTACTTTCATTTTTGCAGGACTCTGCTTGTGATTCCACCCACCGCTCACATTCTTGTTGTTGGACGTGACTCAGGTGAGGAACTATGAATTACATGTGACTGCATTTAATGCCATTATCAATTCTGAAATTTAATTTAATATCTGGACAGCTGACAGTAGGCAAAACTGTGACCTGAACTAGTTTATGTAGAAAGTGCACTTTCCTAACACTGCATGTAACATTATAGGCTGGCTGATGCCTTTTAATGGGCATATATGCTAATCTACTTTCATTTTTGCAGGACTCTGCTTGTGATTCCACCCACCGCTCACATTCTTGTTGTTGGACGTGACTCAGGTGAGGAACTATGAATTACATGTGACTGCATTAATAGACAAAAGGATATATGAGAACAAACATACAGTAGTAAAAAAGTTCAATACATAGCCAGGAGAAGAATTGTAAAAAACATTCAAATTAACCAAAACAGAATATTAAGGTATTTAAATATAACATTCGACATTATTTATAAAGGAAATATAATTATGAAATGTCATGTGACCACTAAAATCCTTTGTACTGTAGGCTGTTTTTCACTCATGAAACTACAATTGTAAAAGTGTAAAGGTTCACATTACATTACCGAAAATTAACAACTGATGTAACGCTTGAGTGTAACCAAGCGTTTTCCTTCCACATTGTATGCAGCCAAGGGGTACACATCACCAAGCTTCTGTTGTTCCAAAAGAGCCATTCTCCCAGAGTTCTCCAGTTGGAAAGATCTCAGGTGCTCCTCTGAAGAATATTTAGGATCTCATAATTATACTGTGTTGCAATGCCTTCGTGTCAATTGTGTAAATTTACATACAGTAGACCTCTTGGTGAGCAGCTGCTAGAGAGGGGTGTCGGTCTCTTCAGGAGTAGCTAGGAGTCTAATTCCGTTGTATGTTAATTAGGGGTCTGTGTTGACCTGAGTTGCTCAAAGGACTTTGCTACTATAATAGATATGCACCATGTCGATCCCTTTGACCAAATGTGGAAGGTTTAAAAGGTGGCCTACAAGGCTATCAAGTCAGTCAGTCGGGCGCGAGCCTTGTGGGAGACGTGAGCCATGCACTCTGCATGGCTGGCGTGAGAGATTGCTGTTGCTGTGTATGCTGTGTACTCCGTTTGAATAAACATCCATGGAACTTCTCTTCGTCTGCTGCGTGTACATTTCTCCTCTGTATGGTATATTATATACATCAGATGGTGCCAGAAACCGGTCGTGTTGGTGTGTTTATCACGTCAGATGAAACAGTACCAGCGGCTTTTTTTTCGTCTAATTCGGTGGAGGGGAGTTTTTTTGTGAGCGGCGACGGGAGAAGCTTCGGCGGACCCGACCCGGCCGTGATCTCTTGTCCATTCGCAGCGGGGATGATGACGACGGCCACCGCGAGGAGTGTTGTGCGACGGGGACCGATGACGGGCCACCGGACGGGTGTCACGAGTGGGCTGCGGGGAGGTCGATGGAGCGGCGACAGCCACACGGAGGCCTTGGTCATTCATCACGTCGGCGCGGGGACAGCGATTGCGGGCGGGGATCGGTGAGACGCAGCACGGAGCAGCAGTGGCCGACTGACCTAAGCTGAGGGCCTTCACAGACAGGGGTCTGTGATGAAGATGTTCCGGCCTTTTCTTTTCTCTTCACGAGCGTTCCCAGCTCTGATGGTTTCAGAGTTGGGAGGGGGGAGAGGAATGAGGATGATGATGACGAGGACAGCGGGACAACAGCAGTGAACAGACTCTTGAACTTTGTTCCGTGCAGCTAAGCGAACAGTTCGAGGTAAACTAGGAGGAGCAGCATACAGAGAAGAAGTTTCCTTTGTTCGTACAGAGAAAAGATGGACTTTCCTTCTCTCTGTTTAACAAATTGTGCGTCAAGTTTGTTTTCAGCATGGATTATAATAGGCCTCATGTTGGTATGTGTTTGTCGTATAATTAGATAAGTTGAGTCATTTAGCCTAATTATGAATCAATGAGGAATTTTCCTATGGATATGAAGAGTATGTGATATTATTGTTAGACTCTGGCGTGGAATGTGTATCTACTTGGATCACCAGTGTGTGATGTTGGTCGGACGTAAATCCGAGAGTGGTTTAGCTGGCATTGTGTATTTAACATTGGACAGCAGAGTTTAGTTTGTAAATCATGTTGGTTATTACGTATCAAAAAGTGCTCTTGTAAAATGGAGCTGAAAGCGGCATATGTATTGTTTAATGTCAGTTAACTGTACTAATCATTTTTCCATTATTCATATACGTATGGATGTCTGAAAACCATGTTGGGGGAATTCTGTACTGTAATGCTGTTATTTTTTGGTTTCTCGAATGTATTGTCTAAGCTAAGGGTCAAGGGGGGTGTAAGATAATTATGGTTCCATATTTTTAGATGATCATCTTTTGATGATCAAGGGGGGAATATGAAGAATATTTAGGATCTCATAATTATACTGTGTTGCAATGCCTTCGTGTCAATTGTGTAAATTTACATACAGTAGACCTCTTGGTGAGCAGCTGCTAGAGAGGGGTGTCGGTCTCTTCAGGAGTAGCTAGGAGTCTAATTCCGTTGTATGTTAATTAGGGGTCTGTGTTGACCTGAGTTGCTCAAAGGACTTTGCTACTATAATAGATATGCACCATGTCGATCCCTTTGACCAAATGTGGAAGGTTTAAAAGGTGGCCTACAAGGCTATCAAGTCAGTCAGTCGGGCGCGAGCCTTGTGGGAGACGTGAGCCATGCACTCTGCATGGCTGGCGTGAGAGATTGCTGTTGCTGTGTATGCTGTGTACTCCGTTTGAATAAACATCCATGGAACTTCTCTTCGTCTGCTGCGTGTACATTTCTCCTCTGTATGGTATATTATATACATCACCTCATACCAGGCAGCAAGCAACTTTACAATAAAATGTACACAGTTGTCCAAAATGGCTATCTGAATAATCTCAGCAAAGTCAGGTAGTTCACCAGTGGAGCCATAAGACAAGATCATGCCAACAGTGTACTTTGTTCCACAGTAGGTGACAGAGCTAGCCAATGTTACAGTCGACATAAGTGGTGATGTTTCTCTCAAAGCTTCCTGTATGTCTGAATGCAGCAAATCTAAAGGCATTACAGATGTTTTTGTGACATGCAATGCTTGATTTCCAACATCTGTATGCAAGGTGTATGCCATCATCATCTGGTGTCTTGTAGCAAGGGTTAACAACACATTTTTGAAATTCTTTGCGCACCTCACAACTTCCTTAAAACATTTGTGTTTTGCTTCAAAGCGCATTGTCCATACACCAACTAAAGGCCCATATTGTTCAATCAATGCAGGGTAATGTTCCAAAAAATGGTGCTTAGGTAACAGTGACACTTCAGGAAAAACAGATTGGAATCTCTCACGATGCTCTGATATTTTACAGGATAGGTAGGCAAGACTTTCAACTGTGTGAACAGGGGCAACCACCAATTCAACAATGTCTTTTAAAGTTAATAGAAGCTCCCAGGCAGAATCGCCCTCAGGCACGCGTGAGCCAACAATGAGTGGCAACAACCGTATCAGGGCCCAGTTTTCATGGGCATTTCCACCTATAGTTTTACGTCGATGGTGGGTTTCAGGGATAGTTTGAGGTTTGTTGACTTTGTCTGAGCCCGTATAAGGAAACTTTGCAATCAACTCGTTTAGTTCAGGCAAATCGAAATATCTTTTTTGGGTGAAAAGATGAAAACACAATGATAATTCCCTTGGGACTATGCCTTCAAAAAGGTCATGTAGTACGTCTGGTGGGTACCCCGAGACAAAGTGAAAGTGTTTCAGTGCATCAGTCAGTGGACAGGATCGCTTTACGCCAAAGCTATGAAGTAATTTTGGATCTTCACTCACAGTTTTCACGTGTAAACTATGGTTCTGCTTTGTCCGAGGAGGAAACTCTCCAGTACTCACTTCATGTGTCTGGTATGTTGATGAATGTCCAAGACAAAATCTACAGACATATGGCCCTGTAAAGCTTTCAACTAATCCACTGATTGAATGTGCACCCAGATTATCTGCTGCAACACAGTGTACAGTCCCTTTAATATTTTTTCCAATGCTGGAAATGAAAATGCCTTCCTGTTCTAGAATGGCAAGATCCTTCAATAGTGGTTCCAAAATGACTTTGTATGTAAAACGTTTGACATCAACAGCTTTACAAAGTAAAGCCAAGTTTATTGACTTCAATGCAGATTGCAATTCAGACGGCACATTTGCCAAAGTCCAATAAACAGCCGTTATTTTGTGTTTTTTCCTCGAAGTTCCTAACGGATTGCACGCCTCAAAGACGTCAGCAAATAAAATGATAGATAGTCTCGTTTCTTCTCCACTATTGAAGGGATTTTGCTTGTACAATTTACCATCAAAAATGGACTTGTAGCAAGTACTATCTGGATGTCTGATTAAGATTCCCTCTGCAATATCTCTATTCTTTAAAATTGCCTGCAAAGACTTGAGAATAGGCACATATTGAAATGTTTTCTTTTCTTGAGAATGAAGAATATATTCAATAGGCTCAACAAACTGGAAATTCTCCTTAAAATAACTCCTCCTTTTAAAAGCTGAACCAAGTGGACCATCTGCTTTAAGTGCTGCACTAATGGGATGGAAGTTACACAAATTGTCTGCCAAGTCAGTTATGATGGCCTGGTCAACAATGCATTCTTTACTTGCCAGTGTTGAATCAAGTATGTTTCTAACAACTGCAACAGATGCTGAAGATGAAATGAACTGAAGGTCTTCAACCAAGGCATTTATGCACGTCAGTGATACATTATGAATGCATTCTAACTTCAGCAGAAGTAAGCCAATGTTTTGAGTAACTAAGTGTGAGGCTCTTTCAGAAGTTGAAGTGTCCTGATCACAATCAAAACTAGTGCCCTCACCACCATCACTATCCTCTAGTAAATCAGAATTGTCAACAGAATGGTCAACAGTCAGATTGCTATAGCTCTCATACACATCTTGCTTAAGATCACTACAGGAACAGGATTTGTGATTTCTACTTTTGTGTTTCCGAAATGTACTGTAGATATTTGTACTATAGTTGCAACCTTCAAATACACAAATTACAGTTTCGTAGTTCTTCAGATGATTTCCAATATGCTGAAAATAGTCCTTCTCTGTTGACAAACAAACACTGCAAACTAAGCACTTAAAAGAAGATGTTATTTCTGTCTGTAGAACTTCATCAGCTGGATGGTTTCTGTATAAGTGTTGGCGAAGAGAAGCCTGTGTTTTAAATGTGCATGGGCAACTGTCATATAAACAGGGCTTTGATTGTCCATGGCCAAAGTTGTGTTGTAGTCTGTAATGCTTGAGAAGACTCCCCTTTGTGGTAGAAACAGCCTTGCAGATTTTACATTGCCATGCCATGGATCAAAACCTAAGTACCAAAATTGAGAGAGATGAGGTGGGGGCCTTAATTCCATGTTTATAATTTACCACACTGTAACCAAAATTGTGTTCAATGTTTATTCAATTGGCTAAAATTAAATTAAATTAAATGTGGTTTGAAGTAATGCAAAGTATTTTTGGCTTGAACATTTAAAGGGATATTTCCTTTCCTACTCAGTCTTATGTGAACACCCCAGACAGTTTTTAAGTTGCTTGATTCAGTATTTAGATATTTCATATAAAGTTTTGCTGCCCTGCACTGTCTGGTGTGGTCACATAAGCCTGAGTAGATGATAAAATGACAATCAAAAGATAAAGTGAAATATCCCTTTAACCTTTATCAAATGGCTACAGGAACTGTGTCAAGCCTGGCGCAAAATCAATAAGTTGAAGTGTAAATCTAGGACTCATAATGATGTACCGTGCATGTTCAAACCACATATACTTTACATTATTCCACACATTTATTTTGTTATTATTTTTTCAACAATAGCCAATTTAACATTATTTTAGATGGGGGTCTTTGGCCCAATGTATATTCATGTGGGGGTCTTTGACAGGAATGGTTTGAGAACCACTGAATTGCATGTACATTATACATTACATACCTATTGATATGATTCAGTCAGTAGTTTAACCAGGAACCCTGCTTCTGGAATCCTGGAATTTCTACGAAATCTAAATATCTTCTAAATAAGCATACTCACTTGGGGTAGTGGCATCATATTTTGATTTAATATTGGGACAGGGGTAGTGGCATCATATTTTGATTTAATATTGGGACAGGCTTTTGCACCTTGTCCAAAAACACATGAGTGTTTTAGATTTTTTTTACATGCCCAGGTTGTCCCGGTAATTTGTTTTATATATATATATATATATATATATATATATATAGTTTGTTTTCTTGAAAATGTCTGCCTCTTTAACAGGTCAAAGTGTGTGTGTGTGTGTGTGTGTGTGTGTGTGTGTGTGTGTGTGTGTGTGTGTGTGTGTGTGTGCGCGCGCGTGTGTGAGATGGTTTTATTGTACCATGTTGTGCTGTTGCTCTTCAAAAGGTCAAATCAAATTGTGTGTCTGTCTGTCTGAGTGATGGTTTTATTGTACCAAGTTTTATAATTTTTCGTTGAATATGTCTATGCCTCTTCAACAGGTCAAATCAAATTGTGTGTGTGTGTGTGTGTGTGTGTGTGTGATGGTTTTATTGTACCAAGTTTTATTTATTTTAGTTGAATATGTCTATGCCTCTTCAACAGGTCAAATCATTTTTGTGTGTGTGTGTGTGTGTGTGTGTGTGTGTGTGTGTGTGTGTGTGTGATGGTTTTATTGTACCATGTTGTATTATTTTTTGTTGAATATGTCTGCCTCTTCAAGAAGTCAAATCAAATGTGTGTGTGTGATGGTTTTATTGTGTTTTATTGTACCATGTTTATAATTATAATGTATATTGTACCATGTTTATATTGTATACATTGTTTACTTGAGTAAACTGCAGTTGTGTTGAACACATTTACAATGGTATTCTTATTCATCTGTACCTGCAATGTTTAAACCTGAGTTTTAATATTATGGACACCAAATTACTTAAATTAATGTATTAATTTGTTCTGTCCTATTTGTTTGTTAGAAATTGATACTTTATTTTACTCATTTCTTTGAAATTGATTTATTTTTACTTACCATTTCTTGAAATTGAGTTTTTTTTTTACTAATTGTGTGATTATAATTGATTTACATTTATAATGTTTTTCTTTGAAATTGATTGTTTTAATTGATATCACATTACTTTAAATCTATTATTATAAATGTCACTTTTGTTACCATAGTGTATAATCTGCTCAATACATAGAGTAGATTATATAGTGTATATATGTATATATATATATATATATATATATGGTAACAAAATGGACATTCATAAAAAAATTAAGTAATGCGATATCAATTAAAACAATACATTTCAAAGACAAATATTATAAATTTAAATCGATTATAATCACACAATTAGTAAAAAATACTCAATTTCAAGGAAATAGTAAGTAAAAATAAATCAATTTCAAAGAAATGATGAGTAAAAAATAATCAATTTATAACAAATAATTAGTAAATGTTAATCAATTTAAATCAAATAATGAGTAAATAATAATCAATTTAAATCAAATAATGAGTAAATAATAATCAATTTTAAACTAATAATTAGTAAATTTAAATCAATTTAAATCAAATAATGAGTAAAAAATAATCAATTTTAAACAAATAATTAGTCAATTTAAATCAATTTCAAATAAATGATGAGTAAAAAATAATCAATTTCTAACAAATAATTTATAAATGTTAATCAATTTAAATCAAATAATGAGTAAATAATAATCAATTTTAAACAAATAATTTGTAAATTTAAATCAATTTAAATCCAATAATGAGTAAAAGATAATCAATTTTAAACAAATAATTAGTCAATTTAAATCAATTTCAAATAAATGATGAGTAAAAAATAATCAATTTCTAACAAAAATTTAATAAACGTTAATCAATTTCAATCAAATAATGAATAAAACTTAATCAATTTCTATCAGAATCCAGTCAAATTATGAGTAGAAAATAATCAATTTCAAAGAAATAGTTAGTAAATATAAATCAATATCTACAAATATCTAGTAAATATAACTCATTTTTCAGAGCTTAAATTCTATTCAATGTTATTAGATGTCACACTGTGACAGCATTTTAAATGAGTAAACCCTAGTCATAGTTTTTACAGTGTATGTGCTGTTGCATGGTGGGAGATCATATCATCCTCTGTGGAGGATACAAGGGAGACAGCACTACTTCTGATGAGCTGTACATCTTAGACTTGAGTCCTAGTCTCAAGATTTTGTGTAAACTAGCAGTTATTCAGTACGGTCTGGATCAGTACTCTGAACTCCCACACGACATCAGGTGGGAACTGGTAGCCATGACAACCAACAGTGTGCTCACTGCCAACAAACTGACCAAAATAAGTTAAAAATAAATAAAACATTGAGTCAACTAAACCCAAGCCCCCGGGGACGCTCTCCGACGTTGAAGCACTCGGCCCTACTGGTAAGAGCTGGGACTGCAGGCGGACCCGTGGATTAATGAGGAGGAAACCCTGTAGCAGCAGCAGCAGCAGCTGTGGTTTAACATTGAGCGCTCGTTTGCACCAACATGTGACGCCCAAATGTGGAAGTAGACGGTTCTTCGGGGTTCTTCAAAACACCACTGAGCAACTAACACTGACATGAATAGCAGGGGGCGGGGCTGCCTCTATCCTTTTAGTGCTCTGACTAAACCAGACGCTGTGGCTTCCATGTGACCAGTCTATGACATCACTCATGCACTGTATGACATCACAAGGTTTCAGCCAAAAACTATTTTTTTTTTTCTTTTAATAAATAATTTAAAATGTGGAGAAAAAATAAATTTGTCCTACAGGCAGCGTGGACAAGATACTTCACTGTTTCAATGCCATGCCCAAGAGAACGAGATTGGATGAATTGGCGGTAAAAAATAGTGGACAGACAGTATGTGTCTCTGATGTCTTGGTACAGTGGACATACAGTATGTGTCTCTGATGTCTTGGTACAGTGGACAGACAGTATGTGTCTCTGATGTCTTGGTACAGTGGACAGACAGTATGTGTCTCTGATGTCTTGGTACAGTGGACAGACAGTATGTGTCTCTGATGTCTTGGTACAGTGGACAGACAGTATGTGTCTCTGATGTCTTGGTACAGTGGACAGACAGTATGTGTCTCTGATGTCTTGGTACAGTGGACATACAGTATGTGTCTCTGATGTCTTGGTACAGTGGACAGACAGTATGTGTCTCTGATGTCTTGGTACAGTGGACAGACAGTATGTGTCTCTGATGTCTTGGTACAGTGGACAGACAGTATGTGTCTCTGATGTCTTGGTACAGTGGACAGACAGTATGTGTCTCTGATGTCTTGGTACAGTGGACAGACAGTATGTGTCTCTGATGTCTTGGTACAGTGGACATATATGGAGCTGAGTGGACCTGGCCCCTTTTGTGCCCATATATGGAGCTGAGTGATTGCTGATGCAACACACTCCATATTTGGATAGCGGGACAGACACACGGACAGACAGACATGATCTGCTAGGTCTCATTGCGAGCGCAGTGATTGCGAACGCAGTGAGCACTTACTACCAGTAAGACGCGCAAACGCGGGAAGCGAACGCAGCTGAGACCCTGCAGATCATGTCTGTCTGTCTGTCTGTCTGTGTGTCTGTCCCGCTGTTACTGTATATGTGGACCTGGCCCCTTTTGTGCCCATATATGGAGCTGAGTGGACCTGGCCCCTTTTGTGCCCATATATGGAGCTGAGTGGACCTGGCCCCTTTTGTGCCCATATATGGAGCTGAGTGATTGCTGATACACGGACAGACGGACAGACGGACAGACAGACATGATCTGCTAGGTCTCATAGTAAGTGCTCACTGCGTTCGCAATGAGACCTAGCAGATCATGTCTGTCTGTCTGTCTGTGTGTGTCTGTCCCGCTATCCAAATATGGAGTGTGTTGCATCAGCAATCACTCAGCTCCATATATGGGCACAAAAGGGGCCAGGTCCACTCAGCTCCATATATGGGCACAAAAGGGGCACCATATAAGGAGTCCCCAAAGCAGCTATACGTCCAAAACCCAAATATGTACGAGCTGCGTTCGCTTCCCGCGTTTGCGCGTCTTACTCGTAGTAAGTGCTCACTGCATTCGCAATGACCGTTTCCGAAATACCTACTGCATGTTTCTATATCAGTGGTTCTCACTATTTCATGTCAAGGACCCCAAAATTGTAATTGGCCGGCCGACCCCCCCATCTGAAAATTATGTTGTTCCAGAATCCAGGAACCCCTCAGAAGCAAAGATTTGAGTTAAAAAACGTTCGCTCTGAAATAATGTATTTTCCGAATTTGCTCCACGATATTTCTAAAATAGCAGACCTACGAGCTCGTATAGCGCTGCCACTCGGTGGCGCGCTATATGAGAGCTTGTAGATCTGCAAATTTTCAATAGCTAAAGTAACATAATGCTTGAAACACCAGGTTCCCGCCCAGAATGGGTTTAACAGACATGCAGTATAATACAACAGACATTCAGTACAACAGACATGCAGTATAATACAATAGACATTCAGTACAACAGACATGCAGTATACAACAGACATTCAGTACAACAGACATGCAGTATACAACAGACATTCAGTACAACAGACATGCAGTATAATACAACAGACATTCAGTACAACAGACATGCAGTATACAACAGACATTCAGTACAACAGACATTCAGTACAACAGACATGCAGTATACAACAGACATTCAGTACAACAGACATGCAGTATACAACAGACATTCAGTACAACAGACATGCAGTATAATACAACAGACATTCAGTACAACAGACATGCAGTATACAACAGACATTCAGTACAACAGACATTCGGTACAACAGACATGCAGTATACAACAGACATTCACAGAGACACCCATGCAGCAGCACCGCCATACATAAACCCATAAAGCCCAGACAAGCTTTCGAAAAGGGTCTTTTTAACGACTTTTTAAATTCATGAATTGAATCTCAAATCGTTGGCCTCATTTCTTCCCCTTTTCTCTTCTATACTTTATATCCCGTCGTCCTCGTCTTCCCCCGTCCTGTCCCGTCCTGTCCCCTCTCATCTCGGCTCGTGCTTCACAGCCTGAAATGGAGATTGGATTGGATTGTGTTTTTCATACCAATGAGGAGCAGCGAGCTCTTCAAAATTGGCTCGTTTAATAATTGAGCATCTGAATAAAAATTGGAAAATGTTGAGAGTGTGAGAAACTATAAGGGCTGCAGGACAGGCAGAGTGGGATAGACAAGAGCGAAGGGTGTAATGGGGATTGGAAAGGGGTGTGTGTGTGTGTGTGTACGTGTACGTGTGTGCGTGTGCACATGCGCGTGCATGTGCATACTTGCGTGCGTGCATGTGTCAAATTATGGTGTTTAACACAATTTCAAACAAAGTGTGGAGCGGCACTCAAATTGTCATCTAAGTTTAACATCCCAGCTGCCATCCAAACATGGCTTATGTGGCATGGAATCCATGGAGGTCCATGTAGTCCATGGAATTCATGGAAGTCCATGGAGTCCATGGAAGTCCATGGAAGTCCATGGAATCCATGGAAGTCCATGGAATTCATGGAAGTCCATGGAATCCATGGAATAGTCCATGGAGGAGTCCATGGAATTCATTGAAGTCCATGGAATGCATGGAAGTCCATGGAATGCATGGAAGTCCATGGAATAGTCCATTGAATTCATGGAAGTCTATGGAATTCATGGAAGTCCATGGAATTCATGGAAGTCCATGGAATCCATGGAAGTCTTTTCTCATTCATATTTTAAACTGGATTTCCATTCCACTGTAGCTGCTGTGATATAGCATGTGAAGATCCACCAGCAGTAACGTATAGAACGACATGGAAGCCGAGGGGGTTGCAGTGAAGGGAACTAACTATACATGTTTGAAATATTGATCAGCTTCTCTGACCCCATGTGCATGAACTGCTGCTGTGAAACGATCGAATCAGACGAGAAGGAATTTTAATGCAATGTTTAAACCCAAGACCTTTAACCCATTCTGGGCGGAAACCCCTTTTGGTGTTAGCATTACGTTGTGCTTTAGCTATTGAAAAACGGAAGATCTACAAGCTCATAGCGCGCCACCGAGTGGCGCACTATGTGCTTGTAGGTCTGCTTCTTTTTGAAAAATCGAAGAGCGACTGACATAGAAGACATTCTTTAGAATCTGATCTCAGGTCAGAATGGAAAACTGTGAGGATGTAGAAGACATTTTTAGAATCTGATCTCAGGTCAGAATAGAAAACTGTCAGGATGTAGAAGACATTTTTTTAATCTGATCTCAGGTCAGAATGGAAAACTGTCAGGATGTAGAAGACATTTTTAGAATCTGATCTCAGGTCAGAATGGAAAACTGTCAGGATGTAGAAGACATTTTTAGAATCTGATCTCAGGTCAGAATGGGTTAACACAGATGACCGACGTGCAGTCAAACGGGTCATTAATTTCAAAGGGGGTTCCATCCATATGTTATTATAAAACAGCAAAAGCAAATCACTAGAAATGCCATGTTGAGGTTGTATGCATATACACGCCAAACAGTTGCCGTTTACGCCAATGTCTGGTCAGACTCATGTAGTATAATACAGTGGTGTACCATTCGTTTCTTCCTTAATCTCAAAATGACATTTATCAGAACTGGTAGGTACCTCTGTTAGACACACCCACAGACACACCTCCAGATTCTCAGCCACACCCACAGGCAGTGTTGGGGAGTAGCTAGCTACAAGTAGCGAAGCTACATAGCTTAAATACATTTATCAGTAGCTTGATGGTAAAGTTTTGTGGGGGGAAAAATCCCTGGAAGAAATCCATGATTTGTTGGTTTAGATAAGAAGAGTCTGACACAAACAGTTATGTTGTTAAGCAGCAAGAGGATCCCACGCAGCAGCTGTTCTTCCATCTCTAGCACAACACAATTAATTACTCACCTAATGCTGCCTGTAGGTTCCATGTTTAATTCCAGTGTGTGTAATCTACATTATTGTCTAAGTGAAAGTTTTCATATTGTAAATTTGATCGCTAACGTGGTTTAGCGACTAGTACTTTGACAGCTCATTCATCGTAGCTTGTTTACAAGTCAAGTCAAGTCAAGGACTTCTTGTGCAGAAACTGCCCCATCAAAATAAGAGCCACTTGTATTGATTAGTCAACACTAGTTTTATTTCTAAAAGTCTACCTACAGGACATTAACATCTCATTTAAGTGCCTGTCAGAATTCTCTCAATCTGAGAATCCCATCCTCAAATATTCGGTAAAACAGTGCCTCCCCGAGGCGCATTCTCTAGTCTAAATCCCTGTCTCTCAGCTGGTGCGCAAATGGCTAGGCTGTGGCAATAATAATAATTAAAAAAAAGAACAAAAAATAACTAAAATCGTTCATTTTTTGGAACCATGAACTTTAGTTCAAAATGTTGAATTATGAACTGAATTAGTTCCTTTACATTTTTTTACTGTGAACTGAACTATAGTTAATAAAAAAAATAACTTTCCCAACACTGAACACATGAATCAGCCACACCGCAAGGTACATTAATACAAGTAAATGTGAAAAAGTTGACACCAAAAGCCAGACAGAGGGCTTGTTTCCAGTTTGTTTTTTAATAAACAACCAAACTAAGCATTTTTGCCTACCTATTAGGCTATTTGTTCGGTGGAAACTTGATCATGAAGTTGAAAAAATATTTTTTTTAAAAAGTAGTGTCCATGTAGCTAGCTACTTTTGCCATGTAGCTTATAGTGTAGCTTGCTACAATTCTGGGGATAGCTTTGTTGTAGTTGAGCTATATTTAATAGAGAGTAACTGGTAGTGTAGCTTACTACATTTTCCAAGTAGCTTGCCCATCACTGCCCACAGGTTTATTTTAATATGTGGAGTGGCTATTCAACCACCAGGTGGTGTCGACCCATGATGAGCAGAGCTGCATGCATTGAGTCTTAATAGCTTCTAGCAATATGCAGTGGTGGAAAAAGTCACAAAAGTCACAAATCACATTTTGTACTATCAATACTAAAGTATCAATACTGCAATATAGAAATACATTGAAATACATACTGTTACAAGTAACATTTACTTGAGTAAAAGTACAAAAGTATTGGTATCAAAGTGTACTTAAAGTACCAAAAGTATTGTGCAGAATGTCCCATTTCAAGTTTTCAAATGTATACAAATCTTTAGAAAAATAGCAGATCTACAAGCTCATAATGTGGCACATCACAAAATATTGTGCGCTTGTAGATTCGCTATTTTCAAATAGTCTACTATACTGAGGAAGTGGTAAATGTATAGTATGTATGTATAGTGTATGAAGACTTTGATGGAATGTCATGTGCATCGAATAACGTTTCATGAGGCCACAGTACAGCGACCTTGACTTTCGATTAGTTCACCTTGAGTCCAAGTGGATGTTTTGTGCCAAATGTCATGAAATTCCCTCAAGGTTTTATTGAGATATTTATGTCCTTGAGGTTGGGAGTATAGTCTGGCCAGACTGTTGCCTCCCGGCAATGTTCCAGAGCTTCCGTCAAACATTCTGGAGCACGGAAAGCAAGCAAAGAAAGACCATTACTATAACCCTATCGGAGATTATTTATTCATAAAGATTGGGTGAACTTCATTGGAGCCACTAGAGGCAAAATGGTACACAAAGCCATACGTGACCAGATTTGATGTAGAGACTGCCATCGCGCACATTCCAGCTTTTCACCAGAGGAGAAAAACTTTAGTTTAGTTTGGTTTTTCAAAATGAGTTAATGGCACAGGCAGACTCTTCACATACTAGAGCATGTCTGAAATAAGTGTCAGAGCTGAAATCGACATGTAAATAAATGAAATAAATGCTTAAACATGTATTGATTGATTGATTTAATACTTTATTAGGCAACATAAATGCAAACAGCACAATGTACAGTCAGGCATTTTTGTCCAAAAAAGGATTTCACCGAAGAAAGACCTTGTGGCCTTGTTTCCATTCGGGTCCTATCCACTCACACATGACATGAATAATAAGTTAACACAGTAACAGTAAGTGATATAACAATAATAATTTAATTTTAAGTTAAATAATAGCTATCACAATGAAACTTCTCCAGTTGATTACTAAAATTAAAACTAAGATTTTTTGTATTACAAGTTTTCTGAAATTATATGTTTAAATATGCAAATTAGGCATTATATGCGCTAATTTGCATACATTTCGGGACGATAAATCTGAAGATCGGATAAAGCCAGGTTCAAAATTATCATTTCATTTTGTTGACACATTAGAGACAAAGAAAATGACACATGGGATTTTTGATATCTCTAATTATCACTCCACAAATCAGAAAATAGTGTCAACAGGCATAAAAAACCCAATTTTCGACATTTTTTTGGTATAAAATGTGATGTAAATCAGGCTGTGAATGATATATCAACAAATCCATGTGTAAATGTCTGCGGAATATAGTTATGAATAAGACTGGAACGTTTGGTGTATGTGAGTTCAACTGAAGTGGAGATTCTTTGTCCCAAGTATGAGGAAAACTCATTTTGAGAAAACGGCCTTTAAAGATTTGTATTGTAAAATTCCAAAACGTTTTATTTGAAGCCACTATTTTGAGACAAAATATTTCATCCAAACCTTGGCAACAACATATAATGGCATATATCATTGGAAAGGTCTAGACCTCGAGCTGACTGTGGTCTGATCCAAATATGGTCACTTCCTTTGTACCAACAACCAATCATGAAAATACAGATGGTGGCTTTTCACCCAGAAAAAACAGCTGTCATTGGCTAAAATAAACTATCCAACTAAACATCTAAATCTGTATTTTTTATGTGTATTTAGCAAAGCAAAATAGCAAAAAAATAAATGAAAAATCATTATTTCACCTGGGGTGTCTTAAGGCGACATATACATTTCCTCTAAACATGAAATATACAGTATTCACAGGTTGGGGCCGAAGGTTAATCGGAAGGGGATTATTATTCGCACAAAGCGGCTGATGCGATCACCTCCTCTCCCTTTGACCTGCTGACAGGTGAATTTTTAGGCCTGTCTTGAAGGAAGCCAGTGATTTGTTTGTTTTGAGCATTCCACACCTGGGTAGCTACTGTAGGTGTAATGGTAGAGACCACAGAAGTGAACCTTTCAAGCCTGTTTTCTCAACTCGCTGTTTTCTGCAAGACATTACTCTATAAGCCATATCTCCAAAACTGGTGGTTCAAACTGAACCACCAATATGTCAATTTGAAGTTATGATTCCCTGCTTTCATATGACATGAAAAAACAGGATCAAACAGGATCAAAACAGAATCCAATGGCAGTCTCTCAGTCAATTTTGGTCACAAATGGTCTCCTAAATAACGTAGGCGTGGTTTTCTCCTCCCCTGACCTTCCCACCACCCTCCCCCTCCCCTCTCCCAGGCTGTTTTACACAAACTGATAGACCGTAAGCCGTATTAAACTACAACATTGAGTGTTGTCTCTTTGGTTTGGTAGCAGTGATTAAATGGAGGAAGCCTCATTTAAATGTACCAGCTTGTTTTGAGAATGAGCTTCAATTGAGTTGAAATGTGGAACTAAGGAGAAAAACTCAAGAGAGAGTATAGCGACAACTAAAGTCCAAACGTCTTGATCGTCATGTCACTCATTAACATAAATAAAATGTAAAAATGACTATAGAGAGACCGTTTGGAATACTACAGTAGGCTACAGTAAGTATTGGGTTTAAAGAACTAGAGATGCAGTAGGATGTGTATATTCAGGTATATTCATTCAAGTTTTAGCCTCTGTGGGGGATCTAAAAAAAAGTCGTCCTCTTTGATCATGCCATTTACAATTCACACCATTCGAACAAAGACGCTTAGAAAATGTGCAGGCATAACATCGAGTTTGTCCCTCAACTGGCAGCCTCTGGGGAGCAAATAACAACGGGAGGATTAGCTCCCATTAGTTAAGACAACATAGTTTAAGGCAGAGGAGGATTAGGGAAAGATTGATCGTATAAATATTTTCACAAACATGCATCACACTGTACACACACACACACACACACACACACACACACACACACACACACACACACACACACACACACTGACATTTTGGAGTTAGGTGGTTCCCTCCCTACAGCAGAAATATGCAATAATGTCTCTGAAAAAACATATAGCCTACTGTCTAGTAAAAACCCTGACGTGGGGCTGCATACAGTATAGCCTACTGTGTAGTAAAAAAATGTATAGCTAAATGTGTCCAAATTTGACTGCGGGACTGCCATTGGATTCTTTGGAACTTTCCATTTTTTTATTTATGTTATATGAAAGCAGGGCTTCAAATTGACATATTGGTTGTTCAGTTTGACCCACCAGTTGTGGAGATATGGCTTTTATGGAGTAATGTCTTGCAGAGAAACAGCGAGTTGAGAAAACAGGCTTCAAAGGTTCTCTTCTGTGGTCTCTAACATTACACCTACTGTATAGCTACTGTACATGTGCCGCTCCACACTCTGGGAGATGATGTACGCGCGCACGCACGCACGCACGCACGCACGCACATCTTCTCATGTCTTTTCCTTACATATATAGCATACTGTGCTGACACCTTATTAAATTGCTATAAAACTGTGAACTAACGTTTTTGTGTCCCTACCTCCTGAACATTACCGGTATTTCTATAAATGTATGTTATGCAAGTCTACTCTTTACTATTTATGAGTGAATCACTGAGGGAGTGTGCTGCAGAACTCATTGCTCTGCCTGTTTGATGTTTCCTAACACTGGCATAAAAAAACTAAACCATTATATTGAATGTGCTTTAAAGATTTGTGTTCCCCTTTGATGTATCTATCTTGTAGAGTCATAGAAATCTCTCCAAATGGCATTAAACCTCGCCTTTAATGCTGTTTGATGAAAATCACACCTTTTTCCTCACACCGCGGCCAATTTTCATAGCGCTTTTCCAAGTGCTCAAAGAGCTTTACAATATGGCTCATTCATTCATACATTGGGCGTCCTCACTTCCCACATTGACACACCAACGGCGGCGATCTGCACATACCGACCGACTCACATGGAGGCAACGTAGGGTTCAGTGTCTTGCCCGAGGACACTTCGACATGGTGACAGGACCGCCGACCCAGGGACCCAGGGATCTTTGGACGACCTGCTCTACCTCCTGAGCCACAGCCGTCCCAAAAGCATCAGAGGGCACATTATGGTGTTAGCTTCACCCGCTCAATGTTCCCGCGTGACTTAAGGATTTAAGGAGCTGACTTCTATCGAGCTCCACAGAGCATCGCGGCCCTCGTGTCAGTCCGTTTGTTTTGCCGTCCTCGCGACAACACTCTCGGCGTATCTGCCGCTCAGAATGAAAGAGAACAAACGGCGCGTTTCTTTTGAAACAGAAACCGAGTCGTCAGCCCTGCGCCTGACGCACCAGCTGTTTTTACAATTCTCTGATCGTCACCAAGGGGTCGTGTCGGGCGGTTTGATCTCATCATACAGTACAGGTTACACATGCTGATTGAGGCTATACAGTAAGCTTTCTTGCACACTGGCACACGACGCTTTGAATAGCAATGCGGCACACAATGTAATGCTATAGAAATGTATGCATGCTGCGCAGTGTGCATACTGTATAGCCTCGCCCTCTATACAGTACAAAGTAAACATGGATAACATTTAGAAATGGGTACATTGCAACACAGCGCCTTCAAACACCTCAAAGCATGCCACCAGTAAGACGCCTAAGGGGGGCGAGAAGCGGCCTTGCTCTTATTTTGAGTGATGCACTGACTGACGGACAAAAGACAACGTACGATTTCATATATAGCGCCTCAAAAACATAGATGATTTAATGCACTGAGCTGGTTTGCTAATCGTTTTTGTTGTCCCCGAATAATCACAATAAAGATATTCAGATCCTGATAAAAGGGCCACGCATGTGTCTTAACCGGCCACGAATGTGTGACCCCCACCTCAGGGAAAACCAAAACGGATTCCGAGAGGGGAGAACAACCTTAGCCCAGATCCTCGCGTTACGGAGGATCATTGAAGAGGTCAAGAGGAACAACCTAGCAGCAGTGCTATGCTTCATTGACTTCAAGAAGGCCTTTGACTCAATCCATAGAGGAATGATGTTGAGAATACTCAAGGCCTACAATGTTCCTCCGAACCTGCTCCGAGCCATTGATACCATGTACACGGGAACGAGAGCCCGAGTGACAACGCCGGATGGTAACAGTGAGGAATTCAGCATCCAAACCGGAGTGCTGCAGGGAGACACCCTAGCCCCCTTCCTTTTCATAATAGTGTTGGACTATGCCCTGAGACAAGCTATTATTACCTGGCCACGCGTGTGTCTTAACCTGGCCACGCATGTGTCTTAACCTGCCACATGTGTGTCTTAACCTGGCCACGCATGTGTCTTAACCGGCCACACATGTGTCTTAACCGTCGGACTATGTTGGATACTATTGGCTGGATCTTACATTTGAAGATTGTGGAACAGATGGTCTGTGTTGAGAGATAACTTGCTGCCTGTGTATATGACATGCATACATTATATCCATACATACTGTGTAAACTGGTTGACACCAGAGTTGGGGTCCGTTACTCTTAAAAGTAAGGCACTACATATTACATATTACTTTTGAAAAAAGTAATGCCTTACATTACTTTATTACTCCCTGGAGAAAGTAACTAGTTACATTACTCGTTACATTACTTTAGCGTTACTCCATAAAATTGCCTGTCGCATTGTCCCATAATTTACCACTTAACAAATCTTTATAATCCTAATAAGGACACAAGATCTTTATTTATGCTCTTTACCAGGTTGTGGAGGAATAAAACAAAATGGGCCTTTCCAAAACGGTCTAGTGCAGTGGTTCTCTTGACCTTGTAAAACTTTTTCTATGCAAACTTCTAATCAATTCTTCAATCAATCAAATCAAATATATTCAAATAAAAATAATGAGACTGAGAGAAATCAGTAGCCTATATGTTCACAGTGCTTTAGGATCCCTTTCTTTATGATGTGGAGTTCCCTGCTCCATTCTCATTAAATGTAGTTTTTCATGTCGGCATATTTGGTTTATTCATCTCTGCATTAAGCACACATTCTACAACAAACAAACCGACTGGCAGTGTTGCCAGGTTTTGGAAGAGAAACAAGCATTCATGTCTATGAAAACAAGCCCAAAAGAAGCCTGACTATAGGATATTATAAAACAAGCCCAAAGTCGCTTATAATGAGCGGACATGGCAACAGCCCAACGTCTGCTCCGTCTCTGTAACAGTGGGAGACTGGCTCGCTGTGTAGAGCAGAGCAGTGCTGCTGCGGAGATTTTAATACCGAGACGACGTAAATGACAGTTATGACACAAGCGCTGTAGGCTATATCGAACAACGGACATTGATGTGTCCGGCCAGAGGTGGGAGGAGGACAGGTGGGTCTAAAACCGGACGTCTGGCCACCCTACGAGTCCACGACAGTAGCGAAAAGTGCTGTGCTGCTGCTGATCTGACACCAGTTTGACATGTTCTAGTCCGCGACTCCAGCGCACCATTACTTTTCATGTTCAACTCATCTCCGTTGTGTGCATTATTCTCCATGTCCAAATTAAGCAACACTGCTGAAAGCAGCCACATGACGCAATTAAGTAACGAGTAACGGCAGTGCTAAAGCGACCAGTAACTGTAGTGTGATTATCAATTTTGGAGGAGTAGTGTCGTTATATTACTCGCTACCGACCAAAGTAGTGTCGTTACAGTAACGAGATTTTCCGTTACTCGTTACACCCAACTCTGGTTGACACACACACATCAGCCTCATGTGCATGTACGGTCAATTGTCACATTAATAACACATAACTAAGCATTGTTTAGCTATTGAAAAATAGCAGATCTACAAGCTCATAGCGCGCCACCGAGTGGCGAGCTTGTAGGTCTGCTATTTTTGAAAAATCGTGAAAATGTGGCACAAATCTTTGAATATTAGTATTCTTTCAGAAGACCTTTTATTTATTTCGACGTCAGGCGACAGCCTAAATGGGTTAAATTACCGGTGATAGTTTGTACATTACACTATATGCATTCATTATAATATACATATATGCATTAATACTTTCATTATGCTACAGGCAGCGGTGGCCGAACGGTTTGCGGAGCGGTCTTGATATCGGAAAGGTCGCTATAGTTCGTATCCCCGGACCGGCACGTTAAAATTACCACCGCTGGAGTGCCCTTGAACAAGGCAGGGCCTGGCTGTAAACAAGTTCTTGAGCTTAGTCCAGTTACCCTGGGTAAACATAGTACCTTTCCTTTCCTTTACCACTTACCTCTTATACATTTTATTTCCATCGTGTGCTTTTTCATTGATCTAGTATTCCTCTGCTCTTGCCTGTACCTGTCATGTTTCTTCCTGCTTACTGTGGACTGTGATGACGACAGACTTCCCCCCCATGGGATCAAATCAAGGTCTGTCTATCTGTCCATCTATATCTGCAGCCATCAGGGGGTCCAGGCGAAGGACATCACTGCTTCCATAACCCATTCTGACCTGAGATCAGATTCTAAAAATGTCTTCTACATCCTGACAGTTTTCCATTCTGACCTGAGATCAGATTCTACAAATGTCTTCTACATCCTGACAGTTTTCTGAAAAAGCTATGTCAGTCGTTCTTCGATTTTTCAAAAATAGCCAGACCTACAATCTTGTTGCGCTTGTAGATCTGCTATTTTTCAATAGCTAAAGCATAGCATAATGCTATAACACCAAAAGGGGTTCCCGCCCCAAAATGGGATAATGATGCTGGAGCCCACAGCACAGAGCCTGCAGTCATCATTCAGTGATGTTTTCCTTCACCTTATTGGCCAGAGATAATATAGTGACAGAGCGACGATAACTACAGTATATACACGACTGGCTCAGTGTTGTGTCAGGTGTCCACATATACATATACATTAAGCAGTGTTCATTAGCCGCCATCACTGTCTCAATGAACTCTGTGTCAGTCTCCCTCTGGGTGTTCCACATGCATAGAACAGATGCCGCGTGCGTGCGTGCGTGCCTGCGTGCCTGTGTGCGTGCACACTGCATTAAAATTATAAGATATGCGCCGTTAGCATCTCGGACAATGGTTAAATTATTTTGCCATTGTAAGTATGGCAATTCACAACTCATTTAAAAATAATAATAGAAGTATGATTTGAGCACGGCGGTGTCTATATATTCCACGATAGGCTGAGTGGTGCATATTTAATACACGCGTTTAATCCGTCGTGTAAACGGTTCACGTGCGAGGCCCGTGGATTCAGTGGAAAGGTCATACGTTAACCCATTTCAACCTGAGGACGATCGTACAAAATGTCTTCTATAAACCCCATGTTTCTATGTGTCAGTCGTTCTCAAACTATTTCATGTCAAGCTCCCCAAAAACATTATATGAAATTGGCCGCCGACCCCCCCCATCTGAAAATATGTTGTTCCATGGGACCCCTCCCATGCATGCAAAGTTTGAGTTGAAAACGTTCGCTCTGAAACAATATATTCATTCAAAGATTTGCGGCCACATTTTCTCTCTCTCGCTCTCTCTCATTAGCCGGCAACAGTGCACTGCAGCACTATCCCTCTCTCTGTTTCTGGCGCCCCCTACTGGTACTCATAGTCATATACTGGTGCTCATTAACGTCACATACACAGCTGAACAAGACATAGGTGAACAACATATAGGTGAACAACACATAGGTTGTTCCTTCAGTGATGCTTGCGGAACTCGACGTCGTCTCGTTCCTGACCGCATCACTGTCGTGGCAATAATCACGTCAAACCACACCCTCTCGTGTAATATTGCTTAAGTGGCCTCCCCCTGGGGCGCCTGATGGAACGGGGAAAGGAACTTGTTGGAATAACGTGTTCCTTCCACGCACTACGTCCAACCAGGGAAACTCCCCTGTCAGGTGTAAAGGAGCAACTTGGACACTGCATGAAGGAAGCATGAGTTCAAGTCCGTTGCTCTCCCCTTGTCCCCCATATATGGGGACTGCTGTAGGTTGGTGGAGGGTGTGTAGAGCCCAGGATCACATTAGATGATTGACACAGGGGTGAAAATGGGTTATAAAATGGGTTATAAAATCGTGGGATAAAAAATTATATATTAAAAAAGAAAATGTGATGGTGCCTGAGTGGAACGATATACAGGAAGGGAGATGAGAGGCATTAAAATACTATAACATGGGGATGTGTTTTTGTGTTTTTGCGACCACATGCTTGTTCCTGGATTTCAACGAGACTCGAACGGTGTAAAACTACAAAACACAAGACATACGTCAAA
Organism: Protomyctophum bolini; assembly: GCF_963924005.1. Lineage (NCBI taxonomy): Eukaryota > Metazoa > Chordata > Actinopteri > Myctophiformes > Myctophidae > Protomyctophum > Protomyctophum bolini. Next base: position 46,864,687 of record NC_137870.1, read on the forward strand.
ATACGTACTACGAGCTCACTAAGGCCTCACAATGTGACTCGTTGTGAGCTTGTGGATCGGCTATTTTGTGGATCGGCTATTTTCATCTGGATGTCGTAATTAAGAGCAGTCCAGGACGGTACAGACTATAGAGCCAACGCAAGTCAGGCTTACTAAAAATATAGGATTCACCTTAACCCATTTTGGACTGAGGTCGATGAAAACAAAAAGGCTTCTAAATCCTAATTTTGTTCTGAAAAACCTATGTTTCTATGTCAGTGGTGCTCAACCTTTTACATGTCAAGGACCCCCAGAATTATCTCTATTGGGCCACGGACCCCCATCTCAAATTATGTAGTTCCAGGGACATTTTCACGACTTAAAAAAAAATAGCAGACCTACAAGCTCGTACGCGCGCCACTCGGTGGCGCGCTATATGAGCTTGTAGATCTGCTATTTTTCAACAGCTAAAGCATAGCATAATGCTAACACCAAAAGGGGATCCCGCCCAGAATGGGTTAAAGTGAGAGAGGAGTATCCATAAGCTCTCTTTCACTCGTCCTCTAACTGATATCTATATGCTGGACACTGTGTCCAGCGATAAGGCAGCTCCTCCAGACTCGGATAAGAGAGAGAGAGAGAGAGAGAGAGAGAGAGAGAGAGAGAGAGAGAGAGAGAGAGAGAGAGAGAGAGAGAGAGAGACAGATACTGAGAGATCGCATTAGAATTTCAATTGCAACATCTCGCCCTTTCCTTCCGTCACTCTGAAACAACTGAGAATGTCTCCTTTTTCGAGTGCCAATATACGCTCCTTGCAGGATAAATCTTGATTCCGATATCCTTGAGCCTATATACTTAGTTGGCCGCTGTTTCCGAGGGCTCTTGTCTGACGGCTGAGACAGGATACTGATAAGTGTTCAAACAGATTGGAAATAGATAGATTTATGTTTTGTTTTTTTCTCTTGGAAAAAGGGATGGTCCGCATTACAGAGAAGTGAATACCTGAATACTATATTACACCTGTGTGCCCAACAGCAATTAAACAGGTTTAAAATGTTTTGGATCAAACTAGGCAGTGTAGTGTGTCACTGTGACCGCCGTAGCTCCTCACCGCCTGCACCAATCACTCCCACACTTTTCACACAGGCATTGACCATGATACTGTACTAATATGGAGGTCTTAACGAAGCCCCTTTTCCAATTTAACAACTTATAATGATTATGATGAATAAAAAATGTGAAAACGCACCCATGGCCCTGCGGCCACAAGGGGGGGAGGCAATATCTGACAACGGGTAAGGGCTAGTTATTATGTAAGTGGCCAAATTCAAGTCCTACAGGGTGAGGCGGGCTCAGTCAGTATAATTGATAAGGGGGAAAAAGTATAATTTCTTCAAGGTATACACATACCATGTCAAACTACAAATGCAACTGTGTGTCAACTGTGTGTGTGTGTGTGTGTGTGTGTGTGTTTGAGGCAGCGGTGGCCGAACGGATTGCGGAGCGGTCTTGATATCGGAAAGGTCGCTATAGTTCGTATCCCCGGACCGGCACGTTAGAATTACCACCGCTGAAGTGCCCTTGGACAAGGAGGCATTGAACCTCTACCATGAAATGTTCTATGAGCAGGGCCTGGCTGTAAACAAGTTCTTGAGCTTAGTCCAGTTACCCTGGGTAAACATAGTACCTTTCCTTTCCTTACCTTTCCTTTTTGTCGCTGTTTTTGGAACGACCAAATATATATATATATATATATATATATATATAAAATGATAATATATGCTTGAGGGAGAGAGCTCTGCTGTGTCGGCCCATCTTCTATCTTCTCACGTTTTCCCAGATCAATGAGAACGCCTCGCAGCCAAAGTCCAGACATCCCCTGCGGAGACATATGGGAGGTTCAATTATTTAGCATATACAGTATATCCACCTTTGATGTTACCCTATAAAACAAAACCCCATAAACCCATTCTGGCCCGAGGGTGGTTCTAGGCTAGAGTATAGTGGTTTTCAACCAGTGGTCCGGGGGAATGAAACCAAATGGACCCATAAGGGTCCATTTAATTGTACGCTCTCAAGAGTGCGTAAAACCAAATGGACCCTTATGGGTCCATTTGGTTTCATTTTACGCTCTCAAGGGTTCAATTATTGTTGTTAGAAATCGGCATTATTTGCAAGAAGTCTACAAAATTAGAGAATGTAGAAGAATTGTTATTTTGATCAACATTTGCCAAAGGCATGGAATTGTGGACAAAATCTTATCCAACAAAATATATTCTTTAGTGTCGTGGGTCTGAGAGGCTAAATATGCTTTAGTGTCATGGGTCTGAGAGGCTAAATATTCTTTAGTGTCATGGGTCTGAGAGGCTGACTATTCTTTAGGGTCATGGGTCTGAGAGGCTAAATATTCTTTAGTGTCATGGGTCTGAGAGGCTAAATATTCTTTAGTGTCATGGGTCTGAGAGGCTAAATATTCTTTAGTGTCATGGGTCTGAGAGGCTGAATATTCTTTAGTGTCATGGGTCTGAGAGGCTAAATATTGTTTAGTGTCATGGGTCTGAGAGGCTAAATATTCTTTAGTGTCATGGGTCTGAGAGGCTAAATATTCTTTAGTGTCATGGGTCTGAGAGGCTAAATATTCTTTAGTGTCATGGGTCTGAGAGGCTGAATATTCTTTTGTGTCATGGGTCTGAGAGGCTAAATATTCTTTAGTGTCATGGGTCTGAGAGGCTAAATATTCTTTAGTGTCATGGGTCTGAGAGGCTAAATATTCTTTAGTGTCATGGGTCTGAGAGGCTAGATATTCTTTAGTGTCATGGGTCTGAGAGGCTAGATCTCATCAAATGGTGATCCGTGGCTCAGATGCTGAATTAATAATGGGCCTTGAAAAGAATAGGGAATTCTGTGCTATAGAGGAAACATAATGCCAACAGTTTAAATGCCGTGCTCTAGAGGAAACATAATGCCAACAGTTTCTGAGATAATCTTGACGTCTTACAAAGTTGCCCGGAGTTATTTTGCTGTGGGCACAATGGCAACATCCAGGGGCTTTTCTGTTTTATGTGACCAAATATTAAGAGCAGTCTATTTCTGACTCCAGGCCTGATCTCTCCGGCGCTCGCCATGACAATGACAACGAGTCACAAGCGTGAGAACGCAGCCTTCCATGCAGTGAAGCAGTGTAGCTTTTATAGTCACTGAAGCGATCATGACAAATCCCCATCAAATCCCCGTCAAATGTATCCTATATACTAAATATATAGGATTCACCTTAACCCATTTTGGACTGAGGTCGATGAAAAAAAAGGCTTCTAAATCCAAATTTTGTTCTGAAAAACCTATGTTTCTATGTCAGTGGTGCTCAACCTTTTTCATGTCAAGGACCCCCAGAATTATCTCTATTGGGCCACGGACCCCCATCTCAAAATATGTAGTTCCAGGGACAAGTCAAAAATGTTCGCTCTGAAATATATATTCAAAGATTTCCGGCACATTTTCACGACTTTCACGAAAAAAATAGCAGACCTACAAGCTCGTAGCACGCTATGAGCTTGTAGAGCTGCTATTTTTCAATAGCTAAAGCATAGCATAATGCCCGTTAAAATCCCTGTCGAATGTAGGGCTTGTTTGGACTCGCGAGCACTGAGACACATGGTGTTCCGAGTGTGTGGGATCCAATCCAATCCAATCCAACTTTATTTATAGAGCACATTAAAAAACAAAATGACCAAAGTGCTTTACTTATAACATAACCAAAAACACAAATAAAAGTGCACAAAATCGTCAAAGATAAAAATAAAAAAAACATATTATAGAGATACAAATAATACAGCAGGGTGGAGAAAAAAACAGTAAAACAAAAAAATAAAATAACTCACTCTGGGGTAAAATCTCGGGAATATAAAAGTGTTTTAAGATGGGATTTAAAGATAGGGATGGAGGCGGGCAGTTTTACAGAGAGGAGGAGTTCCTTCCAGAGTTTAGGGGCAGCTACAGAGGGATATCACGGCCAAACTACACCACGCAATTTTGCGCGCGTGCGTATGCGTTTACTGCGCGCGTACAGTGCGTTTGGATAGGACCAATATATGTCAATGATACCAGCTACACCAGACGCACGGATACCGCGGGCCATCCTACGCGTGCTCTAAAAATAGGATCGGTTCTTTTTTACGTGCGTATGCCCCCATGCTCTCCCTCTCTCTCTCTCTCTCTCTCTCCCTCTCTATCTCTCCATCCTGGGAGTCAGTGTGACAACATATTTAGTTTTACTCTCTCTTGCTCCCCCCCCCCCACGGCCTTCATCTCCTCCAATCATGTACCAGTGTGACCTCGAGCCAAGCTCACACAATCTTTGTTCTGTTCTGTTCTGTTCTGTTCTGTGGTACATCCTTTATCTTGCCATTTTGAAGGAGAGAGAGAGAGAGAGAGAGAGAGAGAGAGAGAGTGAGAGAGAGAACATTTTTGGGGACTAGAAAGAGATGTCAGTAAAACCTGACCGTGGTCAGTAAACGTCCAGAAGACTGCTGCTGCTGCTGCCGTGAACCTTCTTTGTTTCATGTTGACAATTCAACCCATTATATTTTAAAATGTTTTGACCAATGCTTTCCATCCATTGTGTGCACGCCCATGCGTATATACCACTTGTTTAGAATGTGCGCATAACGCAGGAGACAGCAGGACAAACACTTTGCAGATGGATGATAATTCAAGCTTTTCGTATAATACAGCTGCAATGTGTGTGAGTTTGATGTCGTTTTAATACAATCAGATAGGACCTTTTTGTTTGGATGTACGGATGTATAGGCTACTGTATTGGCGGTAAATGGCAGCTATTTGCCACCCTGGAATTATCGTAATGTCAAGATGGTGCTGATAGGTGATGATAGGTGATGATAGCTGATAGGTAGCCTCGATACCCAGGCTTTCATTTCGTCTGCGCGGAAATTGAAAGCCTGGAGAAACGCATTGGCTGCCTTGGTCTAGAAGTGGGAGTCAACGCTTCCGGGTGGGTGTCGCTCCAAACTATGTGACGTAGCGCTTCACTAGGTGGGAGAGGAGTGGCCAGGGCTGACGGACAGATCGGTGAGATCCAATCAGGGCGTGCGCAAATCTCAGCCGCGACCCACCCCTATAGACCAGAAACTTAGCTCAGGCTATAGCTGATAGGTGATGATAGGTGATGATAGCTGTGGCAGCCGCATTCCACCTCAACACCATCTTACAGTGTTAGTTCCTTTCAAAGGGGATGGAGGCACTTGTTGCTCAGATCATGCCGACAGTAGGCTAGGCCTAGTCTGACCTACTTAAGCATACTTAAGCAAAAAATAACTAGGCTATATACTTGGAGAACTTACAATTGCAATATATACTTTTCAAGTTGGTAACACGTACATAGGTGGTGGCTGCATGCAACAACTAAGGAGCCAACAAACCAAAAGTTTGCTTGTTAGTAACTGTCAGAACAAGAAAGCATCTACACGTCTCAATCCTGACTGTTGATTTGACTCTGAACTCTGAGGAAACACCATGTTGCCGCAGGTTCCAAAATTGGATCGTGCGAGGAAAGCGAGTAATGTTTGAAGGTTGTGCGTGCGCTCGATCGCGCGCGCGTGCATGTGTGTGTTAACCCATTCTGAACGGGAACCCATTTTGGTGTTAGCATCATGTCGTGCTTTAGCTATTGAAAAAATAGCAGATCTACAAGCTCATAGAGCTTGTAGGTCTGCTATTTTTGAAATAAATCGAAGAACGACTGACATTTTTAGAATCTGATCTCAGGTCAGAATGGGTCAATCAGACCAGTGTGTGTCCAGTGGAAACCTCGTGTGAATCTGATCTCAGGTCAGAATGGGTTAATTAGGCTTACATCACAGCAGACAGTCTGCATGTCCACCAGGCTGTTCTGTTAACTTGGAGCTATATATATATATATATATATATATTCTGCAATGTTTGCCTTGTCTCACTTCAGTAGAGACACATGGTAAGCATTTTGTATATAGAGCACAATATACCTAACCTGACTCTGCCAGATGGGGGCGGTATTGAGTAACCATGTTCCCCAAGACAGCATCCATCTGAGATCGCTCAGGGAGTCGAGCTAACACCGATCCAACCTGGTTCGAACCAATCAGCGGGCGGGATATGTGCGAAACCGGATGTCTGGGGAACATGGTTACTCAATATGATTGGTTGTGTTTGCACGCCCACACGGTGATATAGACAGTCATCGAATTGGCTCCCGAGACCCCAGATCCCAATAAGCTGTGAAACAAATGTGTGTAGCAAGCTTCTTGGATCTGGCAGCGTCGGGTAACAATATAGCATACCAGGTACCGGAAATAATGGTATACTGTATTGAAAATGAGTTTCTGATAAGTGCAAGCCAGCTGTACGTTACGTCTATGCCCCGGCCTACACTGTATACATTACTGTACGTTACGTCTAAGCCCCGGCCTATTATTATTATTATTACACTGTGGAACTGTACACAGCACCAGTGTTGTTCGTCGACTACCTTTTTCGAAAACGAAATAGAAACTGAATGAAAACTAAGCTACGATGACTAAATCTGAGACTAAATATACGGACAATTTCGTCAACAATTAAAGACTAGACTAAAATGTTAGGAGGGGACTATATAGTGGACAGGAGATCCAGTATAAGTCATTTTACACTTGGTTGCGTGCTGAAAATGCGACGTGTTGTGAGCTTGTAGATCTGCTATTTTCAGCAAGTGTAAAATCAGCCAAAACGACGGCGTCATGGCCCGCCAGAATACATTTTAAGGACAACAAATTTCACTGCGTGAAAAGAGGGATTAACAGGCAATTATGGGCACTAGATTTGCCCGTAAACCTCAAGTTCAGCAGCATATACAGTAATATACAATAATATACGGGGGTGATGGTACATTTCGGGAGTTTACCGGAGTTTGTTGGTAAATTTACCGGGTGTTTCCTGGAATGTACTCAACCGTATTCCATGCTTTTTGCGCAGTGGAACACTGGTAAAACCTCTGAGAGGATCTCGTCACTCCGGTGATAATTATATTATGTCCTCTGGGTTTAAAATCAAAAATAGATTTTCTTCTTTTTTTCTATAGCAGATGCGGTCTCTATTATGTCTTTAAAACTTTTAAAAAAAATAAAAGAAATGTGGCTGCTTGGGACTGCTTCAGTAAAGCAATACAATATAGAATGCATCCTAGTTCAGTCAGACACTCTCATCAAGACGATATTATTTATTGCACTGATGTTCTATGCTATGTGGCGGTGTGGCTCATGCTCCCACGATGCTGCAGAACAATATGCACAAGAACGACAGACTCTCCCCCCCCCCGAAGCAGAGCCTAAAGATACACAGTTACTGCAGTGACCCTGACAATAGCTGGGGGTTGACATTATATATGATGACAAGTGGACAACTTTTGCCCTTTGCCTATACTCACTAGAGATGACTGTCGGAGCATAGGTGGGTCAAGTTCTATTCAACGGACTGCATTAGCACCTCTCTATGGTCAAAGCACAATGTACCTCACTTTAAACCACTCGCATTGTGTGTGTGTGTGTGTGTGTGTGTGTGTGTGTGTGTGTGTGTGTGTGCGTGCTAATGTGGTCCACATCCACACGCCGATTACAGAGGCCACCTCTGTAGGCAGAAACTTGCTCATCAGGAGCAGGGGTTCAGTGTCTTGCTCAAGGACACCAACCTGCTCATCATGGAGCAGGGGTTCAGTGTCTTGCTCAAGGACACCAACCTGCTCATCATGGAGCAGGGGTTCAGTGTCTTGCTCAAGGACACCAACCTGCTCATCATGGAGCAGGGGTTCAGTGTCTTGCTCAAGGACACCAACCTGCTCATCATGGAGCAGGGGTTCAGTGTCTTGCTCAAGGACACCAACCTGCTCATCATGGAGCAGGGCTTCAGTGTCTTTCTCAAGGACACCAACCTGCTCATCATGGAGCAGGGGTTCATTGTCTTGCTCAAGGACACGTCTGCATTCAATATGCTGCAGCCTGGACGTGACCACTAGACCACCTGAGCCATAAATATCAATATGAGAATACGTCTTCATTACTAAAGGTATACTGTCGAAAGGTGAGATGGCTATAGATAAATATAGAGGAAACCCAAGTGTTTGTGTGTGCACAGACAATACAATACAATGCAATGCAATACAATACAATACAATACAATGCAATACACTACAATACAGTGTGAATTAATTACCATAAGGGAATCAAACACAATTAAAGTAGAACACCCCCCCCCCACACACACACACAGCCACCATATGTATTGGGTATATGCAGTTCATGTCCTCCCCCTAGTTGATCTGATTAATAAAACATAAATGTGCGTGTATCTATCTCTCTGTGTGTGTGTGTGTGTGTGTGTGTGTGTGTGTGTGTGTGTGTGTGTGTGTGTGTGTGTGTGTGTGTGTGTGTGCGTGCGCGTGTGCGTGTGCGTGTGTGTGTGTGCGTGCGCGCGAGCGTGTCATCGGAGAGAGTGTGCATCCGAGGTTGGTGGCTTGGAATCTAGGTCATATGAGAGAGAGAGAGAGAGAGAGAGAGAGAGAGAGAGAGAGAGAGAGAGAGAGATGTAACATAAAGGGATGTATGCAGTGTATCCCCTGGGGGGGAAGGGGGGGGGGGTACGCAGAAGTGAAACAGAGGTGAGTTGTTACGAGAGTCAAAGCGTCTGATAGAGGACTTCTCTTTGTGGAGAGGTGCAGGTGGAGAGAGGGAGGGGAGAGATTGGAGTCCTCCATGGGAGGTGTATTGTATAGTCACTCTAATTATTACCTGGCTGTGAACCACCATTAATCTTCTCCCTGTCAAATAAACAGGATCTTTCCACCGGCTTACACAAAATTAATTAATCAGCACAGGTGATGTCAGGGGGCGTGCAGCCGTGCACAGATCGACACTAGGTGGTGCTATAGTGTAGGCTATATACGGTGCAGTGATGTAAATAGGTTTTCAACTCTAATGAGTCCCGGGATGCAGAGATGGTCTTTTTAGATGAGTTTCAAGGGACATTTTATGAGTCCCACTTCAACTACGTTATAGGAGTCATATTTTGCCATTTTTACAAATTGCAGCATTTAACCCCCATTGCATTTTATGTGGTTATAATGTGTCTATATTCATGTAGAAAACAGAAGAAGATATTATTATTATAACTAAAGCGCAGAGTAAACTATGAATAAAAAACAGTACAGTAGTGCATCCCGTGGATGCTATGCAGAGGTCGTTGTTTTATTGCGTCCCTTAACTATAAACTGCGTTTTGGGATGCAAAATGCACCCTGTTTTAACCCATTTTGGGCGGGAACCCGTTTTGGTGTTATAGCATTACGTTGTGCTTTAGCTATTGAAAAATAGCAGATCTACAAGCTCATAGCGCACCACCGAGTGGCGCGCTATGAGCTTGTAGGTCTGCTATTTTTGAAAAATCGACTGACATTTTTGGAATCTGATCTCAGGTCAGAATGGGTTAATAATGACACTGTCAGGATGTAATAGACATTTTTAGAATCTGATCTCAGGTCAGAATGGGTTAATCCGTTGACGGTGCTGCATTACTACTTGCCTATCGGGCCATGGCTCTTTAGTCGATGGGTAACGTAACCCTAACCTAACCATAACCAACCCACCTCAAACCCTAACCTAACCATAACCAACCCACCTCAAACCCTAACCTAACCATAACCAACCCACCTCAAACCCTAACCTAACCATAACCAACCCACCTCAAACCCTAACCTAACCATAACCAACCCACCTCAAACCCTAACCTAACCATAACCAACCCACCTCAAACCCTAACCTAACCATAACCAACCCACCTCAAACCCTAACCTAACCATAACCAACCCACCTCAAACCTTAACCTAACCATAACCAACCCACCTCAAACCCTAACCTAACCATAACCAACCTACCTCAAACCCTAACCTAACCATAACCAACCCACCTCAAACCTTAACCTAACCAACCCACCCCAAAACCCTAACCTAACCATAACCAACCCACCTCAAACCCTAACCTAACCATAACCAACACATCTCAAACCCTAACCTAACCATAACCAACCCACCTCAAACCTAACCTAACCATAACCAACCCACCTCAAACCCTAAACTAACCATAACCAACCCACCTCAAACCCTAACCTAACCATAACCAACCCATTTTGCATATGGAGATATTGTGTGTTCTGTACTGCATGCATATACAGTATTTTATTATTTTTATTAGACATTTGCTCCCAAGATTCTGCCACTTATTTTGTATCAGGGGGTGTGGACCACACGCGCGCACGCACGCACACACGCACGCACGCACGCACGCACACACACACACTTAAACATGCACGCACACTTGAACATGCAGCTTAACTCTATGATGGTCTTAATGATGGTCTTCTCTGCTGATTCATTCATTTTTCAGGCGTGTGTGTGTGTGTGTGTGTGTGTGTGTGTGTGTGCGTCCCATGGGGTCCATTAGATATGCGTTATTACTTACTTGATGTATAGAAGCTGCTTTTCTTACGCTATACCTTGGGAGTTGCAACACGCGCGCATGCGCACACACACACACACACACACACACACACACACACACACACAGACACAGAGCCGCATCAGCAGTTTGGATTAAAGTAGCTGAGAATAGTAATGAGTAAACTGTACAAGCATGCTGTATCTCAGGATGTGACACAGAGTACAGAACAACTCTCACCTCTAGTGAGGAACAAACGACAAAACATCAAAACATTACTGACACAAACTGTGTGTTTTCCCTGAAGTTAACCCATTTAGGCCTGAACAAAATGTCTTCTTCTAAATCCTGACAGTTTTCTGAAATACCTGTTTCTAGGCCTATATCACTCAATATTTCATGTCAAGGACCCCAAAAAATAATCTGTATATGGCATCCGACCCCGATCTGAAAAAATGTTGTTCCAGGGACCCTCCAGAAGCAAAGATTTGAGTTAAAAACGTTACTGAAAAAGTATATATTCCAAATTTGACGCACATTTTCAAGATTTTTCAAAAATAGCAGACCTACAAGCTCGTAGCCCGCCACTCGGTGGCGCGCTATGAGCTTGTAGATCTGCTATTTTTCAATAGCTAAATTATAACATAATGTTTAAAACACCAAAAGGGTTTCCCGCCCAGAATGGGCTAAAAGACTCCAAAGTGTCCGTAGGGGGTGTGTCTGTAACACAGGATCAGAGACGTCGTTACGCACATCACCAGCCTTCCTTTGTCTCTGGAATATCACATAATTTCCCCCTATGACATATTTTGTGCTGTTTCATCCGATATCATTTTCTTTTCTTTTTTTGGGGGGGGGCAATTAGTAAAGAATTGGCAGCTACACTATCACATAAAAGCTCCAAAGACGTTCCTAGAGCTTTCCTGCAGCAGCCATCGAGATGAAACAGAGTTCACCGGTTCCTTTTATCGTATACGAGCCAACACGTTATGGTTTCCTATGTAAGTAATTGCTCCTTGCAATACGATGTTGTCATGTGTACATACGCTGTACTTGTTGAGCCCCTCCTGTGTAGAGCGTCGCAGTCCCCTCGAGAGACCCGGAAAAGAAATCCCTGTTAATTTTCCTCATAGACTTTTCAGAAAGTATTTATTTAAAGGCGTTTATACGCCTCGGACAAAGCCAACTCTTGTCGTGACAAATCATGACAACAAACACAATTTTTCGGGCCAAACAAAGAATTAGAAAGTAGAAAGAAACGGCAGGTTACAACCCTTTTTTTGTTGTTTTTCTTCTTTGTAATTATTTGTTTGGTCCAAAATATTGTGTGTGTTGTCATGATTTGTCACGTTGGCTTCGTACGACGCTTAAAAGGTCTTTAAATAAATACGTTTTGAAAAGCCTATGGACAAAATGAATGGAGAATCATTTCCTGGGCCACTCGTCGAAAGGGGGAGGGGCTGCGTCGCTCTATTCAGATATAGTGTAGATTTCCGTCTCACACAAACGTTAACCCATTTAGACCTCTCTACGATTCTACAAATGCCTTCTAAAATCCTGACAGTTTTCTGATTCTGTGTTCAGTGGCGTTCAACCTTTTTAACATCAAGGAGCCCCAGAATTATATGTATTTGGCCGCCGACCCCCATCTTGAAAAAAAAAAAGTTGTTCCAGGGACACCCGCCCAGAAGCAAAGATTTTAGTTAAAAATGTTTTCACGATTAAAAAAAATGAAATAGCAGACCTACAAGCTCTACGATCTTGTAGATATGCTATTTTTCAATAGCTAAAGTATAACATAATCCTTGAAACACCAAAAGGAGTGCCCCTCACTTCACACTCTCTGCAGCCCCTCAGAGAGGCCTTAATTCTGTCAACCCATCTAAGCCCAAAACATGGGCCGTGCAACAGTTGGATGAATGAAGGTCAGGCATTGTGTTATTGTTTTCAAATAGCGTTACATTGGAGGCCGGCTTAAGGCAACACATAGATCCGTGGCTGTGTTATTTGAGAGCATATACCGTACTTTATCAGGGCATGACCCATGACCAAGGGGCCAGTGAGGCTTTCCAACGTTGAAGCGCTGGGCCCTAGTGGTAAGAGGAAGGACTGCAGGCGGACGGTCGCGGACCCGTGGATTCATGACGAGGAAACCCCGTGCAGCTGGGCTTTAACATTGAGCGCTCGGTTGCACTTCCGCATTTGGGCACCAAAGGTTGGTGCCCAAATGCGGAAATGCGCCCAAAAAGGCGGAAATAGACGGTCCTTCGGGCTGCTTCAAAACGCCACTGAGCAACTTCCACTGACATGAATAGCGGAGGGGGCGGAGCTTCGTGCCAGATCAGTCTCTATCCTTTAATACTCTATGCTCATGACAGGCCAGATGATATTGTGACCAAATTTGACTGAGGGACTGCCATTGGATATATATATTTTTTTTTCATGTCATATGAAAGCAGGGAATCATAGCTTCTAATTGACATATTGGTTGTTCAGTTTGACCCTGCAGAATGTTGCGTGCCGTACTGCAATAGTGAACATGTTTACCAACGTTCTCTGTATGAGGGAATACCCAAAGGGTGAGTGAGAAACTAGCAGCCAGGAGAACACATCAAGGAGCTGCCAGCCGGCAAATCGGTACTGTGGGAGCCAACGCATGGGCACCGGTCACATGGTACGTACTCAAGAAAGATCCATTCATTCTTGCATCTGAAAGAAATAATATCATTATTGATAGAACTATTTTATAGAACTTGCAGATATAGTTTTAGTCGCCTCCAGTGACCGACTGACCGGGCGGGGACACCGCCATTCCAAGACGTTTTGAATGAACTGTTTCTAAAATATAGGTTTTATTCGTACATAAAAGTGAATTAACTTTTCTGTTTTAGCTCATACTTCAGTCCAACAAAACTTGGGAGAAAAACTTTGGCAGCATAAAGCTCATAAAGCAGTACGCTCTTCACATCCAAATCCAAATTTCCGATTTAACATTCAGAGTGAACAGTTTAACCCTCTAAGACCCACATTAATTTCTACTTGCAAAAAAATATATATAATAATTATATAATAATATAATAAATTAATAATTTACATTTGGGGGATATCTTTCACAATAATGAATAAAACATGTTCTAGACATTCTAATGATCACAAAAAAACATGTATTACAATTATTTTACTTACTTTTATTAGGGTTAAAGGTCAAAAGTCATAGGTTAAAAAATGTTTAAAAAAAAAGTCCAGAAACTTTTAATTTGTGTGAATTTCAGCCTATGTGGGGGGTATTTATATGCAAATATCATGACCAATGGCATTGCAATGGCATTGCAATGAACATCACTGATGACGTTTAGGTGAAAAAAGAACAGAAAAAAATAATAATAATTAAGTAATTAATTAAAATATAACCCTTAGAGGGTTAAAGCTGCTATAAGCAATACTATGTCAAAATTGGTATTCAGACACACACGCTTGGAATACGGATGTGTATATATTACAGGAAACTCCCGTTAATCTTTCCAACAAACTCCCGAATTGTATACCATCACACCTGTATATTACCGTATATTACATGTGTATGCCCGCTAAACTTGAGGTTTACGGGCACAATACAGTTCCCGTAAATGCCCGTTAACTCCTCTTTTCACGCAGTGACAGCCAGCAATTTATTGGTAGAACTCTTCCAAAGAAAATGTAAGTCTCTGTGACACATCTAGGGGCCGCGATCTGCATTTAAAGATTTTTCTAGAAGCTTTGTCATTAATTATTTTTTTCTTCCACCCATCGTTTTTTCGTGCGTTTTTTTTAAGCGTTTTTTTTCCACCATCGTTTTTTTCACTATTGGTTTTTTTCCACCATCGTTTTTTTCACCATTGTTTTTTTTCCACCATCGGTTTTTCCCATCGTTTTTTTAGCGTTTTCTTTTCAAGCTGTTTCTTTAAGCTGTTTTTTCCACCATCGTTTTTTCCACCATCGGTTTTTTCACCATAGTTTTTTTTCCCATCGTCGCGACACATTGTGAGCTTGTAGATCTGCTATTTTCAATAGACATTTTGAACTTGTGAAGAGGGACATTCTGCAATATGAGTACTTTTAAGTAGGCTACATTTAGATTTTGTGAGCTGCACTGCACTGAACTGAGCTGGGCTGTGTCTCGCAACATGCTGCCCTAAAAAGCACCTCCACAGTGAGCCGGGTCAGGTATAAGCATGACAGATGTGTACCCGGGGGAAACATTTGAAAGACCAGCTCAAGTAATTATCTCTAACAGGCAAAGCGTACGAAGATGTGGGAGCTCAGGGCGCTGCTCACAAAAAGGTCCTGACACAAAACGGCGCAGCCTCCAAGCATTGTGTGACATCAAAGCACCACAGCTGCAAAATGTGCAAACGCGTTCATCTGCCGAGACCCCATAGCTCCGCTCATCCTATGAACAGCCAGCGTGAGGTTCACGTCGCTTCGAGAATTCGTCTCCCTGACAGTGATTTTCCCCGACAATTTTATTCACAAATTGGAATGTGCCTGTCACATGGACTTAAGGCACGGCACGCTGGCAAGGAATGCGTGCTTTAAATGCAAAATGTGCGTGTGTGTGTGTGCGTGCGTGCGCGCGCCCAGCGTGTCAGCAGTGATATAGCTAGGCAGCAGTTAGACTGGATGCTGCCGGCGCCTCCTGGCCGCACAGCAGGTTGGAGCGACATTGCACCATATGCTCACAATGTGGCAGGTCTGAGTCTGGCTCGTTGCTTTGTCTTCAAGAGGTCTGCTCCATTAACCCATTCTGGGGCGGGAGCCCCTTTTGGTGTTAGCATTACGCTGTGCTTTAGCTATTGAAAAATAGCAGATCTACAAGCTCATATAGCGCGCCACTCGGTGGCGCTCTAAATAGGCCGCAAACCTTGGAATATTCTTTCAGAGCGACCGATTTTAAGTCAACTCTTTGCTTCTCTTGGGGTGTCCCTGGAACAACATATTTTGAGATGGGGGTCGGCGGCCAATTACATATATTTTTTGGAGTCCTTGACATGAAATATTGAGTGATATAGGTCTATAGAAACATATAGTATTTCAGAAAACTGTCAGGATTTAGAGAACTTTTTTTTATTTCGATGTCAGGCCTAAATGGGTTAACCATTTTCAACCTGGCATCCCTGATATGATGTGGCCTTGGGGGAAGGGACGCCAGCATGCGGGCTTCTCTGCTGGAGCTGTTGCATATACCTCCGTAAGTGGTGGAAGATGGATGGATGGACGGCATCCACAGGTGGATCGGGAAACCTTACTGTGCGTGTGCGTGTGCGTGTGCGTGTGCGTGCGTCTCACCCTGGTCACAATGCATGCCATATAGTCGTGTGGTGTTTGGCGTGAACGCACCACAGGCGCGCAAGCTTCTAGTAGCCTAAAGCACATACACACACATACACTCACACACACGCAATCACACTCACACACGCACACACCCAATCACACACGCACGCACTCACACAAACGCACGCACGCACACACGCAATCACACTCAAACACGCAGAAAATATACATACTCATTAGTTAGTACTGAACAGCTGCTTGTTCACACATGAATTCACACGTGTGCACGCACACGCGCGCGCGCCACTAAATGATCATCGCCTCCCCATTTGATGCATTTTGTGTAAAGTCATTATCCAGTCCCTCCTCTACCCCGAGGATGTTTGTATTTCCCACTCTCGCCAATATACGAGTAATCCCATTAACACTTTAAGTAGTTTGCTTTGTGCGTGTGCGTGCACGTGTGTGTGCAGCTGTGTTCATATTAACCTTGTTGTGGGTAGTTGGGCATTGCAGCATCAGACCCTTAACCCATTTTGGGGCAGGAACCCCTTTTGGTGTTAGCATTATGTAATGCTTTAGCTATTGAACAATTAAGCAATGAGCCACGAGAGGTCTCAGGTTACCGGGTATTTTACACTGGCTGGGGGCGTAGGCAGACCCGGTTACAAACGGTTACAAACATATAGCAATATTAATCTAATAAAACTATTGAACTCACAAAAGTAGCTACGCTTTGCGCTACCAGAGCGAGCCACATCACTTCCTTGTTGTGCTCGGCAAGTAGGCTATGTGACGGGAGAATAGCGCTTGATGTTTTTACGGGGCTGCCTGGAGCCACACATTCACAGTCACATGAGCCGGGCGGTGCTTAGACGCCCGCACGGCACGTGTTTGTAAATCAATCGAGCGCTCCCCTTCCCCAGTTCAGCTACAAGGCTGCAGGATGATACAAAGTGATTGAAGGTGTGGGTTATCGGTGAAATTTACACTGGTCACGTGAGGGTAACCAGCCAATCAGAATGAAGTATTGGGACTACCCGTTTTAGAATAGCAGTTCTAAAACGGGTAGTCCCAAATAATACTTCATTCTGATTGGCTGGTTACCGTCACGTGACCGGTGTAAATTCTAAATTTAAATTTAGAAAAACATGTGTGCGATGGCAGGCTCTCAGTCAAATCTGGTCACATATGTAGGTACGGTGTGTACACATAATGAAAGTCATGATGGTGTAAGTGGTACCATGTTGTACCATGGTGGTGTAAGTGGTACCATGTTGTACCATGGTGGTGTAAGTGGTACCATGTTGTACCATGATGGTGTAAGTGGTACCATGTTGTACCATGGTGGTGTAAGTGATACCTTGTTGTACCATGTTGGTGTAAGTGGTACCATGTTGTGCCATGGTGGTGTAAGTGGTACCATGGTGGTGTAAGTGGTACCATGTTGTACCATGGTGGTGTAAGTGGTACCATGTTGTACCATGGTGGTGTAAGTGGTACCATGTTGTACCATGGTGGTGTAAGTGGTATCATGTTGTACCATGGTGGTCTAAGTTATACCATGTTGTACCATGGTGGTGTAAGTGGTACCATGTTGTACCATGGTGGTGTAAGTGGTACCATGTTGTACCATGGTGGTGTAAGTGGTACCATGTTGTACCATGGTGGTGTAAGTGGTACCATGTTGTACCATGGTGGTGTAAGTGGTACCATGTTGTACCATGGTGGTGTAAGTGGTACCATGTTGTACCATGGTGGTGTAAGTGGTACCATGTTGTGCCATGGTGGTGTAAGTGGTACCATGTTGTACCATGGTGGTGTAAGTGGTATCATGTTGTACCATGGTGGTGTAAGTTATACCATGTTGTACCATGGTGGTGTAAGTGGTGCCATGTTGTACCATGGTGGTGTAAGTGGTACCATGTTGTACCATGGTGGTGTAAGTGGTACCATGTTGTACCATGGTGGTGTAAGTGGTACCATGTTGTACCATGGTGGTGTAAGTGGTACCATGTTGTACCAGGTGGTGGCGGCCTATTACTGCTGTGCTGATAACCTCAGACCCAAGACATAAATCATAGCAGTTCCACCGCGTGAGAAAATGACACAGCAGCAATAAATCAGCTCAGAAGCCAGAATTATCAGCACGGTTTAATTAATACTATAATAGCAGGCCGCCGTAAAAAAGAAAAAAGAAAACCCCTATTACCAAGCTGTAGCTCAGATAGTGTGTGTGCGTCCATGCGTGTGTGTGTGCGTGTGTGTGTGTGTGTGTGTGTGTGTGTGTGTGTGTGTGTGTGTGTGTGTGTGTGTGTGCGTGCGTGTGCGCATGCTTTACTGTGCTGCTTTTGACTTTGTTAGAGCGCTTTGCTATCACGTCTTCAGATGGTATACTGCAATATTTCTCAGAATAAAAAGCTGATTATTTTCTGCCGTGTTAAGAGTGTGACCGCGGGACCAGCTGCCTCTTCACAGAGCATGACCATGGACTGCAGCAGTGCTACCACATTATATTATACCACGACACTGTATATTATCTTAACATTCTCACACTATATTATAATATCTGACATCATTGTTATACCATTTTATATTATTATTATATTATCTGATTCTATACACTATTACATGTATTATTATTATTATTATTATTGCTACTTTTTTATTTGCCTATATCTCCCTCTATGTCTCTCTCTCTCTCTCTCTCTCTCTCTCTCTGGTCCCCTAACTCAGTGTTTCCCAACCTGTGTGTCGCGGAGCTTTGGTGCTCCGTTTGATGTGTCCAAGTGTCCCGCCTGATTTCACCTAAAGTAACACTACCGCTACTGAGCTGCAGGCTTCCTATTGTTGCGTCGTTGTTGCTGTAACACGTCTAATTAGACGTGTGAGAACAACGACGGCGGAAACAATAGACTCTAACGACCATCGGCCATAGGAATGTTGAAGGAATGTTATAATTTCTTAATGTGCGAGTTAGGGCCTAACTAACCTCATATCAGTCCTAACCGGGCCATGTTTGGTCCTCTATAACTAACCTCATATCAGTCCTAACCGGGCCATGTTTGGTCCTCTATAACTAAACTTATATCAGTCCTAACCGGGTCATGTTTGGTCCTCTATAACTAACCTCATATCAGTCCTAACCGGGCCATGTTTGGTCCTCTATAACTAAACTTATATCAGTCCTAACCGGGTCATGTTTGGTCCTCTATAACTAACCTCATATCAGTCCTAACCGGGCCATGTTTGGTCCTCTATAACTAACCTCATATCAGTCCTAACCGGGCCATGTTTGGTCCTCTATAACTAAACTTATATCAGTCCTAACCGGGTCATGTTTGGTCCTCTATAACTAACCTCATATCAGTCCTAACCGGGCCATGTTTGGTCCTCTATAACTAACCTCATATCAGTCCTAACCGGGCCATGTTTGGTCCCCTATAACTAACCTCATATCAGTCCTAACCGGGCCATGTTTGGCTCCAGGCGAGCATGCTGGCTCGGTTGTATTCCAGTGAAGTAACCTACTGGTGATTATCGGTTGTATTCCAGTGAAGTAACCTACTGGTGATTATCGGTTGTATTCCAGTGAAGTAACCTACTGGTGATTATCGGTTGTATTCCAGTGAAGTAACCTACTGGTGGCGTGCGTGCGTGTGCTTGTGTGGGTGCGTGCGTACGTGTGCTTGTGTGGGTGCGTGCGTACGTGTGCTAGTGTGGGTGGGTGCATGGAGTATAGGCCTATAGTGTAATTTGCTCTGTGAACTCACTTGAGAGCTTAAGTAGATCAGCCATTTCCACAATATTTATCTGTGGCTCAACTGCCGAGTGCTTATCGGGGTGGGGAGTCTTCACTTCAAACATGAGCATTATGGGGTCAGATGGGTTGGAAAGGTTGAGAACCATGACTGCTCTGGTCCAGTGAGAATTATTAATGTTGTTCTTTCACTTGTGATACACCCACTAGCAGTGGCATATTATAAGCACACTAGAATGCATTCAAACAACGATTGTAATGCATTGTATGCAATTTGTTCTTGTACTTGTACTATTTGTTAATGCATTATCTGCAGTTCATCTTTAAATGCATTCACTTCAATTATCCACCGTATTTGAAACAGCTTATGAAACCATACCCTTCTTCACGTCAACGTATAGACATTGTTCACGGGTTTACTTTAGTATGCCTACTGCCATCTGTTGGCAAAAAAACATTCATGTTTAACCCATTTTGGGCGGGAACCCCGATTGGTGTTAGCTATTGAAAAATAGCAGACCTACAAGCTCATAGCGCACCACCGAGTGGCGCGCTACGAGCTTGTAGGTCTGCTATTTTTGAAAAATCGAAGAACGACTGACATAGAAACATAGCTTTTTCAGAATACTGTCAGGATGTATAGAAGACATTTTTTTAATCTGATCTCAGGTCAGAATGGGATAAAGCTCCTTCTGACTGGAACAATCTATGTGTCCATATACGTTCAATAACATCTTTTCAATTGTTTATAACTGTGCCGTCCTCTCATCTTAACACTACCTGTTCATGTTTTCACTAATCATCATTATAACAGATCCATGATGCAATGATGATTATAGAGCACCTAAGTCTGGCGTCACTGTCAGTAGAGGGCGCCAGTACACAGGTTCATGTCTTTTTGTATTTGCATTGAAATCCCCATAAGGGGATTTTAGGTCGCCTCATGTAAGAACTGTGTTTGAAAAATAAACCGATCATACCGGCCTTTCTGTCAGGGGGGTGGCTGTGCGTCGTTAATTTGATACAGCCAGTTTCTGCTCAGCTGTGGTGACTCGACTCGTAGTAACCACAAAACATTAAATATCAATAAAAAAACAAAAAATAAAATAAATGAACATGTTATAACCACCGTGTCTCTCCTCTCCGGAATAATCCTTATGCTTTCTTGCTATATGCTTTAAAGGAAAAGAAAATAATAATTCAAAAAGGACAAACGTGATCAGCCAGGGTTCTAAATTCTGTATCCAACCTCCGTAGTGAACAAACAAAGTAATATCTCTCTTCCTCTCAATAATGCGACCGCTTCCCTGCACACCAGAACAGAAAGTAAACACAAGATATCCCAAAATACTCCTCGTCCCAGCATCAGCTTCGCCAACACAGTTAAAGGAACAATCCCCCTGCATATACCTTAGGGTTACAATGTCAGTTACTGTTGTACGACGGGCAGTGACTGGGTTGTTTGACTTGTTTCTAGCTATTATTGTGTCACTCAGGGCCACAGGACTCCTAATGACACCTCCCCCTTATTAAATGGTAAATGGTGCATTTATACAGCGAAAGGGGCTTTACACAGATTGCGCATTACATTCACCCATTCACACACACACACACACACACACACACATTCACGCGGAGGAAACCATGCAAGGCACCAACCTGCACATCGGGAGCAATTAGGGGTTCAGAGTCTTGCTCAAGGACACTTCGACACTAACTCTGGGGGGAGCGTGGGTTCGAACTGGCAACCTTGCAGTTCCCATCCGGTCACTCTTCCCCTGATCCACTGCCCGCCGATATACAGATTGCGTGCGTGCGTGTGTGCGTGCGTGCGAGATTATTATGCATTATGCAGATTATTATGCATTATACAGTATTTATAATGCATTATAGATGGGATGTATAGCAAGTGTTACCCATGTATTTCATTCAGAAGCAGGGATGAAAGATTTCCCCATGAACATTTAATTACCAGAGGAGAGCTATCAAAAGCAGAAGCATGAATTAATCATTAAATATTAGCTAATATGTGGCATAATAAACTTCAAACTGATTAAATCGTTAAAATTACAGATTTTACATATTATTCTCATATAACTATACCCTCTTCTGTGGCTATATACAAAGTCACATACATAAGCATGATTCCTATAGTAGGATCACTTTGCAGATCATTATAGTTCACAAGGCGGTGTGACAAGACGTTTTGTGAACTTGTGTGAGTTTGGAGATAAATACACTGAATTAGCTCTGATTCATAACCTTCTACTGCTTCTACGATTCTGCCATGCGCAGAAGGCATGGGACTTTCAATTTTAAATCTCAAATCGAAATCAGACCAGCCTCTCCTCTTTGGCGAAAATAAAAAGAACGTTTTTGCTACTCACCAAAACAAAGGCGGGTTGTGTCAATAGAAAGACTACTTTCCTTAGTGGACGCACTCTGAGCCCCCCACCACACGTATAAACTGTACTTTTTGGCCAAAAAGGGATTTTTTTTCACCGGAGGAAAAATATTCTCTATGAGGCAGTTCTCTGGGCAATATCAGTAGAGGGCGCAGCGGAGTAACTAAAAATGTTTTTTTTCCGGTGGAAACAAAATCCCTTTTTGCCCAAAAAGTACAGTTTATACGTGTGGTGGGGGGCTCAGAGTGCTTCCACTAAGGAAAGTAGTCTTTCTATTGACCGCCTTTGTTTTGGTGAGTAGCAAAAACGTTCTTTTTATTTACGCTAAAGAGTAGAGGCTGGTCTGCATTCATGCGAGCGGCGGAAGTTGAGAGTAACATAGCTCTAATGCACGCATTAGAGCTATGGACCAGAGTTAACTGAATATATTCAGTGTGGAACACTATCGAACGTTGGGGCATAAATTGGTCGTTTATAGATTGATTGCAGCTGTTGCTTGTGCAGAAAGACAAGACTGCTAGAGAGGCTAAACATTTTGCCTAAACTGCAGCTTAACAAGATAAATTACACAGGCTATACTATCCACAAGTATGAAGAGGAAACAGTGAAAAAGGGCATTTTAAAGTATGAATTAAGTTGCTCAAAAGCGCATGAGGCGATTCACCGATTTCACTCCTCCTTCCGGAGTGCATTCTGGGATGGATTGGGCCCAAACACATGAACGCGCCGCCGTTGAACGTGCACGAACGCACACGGGCGTGCTGCCGTCGTGAACGTGCACAACGATAGTCAACGGACCAACGCGTTCATGTGTTTGGGCCTGTCGTATAATTTCTATAAATTAACTAGCAAAAGAAGGTGCTATTTCCACCAAAAGGCTCTCTCTCAATGTCTCAGACAGAAAACATTTACAATTCACACCTGAATTCAAGGCCATTGTTTTAAACCCTTTGAAGCTCTGTTCCCTGCGGTGGAGAGCTGGAATGTTCCATTTTGGTAGGCAACCAGTTGGTTACTGATTTACACTGAGTGAACTATTTACAGTTAAAACTTAGGCAATTACTTTTAACTAGTCTACCCTATTAGATAGTTATAGAAGTATACGCTATAACTATTAATAGGGAGTGCAATTTGTACTGATTTGTAAATGTACTATGTAGTATTGTTATAAGATTATAACTTGCTCTATTGGGTTAAAACTGTTTTAATCACCTCTTAAAAGATAGAAGTATACAGATTTCTTGATGAAACGAAAATGGAGGACCTTGATGTAAACAAGGCTGTAAGACCTGTATTCTTTGGACCGTACCCATTCTGCACTTTGTTAATAACATTTATATCAATAAAGTATACGCTCTGTCTCTGGTGCAGTGTGCTCACACAGTCCAGTTGCAGCGTTGCCAAGTCTGTGTTTTACAAGCGACTTTCATTAATCATTACCCTCATTCATTACCCTGCGGGCCCGTTTCTGGTGAGCCGCCCTTCGTCCCAAATGGTGGAGAAATGACATACCGGTAGTTACCGCGTGGGTCCATTTAAAACAAACACTATATTTGACCCACAATATTTCATACTTCTTTATAACTTTGTCAAACTGTCTCCACCACTATTTGGTTTGTATATCATTTGCTGTTGGGTTTCTATAGATATTGTAAAGTGACTACATGAGAAATAAACTTCAAGTGGCTGAGAGGCGATGGGATATGGGCCATGTTGTCAGACACGCTCTGCCGCAAACAAAAGGAATTCGCTGGATCCAAACGATTCATTTTAAAGCTTCCATTAAAGCAATATAAATAACTCATAACGGTGCTCAAACGTAAAGCAAAAATGTCCACAGCTTCAACTTAAATAAAGTAAATTAAATAAAGCAAATTAACCCATTTTGGCCGGGAACCCATTTTGGTATTAGCATCATGTCGTGCTTTAGCTATTGAAAAATAGCAGATCTACAAGCTCATAGCGCGGCACCGAGTGGCGCGCTACGAGCTTGTAGATCTGCTATTTTTGAAAAATCGAAGAACGACTGACATTTTTAGAATCTGATCTCAGGTCAGAATGGGTTAATCAGAACAGTGTGTGTCCAGTGGAAACCTCGTATCAATCTGATCTCAGGTCAGAATGGGTTAAAGCTGTCAACAAAAAGTGCCGCGTCCCACACACCCCTTCTCTCTCACTGTGTGTGAGCAGGTGAACTAGAGGTTATTATATGATGAATCAGGTCCGCCCCTATGCCTGTCAATCATCCACGTTAAACACCAGTGACAGCCCATTAATCTCATTGACCATGACCAACATGTAATCAACGTAACCATTTCACGGCTCCTACAGATATTTAACCAATAAAAAGTATTAACAAAGACAACGACGCCATTGGATTCGTTGGGACACATTAGGTTCATAATGGCGACACAATACGATTCAATGATTTAAAAATCGATACAGTAACTAGTTAGCAAAGACATAAAATCTGTGTGAAACACAAATAGAGCAGTTTTTAAAGGGAAACATTTATTATTATGTATAAACAGTGTTTATCTGCCAAATACATGGAGGTTATATGTAAACACACATGGACAAACGTGCACATTGACATTTTACGGCTCTAGCAGTGATTCCGAAACATATTAATTTCATGGACCCCCAGTTTCACACGCATTATGCTACGGACCCCTGATTTAATGGCATTTCTATCTCTGGTATACCCTGATTTATATTGTAAAACCACTGTTAATTTAACTCTTGTTAGTACAAATGGAACCAAATGGACGGGTCCATTTGGTTCCTAACTATCTCTAATTGAGGGACCCCCTGGAACTCCCCTCAAGTACCCCTAGGGGTCCCCACTTTGGGAACCCATATATTAAGGTGTTAATACAAAAAGCAATATACCACAAGCATAACACACTATTACGAGAAAAGGTTCAGCAAGAAGTAAATGTAAAAGTAAGTAGGCCTAAGTAAGTAAAGTACCAAACATGAAAGTACTCATTAACCATTATAATGAAATTCATTGAAACAGCCAAGGGTGGGGATGATTTTAATGACCTTAATGTGCTGTCTTTTTTTCAAAAATAGCAGAACTACAATCTTTAAAAAATAGCAGACCTACAAGCTTGTAACGCGGCACACTGTGTTGCGCTATGAGCTTGTAGGTCTGCTATTTTTGAAAGATTGTAGATCTGCTATTTTTCAATAGCTAAAGCATAACAGAATGCTTGAAACACCGAAAGGGGTTCCTGCCCAGAATGGGTTAACTGTGACCTTTGCGGAAACCACAGTGGTTATCATGACACTGTCACAGATCATATATTGGCATTCCCATATATGAGAATGCCAATATATGGGAATATATGGGAATGAACTTCCGGGTGTAGTTTGGCTCCCATGAAAGCATCCATGAAAGTGTCATGGCGCAGCCCAGTCACGTGACCATGTCCATTCCTTCTCTAAGCTTCCTTGGCCCAGAGGTCATGTGATGTCATCGCTTGCTGTCATAAGAAGCAGTGGACTGAGGGTCGGGAGACACAGCTTGGCAACACATTATGTTTGAAAATTAACCCATTAAGACCTGATGCTGCCCATTCTACAAATGTCTTCTAAATCCTAATATTCTTCTGAACAACTTGTTTTGCAGTGTTTCTCAATACGTTTTACGTACCCTAACATGATTTTATCTTTTTGATCGCGGACCCCCATCTCGAAATATTTTGTTCCAGGGACTTTCAAAGATAATAGTTAAAAATCCATCCATCCATTCATCTTCAACCGCATATCAGTAGTCAGGTTGCGGGCGCAACATGCTCCACCAGAGTGCTCCAGACTCCCAGTGGAGTTTAAATGTAAAACTAAATAATAATTGTAATGATAATAATAATAGAAAAAATAATCTCCCAGTTAACTGACCCCTTCACATATCTCGGGAGCATACTGGGCAAGGATGGTGGATCAGATGGATCAAAAGCAGAATAAACAAGGCCTGACACGTTTTCACCACGCTACGACCCATCTGGAACTCCAAGGCACTGTCCCTCCGTAATAGGACCAGAATATTTAACACCAACGTCAAGTCAGTTCTCCTCTATGGATCAGAGACATGGAGAGTGACAAACACTACCACAAACAAACTCCAGACATTTGTCAACAGATGCCTAAGACACATTCTGAACATCAGGTGGCCCGATAAAATAGCAAATGCCAGCCTGCTGGAGAAAACAACCAAATCGCCATCAGCCAGGATGTGAAGAAGAGAAAGTGGGGTTGGATTGGCCATACCTTCCGAAAACCTGCACTGACAACATCACTAGGCAAGCACTGGACTGGAATCCACAGGGCAAAAGTAAAGTGGGGAGGCCAAAACAGACCTGGAGAAGATCAGTGGAGAGTGAGGCAAAGACGACCAGACAATCGTGGGTCCAGCTGAGGAAAACTGCTCAAAACAGAGTCCGATGGGGGGGGGGGGGGTGATTGCGGCCCTATGCTTCACCTAGGAGCCTACAGGAATAAGTCAAGTAAGTCCAGTAACTGACTCGTGCCACACTGTTAACATTGTGACAGGAGCTTTTCTCCAGTGTGGAGACGCTGGTGTGTCTTCAGAGAACTTGACTTGGTGAAACTCTTGTCACAATGTTTACAATTAAAAGGTTTTTCTCCAGTGTGGATACGCTGGTGTGTCTTCAGATTACTTGACTGGTTGAAACTCTTGTCACAATGTTTACAATTAAAAGGTTTTTCTCCAGTGTGGAGACGCTGGTGTGACTTCAGGGTACTTGGCTGAGTGAAACTCTTTTCACAATGTTTACAATTAAAAGGTTTTTCTGCAGTGTGGATACGCATGTGTATCTTCAGAGAACTTGACTGAGTGAAACTCTTATCACAATGTTTACAGTGGAAAGGTTTTTCTCCAGTGTGGAGACGCTGGTGTTGGTTCAGATTACTTAAATCTGTGAAACTCTTGTTACAATGTTTACAGTGGAAAGGTTTTTCTCCAGTGTGGAGACGCTGATGTGACTTCAGAGTACTTGCCAGACTGAAACTCTTGTCACAATGTTTACAATTAAAAGGTTTTTCTCCTGTGTGGATACGCTGGTGTTGGTTCCTTTGACTTGAAGAAATGAAACTCTTGTCACAATGTTTACATTTAAAAGGTTTTTCTCCTGTGTGGATACGTTGGTGTGTCTTCAGAGAACTTGACTGACTGAAACTCTTGTCACAATGTTTACAATTAAAAGGTTTTTCTCCAGTGTGGATACGCTGGTGTTGGTTCCTTTGACTTTAATTAATGAAACTCTTGTCACAATGTTTACAATTAAAAGGTTTTCCTCCAGTGTGGATACGCTGGTGTTGGTTCCTTTGACTTGAATTAATGAAACTCTTGTCACAATGTTTACAATTAAAAGGTTTTTCTCCAGTGTGGATACGCTGGTGTGTCTTCAGAGTACTTGAAAGTGTGAAACTCTTTTGACAATGTTTACACTGAAAAGGTTTTTCTCCAGTGTGGAGACGCTGGTGTGTCTTCAGTTTATTTGAACGTGTGAAACTCTTGTCACAATGTTTACATTTAAAAGGTTTTTCTCCTGTGTGGATACGTTGGTGTGTCTTCAGAGAACTTGACTGACTGAAACTCTTGTCACAATGTTTACAATTAAAAGGTTTTTCTCCAGTGTGGATACGCTGGTGTTGGTTCCTTTGACTTGAATTAATGAAACTCTTGTCACAATGTTTACAATTAAAAGGTTTTCCTCCAGTGTGGATACGCTGGTGTTGGTTCCTTTGACTTGAATTAATGAAACTCTTGTCACAATGTTTACAATTAAAAGGTTTTTCTCCAGTGTGGAGACGCTGGTGTGTCTTCAGATTACTTGAATGAATGAAACTCTTGTCACAATGTTTACAATTAAAAGGTTTTTCTCCAGTGTGGAGACGCTGGTGTGTCTTCAGATTACTTGAATGACTGAAACTCTTGTCACAATGTTTACAATTAAAAGGTTTTTCTCCAGTGTGGATACGCTGGTGTTGGTTCAGGTGACTTGACTTAATGAAACTCTTGTCACAATGTTTACAATTAAAAAGTTTTTCTCCAGTGTGGATACGCTGGTGTGTCTTCAGAGTACTTGACATACCGAAACTCTTGTCACCTCCAAATGTCTCCTCCCAATCATCACTGTCTTCAGTGACGTCAGTGTCAGATTCAAGTTTAACTTCAACTTCAGAGCAGTGTGAAGAGATGTCTCCATCAACTTCACTTTTCACTGCTAGTATTGTAAACATTGACCCACCAGGCTCCTCTTGTCTTTGACTTAGCTCCTCCTGTTCTTCTCTAATGTGCGAAGATTCTGTTTCCTCCTGGAGCAGACTGGGGCTCCTCTCCTTTCCAGGAGAAACTTCCTCTTTACACACAACCGTGTGTTCAGTTGAGGTGCTGGCAAGAGGGGTCTTTCTGTTTTCATCATCTACTATTGTCAACATTGACCCATCACCCTCCGCTGGTCTTTGAAATAACATCTCCTGTTCTTCTTTAATCTGTGGAGCTTCTAGTTTCACCTGGACCAGACCGAGGCTCCTCTCCGGCTGTTCATCATTAATCTGTGGAGGTTCTAGTTTCACCTGGACCATAATCGAGCTCCTCTCCGGCTGTTCTTCTTTAATCTGTGGAGCTTCTAGTTTCACCTGGACCAGACTGAGGCTCCTCTCCGGCTGTTCTTCTTTAATCTGTGGAGCTTCTAGTTTCACCTCGACCAGACCGAGGCTCCTCTCCTGCTGTTCCTCTTTAATCTGTGGAGCTTCTAGTTTCACCTGGACCAGACTGAGGCTCCTCCACTGCTGTTCAGGGGAAACCTTCTTTTTACACACAGGGAGGTCCGTGAAATCTAGGAGGAGAGGGGAGGTAACATCAGCAGAGAGAAAATAATTGTGTTTTCTGAATGGATAAGATTGATTATTACTTACTTACTTATTTGATTTGTAATAATGTCTAGTGTAATAGTGAATTAGATTATCTATTTATATATCTATTAATGATGGGCAGTTTCCCAAATTTTAAACCAGGGTTTATGTGGGTGCATGTGTTTGGTCCGACGTACTGACAGTCCGACAGGCATTAGTCTGACACCCTACCCAAACCCCAAACCCTAAATCTAACCTCACAGGAAGCCACGGGTCAGTTTTTACCTGCCATGCATGTCGGGAGCCACGGGTTACTTTACTATCCATGTCTCACGCTGCTTTTTAGCTCTGCTTGATGTATTTAGCTTTAACTTTTTTATCTTTTGTTTAAATACAAATAAAAAAATACAAATTAAATACATTAAATGACTGCTATTAGAGTCTATCGCCACAAGCTGGCTGGACTCCTTTCCACAATACACAGTCAGTTAAAAAGGAACGCATAGAAGAGGCTTTGACTTTTTGCAGGGGCCAGTTCTCTTTATTGCAGGCACACCTTTTTAGAGCCGTTTCAAAGGACAGTAAGGATTTACACTTCTTTATGACTGTTGGTAGCGTGTTCCACATTTTCTACAGTGTCATTGCAGGCGCTACCCCACGCCGTCACCTTCCAGGGGGCGGACCAGGCGGGTGATTCATTGATGATGTTTTGCAATTCTTCATTGTATTGTAAAGTGGTTCGACAAATCAGACCCTTCCTCACCCAGGAGTCAGCCCAGCTCCTTATCCAGACATCTGGAACGTCTTATCAAAACTTGACTATTTGGCGAAAGGGCCTTTCTGTGTGGAGTTTGCATGTTCTCCCCGTGTCCCCTAGGGTAGATACCCTCACAAAAGCATGCAGTAATCCTGGTCTCTATACTGCCTCCCCCTGGCCAGCCGGGGCGCCTGATGGAGGGGAAAGGAACTGGTTGGAATAACGTGTTCCTTCCACGCGCTACGTCCAACCAGGGAAACTCCCCCCTGTCAGGTGTAATGGAGCAACTTGGAGACTCAGGCATGAAGGGAGCACGAGTTAAGTCCGTTGCTCTCCCCAGGTTGGCAGAGGGTGTGTAGAGCCCAGGATCACAGTAGATGATTGGCACAGGGGTGAAAAATGGGTTACAAAATCGTGGGATAAAAAATATATAAAAATAAAAATAAATTTGACTATTGTAACCCGACCAGGCCCGACTAGACGTTTTAGGGCCGGGCCGGGCCTCGGGCTAAAAAAAAATATATTGTCCGGGCCGGGCTTCGGGCCTGATCAGTTAGGGCCCAGTTAGGGCCAGGCCTTAATTTTCGGGCCCAACAATGAGAACTCTACTCCTTACTGGCCAACCAGTGCATGCACACTTGACCTGGCACTGAAATTGGCATCAGCCAATTTCAACAGGTCCAGCACCGATTACCAACTCCTCCACGCTAAACAAAAATTGATCGATTTGAAAAACGAGAAGTTGATCAAACGACTGTCCAACACATTAGAATAGTACATAGGACGGGATCTGTACGGCTACAGAGCAGCAAGCAGCTGTATCAGCTGTCATCAACGAATAGAAACTGCTCAGCATGTGAATGGATGAGCAGTGTATTCTGATTCTGAAATCTATTTAAGGGAAATTGAGTCCCATTGTTTACAATGGCGAATCTGCCGGAGGAAGTAGCCGTGCACTGCCTGGGCTGTTGTTGACATGTCAAGAGCCGAGGCGAAGAGCACTGTTCTCTCTGATTGTACTCACCACCGCTCAACGTTATTTCAGCTCTGGTGGTCAGCTCACCACCGGAGCGGTGGTCAGCTCACCGCCGGAGCGGTGGTCAGCTCACCGCCGGAGCGGTGGTCAGCTCACCGCCGGAGCGGTGGTCAGCTCACCGCCGGAGCGGTGGTCAGCTCACCGGGGCTATTCAGATACAATAATGTAATTCCCTTTATCGCTCAAATATCGTCTGAACTTGAAGTGGATGTTTCAGTGAGGAAGTAATTAGCGGTTCGCGCCTCAGTCTGCTCTGCTCCTCTGTGATGCGTGGAGAAGCTATATAGCCCGCCCTAAGTTGCTTCTGATTGGTTTGTAGGCTATACGTGGTGGTGGCTGGTTCCTTTCGTTGGATTGGTTAACTCGCCAGTAAATCAGAGGCAGCATAGGGATGTCCCTGGAAAATAAATTATAATGTAGTACTAGTGACTAGTGAGACTCTGAGAGTGGAAAATAAGCGTGTGAAATGGCACGTGTTTTGTGGTGGGTGGTAAAAGATTAAATTGCGTGACTCTCACTCTCAAAGGGTGAGACTTTGGCAGCCCTGTGACATTTCTTTTGTTTTTGTTTGCAGGGGCAAAGATTTCAGCACGTGTGCATCCAAGGTACAACAGGACAGTTACAGAGGAGCACATGTTGAACTAGCTGTAAATGAAACGGTAGGCTACATACCCATCCTGTACAACTTTACTACGGGTTGAAACATTGCATCAAACAGTCCATGTCCCTGGTCCATCTGCCGCTGCTCCTCTGACCGTGGGAAATATCTTTTGGAGGCCATCTCTCCTGATGGCGTGAGATCTCCTCCTGTGGTGCTCTGTGGAAATCACCAACAGAACATAATGTTTTAGTCATCATTCAGGTTCCTGAATGATGAACAGCATCCTGACATGCTGTGTCCATCTCCATCGGACAGAGATGCTTCGCGTAAACACACAATATGGTAAATGAGTCTGAAATATCATTATATCCATCATTCATGAGAAAACAGTTGTTGCTGGCCATCTCTCTCTCTCTCCCCATCTCTCTCCCCCTCTCTCTCTCCCCCCCCCCCCCCCCTCTCTCTCGCCATTAAATTCGTAACATAATGTTATGGTTACATTAATAACCAAACAATGCATATATTATTATTAGCCTACTGCTGCTGCATCAAGTATTAAATACTGGTTGTTATGTTCACAGTTATTATATCAAACAAGCAGATACAATATAGTAAATATAACGACTCATGTTCCATCTTACAAGATGAGCCAATATCAAAGATAAATAGATGCCAAACACAACGTGAATCAGTTCATCATCTTACCTGCTGTGTTTCAGTTTCAGTTGAGCTGCTAACAAACGTCCTCCTGCTGCTTAACGACGACACTGTTTTCAAACAGTCAACTTTTGTTATTATTAAAGTGTCAACAGTCCTTTTAGTTTCATTAAGAAAAATGTCAACAACTGTCGGGGGAAGACACATACTGGTGTGCACATGCGCATTAGCGCTGCTGCTGGAGCGTGCACGTAGCATAAACGGTCACTAGGGAGAGCCATGGTACAGCGTAATATGCAGTATAGGAATTGTATTATAGTGGTTTTCAACCAGGAGTTGTTAACCAAATTGGACACTGTGACTTAGGCTATTGGATATTTGACCCTTATCTTTAACTCTTGAGAGCATTATGAAACCAAATTAATGTCATTTGACACTCCCAAGAGTTAATTATTGTTAAACATCTGCATTACTTAATTTATTGATTGAAATATTTATATAACAGTTTGCAGAATTACAGTAGGCCTACATTTCAAGCACAACTCAATACAAAGACTGTTAACTGTGAGTGGACGACCCAATAAAGCATTACACTTGTTTACAAGACGGTCCACCTTGTTCAATTCATCAAAACATTTAGAGACACTTCTATATATAGCTAAAGAACAGAACAGGAGTTCATCATAAAGGAGGTAAAAAGGGAAAATAAAATAAACATATAGGCCTACAGTGAGGGGGAAAAAGTCTGCACAATTAGAGAATGTAGAAGAATTGTCATTTTGATCAATGTCTGCCTGTTATCTATCAGGGTACCAAGTTATCTATCAGGGTACCAAGGTATCTATCAGGGTACCAAGTTATCTATCAGGGTACCAAGTTATCAGGGTACCAAGTTATCTATCAGGGTACCAAGTTATCTATCAGGGTACCAAGTTATCTATCAGGGTACCAGGTTATCTATCAGGGTACCAAGGTATCTGTCAGGGTACCAAGTGCAACAGGATGGAATCTTGGTCAAAATCTTATCCAAGGATGAGAACATAAAGTTTTGGGTCTGACTCGAGGCTAAATGTCATCAAATGGTGGTCCATGGATCAGATGCAGAATAAAATATTGAATCAGCCTTGGTATGAAAAGGGTTGGAAACCACTGCATTACACCAATATTCCCTTCATTCTTACCCCAGCGAATCCAGCTCTTTCCATTCCCTGCTTTATTCTGTACACTTCCTGCAGTATAGTATAGAAGTATACAGATTAATTTTATTATTTTTTATTTATTTGGATTTTATTTTACAAATAAACACAAAAAACAAACACTAGCAACCACAAGAACATAATAGGCCTACGTATGAATGGACATTATGTATGAGCACAAAAACATAATATAAAGCAAGGATAGACAAGATAAACAAATACAAATAGAAATAAAACAAATTAAAAGTTAAAATTAGTTTACACGACCAAACACGCAGCATCATCAACCGTATCATATGTATACTGCAACATGACTGAGGAACACGTTCCACATATTTATCTAACTGATTATTCATCTTAAATATAGTATATTCAGGTTCATTCTTAGTTCCGTTTAAACACTGCTTAGATATTAACTATATGTTCTAGTGTGTTCAGTTTTTGTCTAGTTCTGTTATGATTTAACTATGTATTCATTAGATACGCAATTCATCACTTTTTGTATAAAGATTAGGACTCACCGCAAAACCGTAAGAAGCGTTGTTTCCTGGTCCCGCCTCTCTCTAACCGGAAATAACCAGACCTCAGATCTCATTGGTCAAAAGTCAGGAAACGCCTGTTTCATGTCCGGTGAGGAGGCGGGACTCCGAAATAGCATATAGGCAGAATGCCAGGGAAAATTCGGGGTGGCTCGTTCGGATCCGGTGGTGCTGCCTTTTTTGACTACAAGCACTGCTAGTGTGTTATTATCCGGGAGCTTCCAGGATCGGTTTTGGTGATCCTTTGTTCATCCGTTTTGCCTTGAAGAGGACTCGCTTTCCTGCAAATAAAGACGTGTTCTTCAAATCCATCGAGCTGGTCCGATTGTCTTCCTGTACGCCGTTACACTGTGATATTGTCCGTCAAAACGGGAGAAATTTACCTCAGGCCCACGCTGCAATACCTTCATTCGGCCACTATGTCCATTTCGCCTCAGGGTTTCCTCTGGGTGCCGTCTCTATTCATATATAGCCTATACTCACGACTCTGCCTGTTATAGCGCCACCATGAGGCTGATTTGAAAATATAAATGCGCCACGTCTCTGCGTGCGTACGTCTCTGTGTGCGTACGTGTGTGCGTGCGTACGTGTGTGCGTGCGTACGTGTGGGTTGTAATGCACGAAACTCGAGAACCGTTTGACCCACCGACTTCACATTTGACACACACGTTCCACACCCCCCACAGGGAGTGCAGACAAGTGCCCGGTATCGAGTCGGTCGGACCCACGGTTCTCCACAACCACCACAAAAGGCTCTGGTCATGCAGCTCTGCCAGTGGGCCCAATGAGGCCAACTCCTTTCACCTGCGCCAGGCTCTGCCAGTGGGCCTAATGAGTCCTCTTGTAGCGCCATCACGAGGCTGATTTGAACATTTACTTCTTCGGCCTATAGTGGGAATGTCCATGCAAAATGTCGCGCAAATCGCACAGTGGGTTCATGATTTGAGGCATGTTGTTCAAAAAGGGAGCACTTCCTGTACGCACATTCTGAAAGCCAATCTTAGCCAATCAGGATGGAGTATGAAAGCCCTCGGCTATTAGAGACGTTGTGTACCAATTTGCGTGATGTTTGGACAAAATCTGTCAAAAAAAATGTATTTAAGATGTATAGTTAAAATAGCGAGTAGAGATGTAGAGAGACATTTTTAAGGGGCTGCAGACTTTCTCTTATACTCTGGCAGTCAGCTACTCAGAACAATTATCTGCCTCTGGCACAAACAAACAATGGGGAGCTTTTTTTATCATGGTCACCTTCAGCCCCAGGTATACGGTATGCAAATGCAATGAATTCTGGTAGGGGATGTGACTGGAGATTAAACCTTTGTTTAGTGTATTTAGGATTCTTGTTTTAACCCATTCTGACCTGAGATCAGATTCTAAAAAATGTCTTCTACATCCTGACAGTTTTCTGAAAAAGCCATGTCTTCTATGTCAGTCGTTCTTCGATTTTTCAAAAATAGCACACCTACAAGCTCGTAGCGCGACACTCCCATGTTTCTATGTCAGTCGTGGACCCCCAAAACCATTATGTAATTGGCCGCCGACCCCCATCTGAAAATATGTTGTTCCACCAGGAACCTTCCAGAAGCAAAGATATCAGTGAAAAATGTTCCTTCTGAAAGAATATATTCAAAGATTTGTGTCACATTTTCACGATTTAAAAAGAATAGCATGAAGCCATGAGCTTGTAGATATGCTATTTTTCAATAGCTAAAGCACAACATAATGCTAACACCAAAAGGGGTTCCCGCCCAAAATGGGTTAAAACAATTGGGGACTGGGGCTGTTTACGTTTAAGACTGATGAAGGAACATGGCATAATAACATGACGGCCCATGTATTGAACTAAAAGTGATTTGAAGATGCATTTCTGTCCGGATGAAAAAAACCTAAACTTTTCAATTCAATCAAAAATCTGCATTGTTGCTGGACAATGTTGTATAGACACTGAACAATGATACTTTTTCGCACCAACTTTTATTGCTAATACAGCCACTTCTCATCCAGAACTCACCTACCTATGCAGTCTATGGAATTCTCTATCACAGATAGACTTTACTGCACTGCTTGCTGACGTTTTGTCGGACAAGAATAGCGTTGAAGAAGAGGATAATATCTTCTTTGCTATCACTGTCTGCGGCTATTCGCTCGCAAAAGGAACCAAAAAACATGGACATGGTAGGTTGACCACCATAGTTCCAACAAAGCTCTGCACAGACCAGCTCTGATGCCAACGCCACTGGGCAATCGATCTCCCCCTCTGCCGTGCCCCGGCTTAACACATTTTGGGCGGGAACCCCTTTTTGTGTAAGCATTATGTTGTGCTTTAGCTATTGAAAAATAGCAGATCTACAAGCTCATAGCGTGCCACCGAGTGGCGCACTAGTGTTTGACTTTTCTGTTTGGCTGAATGGGCTCTCTCTATGGGAAGTGTCACCTAGACGTATCACCTTGCTGGCAAGATGGCAGCCGTGTGAATATCACCAATAGTAGGCCTATGTGGAAACTAATAAGCCTGTACCCCTCATCTGCACTTTAGTGTCTGGTTTGTGGTTGGTTCTAAACTAAAGCCTGTACCCCTCATATGCACTTTAGTGTCTGGTTCTAAACTAAAGCCTGTACCCCCTTATGCACTTTAGTGTCTGGTTTGTGGTTGGTTCTAAACTAAAGTCTGTACCCCTCATCTGCACTTTAGTGTCTGGTTTGTGGTTGGTTCTAAACTAAAGCCTGTACATCTCGTCCGTACATCTAAAGCCTGTAAATCTCGTCCGTAACAACAGAGGACATGTTAGCAAAACTCAGTGCCTTACAGCCAACTAAGGCTACCGGCCATGATGCTATCCCCACTAGGTTCCTCAGAGATGCAGCGGTTTCTATTGCCCCTGTTGTGGCTAACATTACAAACCTGTCCATCAGACAGGGCCATGTTCCACAGGAATTCAAACTTGCAAGAGTAGTTCCTCTCTATGAAAAGGGCAGCAAGTTGGACCCTGTGAACTACCGCCCTGTGTCCATCCTTTGTTCCATCTCAAAGGTCATAGAGAGACTAGTGTATGAACAGATAAATTCATATCTGCTTCATAACAAGCTTATTTTTGAATTCCAGTCAGGCTTCAGAAAATCTCACTCCACTGACACATGTCTGTTATATTTGACAGATAACATCAGACGTGAGGTGGACTCAGGCAAGTACTGCGGAATGGTCAAGCTGGACCTTCAAAAGGCTTTTGGCACTGTGAACCACTCCATTCTGCTGAACAAGCTGAAGGCAATCGGTTTTGATGGCCCATCATTAAACTGGGTGAGATCTTACCTCGAGGGAAGGGAACAGGTGGTCCATGTGAATGGTACCCTGTCTACCTACCTCCCTCCCAGTAGAGTGTGGGGTCCCCCATGGGAGCATCCTAGGGGCTCTACTGTTTCTAATTTATGTAAACGACATGAACTCGGCATGTATAAATGAAATCTGTTCTTGTTCGCAGACGACTCAGCTCTCCTGGTCTCGGACAAAGATAAGTCGCAGGTCGAGAGAGTACTCAGCACAGAGCTCGGTAGCATCTGTCTTTGGCTCTCCGACAACAAATTGCACTGCACCTTGGGAAAACTGAGTCTATTCTGTTTGGTTCAAGTCATAAACTCAACAAGTCCCCGGGATTCACAGTTAGAGTGGGTAACAGTGTGGTCACAAATAGGGAAGAGGTCACTTACTTGGGTTTTATACTAGATAACAAACTCACGGGTGAAAAAATGGCAATGAAAGTGATCTCAAAGCTCAACCAGAGAACTCGTTTCTTGGGCAGGATATCCCCTTATGTCAACAGCAGTGCTATGAGGACCTTGGCCGGTGCCCTCATCCAGTGCCACTTTGACTATGCGTGTACCTCATGGTACAGAGGTATCTCCACGCTTTTGAAAACAAAGTTGCAGACCTCTCAAAACAAGCTTGTGAGGTTACTACTAAAATTGAACCCCAGGTCTCATCTTACCTCTGCCCACTTTAGTAGCCTGGGATGGCTAAGGGTGGAGGAGAGAGTATCTCAGCTCTCATTGTGTCTGGTCTTCAAGATCCTAGGTGCCTCTGTTCCAGAGTACCTGATGGGCTACCTGCCCAGAGTGAGGTACTCACAGGTACTCAACCAGAGGAAGTCCCTATGATCTAGTTCCCCCCAGTTTCAGGACACTCATGGGAAAAAATGCTTTTTTCTACGCAGCCACTACTGTGTGGAATGCATGCTTGGTGTTGGTGGTGGTGGTGGTGGTGGTGGTGGTGTTGGTGGTGTTGGTGTTGTTGTTGGTGGTGGTGGTGTTGGTGGTGGTGTTGGTGTTGGTGTTGGTGGTGATGGTGGTGTTGGTGTTGGTGCTGGTGGTTGTGTGGTTGGTGTTGGTGTTGGTGGTGGTGTTGGTGTTGGTGTTGGTGTTGGTGGTGGTTGTGTGGTTGGTGTTGGTGTTGGTGGTGTTGGTGTTGGTGGTGGTGTTGGTTTTGGTGTTGGTGTTGGTTGTGTGGTTGGTGTTGGTGGTGGTTGTGTGGTTGGTGTTGGTAGTCATTTTGTTGGTGTTGGTCTTGTTGCTGGTGGTTGTGTGGTTGGTGGTGGTGTTGGTGTTGGTGTTGGTGGTGGTGGTGTGGTTGGTGTTGGTGTTGGTGGTGGTGGTGGTGTTGGTGTTGGTGTTGGTGGTGTTGGTGTTGGTGTTGGTGGTGGTGGTTGTGTGGTTGGTGTTGGTGGTGGTGGTGTTGGTTTTGGTGTTGGTTGTGTGGTTGGTGTTGGTGGTGGTGTTGGTGTTGGTGGTGGTTGTGTGGTTGGTGTTGGTGGTGGTTGTGGTGGTGGTCATTTTGTTGGTGTTGGTCTTGTTGCTGGTGGTTGTGTGGTTGGTGGTGGTGTTGGTGTTGGTGTTGGTAGTGTTGGTGTTGTTGGTGTTGGTGGTGTTGGTGGTGTTGGTGTTGGTGGTGTTGGTGTTGGTAGTGTTGGTGTTGGTGGTGTTGGTGTTGGTGGTGTTGGTTGTTTGGTGGTGGTGGTGGTGTTGGTGGTGTTGGTGTTGGTGGTGTTGGTGTTGGTGGTGTTGGTGGTGTTGGTGTTGGTGGTGTTGGTGTTGGTGGTGTTGGTGTTGGTGGTGTTGGTGTTGGTGGTGTTGGTGGTGTTGGTGGTGTTGGTGTTGGTGGTGTTGGTGTTGGTGGTGTTGTTGGTGTTGGTGGTGTTGGTGGTGTTGGTGTTGGTGGTGTTGGTGTTGGTGTTGGTG
This sequence comes from Protomyctophum bolini, assembly GCF_963924005.1. NCBI lineage: Eukaryota > Metazoa > Chordata > Actinopteri > Myctophiformes > Myctophidae > Protomyctophum > Protomyctophum bolini. The sequence goes on from NC_137870.1 coordinate 46,903,554, forward strand.
GTGTTGGTGTTGGTGGTGGTTGTGTGGTTGGTGTTGGTGGTGGTTGGTGTTGGTGGTGGTGGTCTTGGTGGTCATTTTGTTGGTGTTGGTCTTGTTGCTGGTGGTTGTGTGGTTGGTGGTGGTGTTGGTGTTGGTCTTGGTGGTCATTTTGTTGGTGTTGGTCTTGGTGCTGGTGGTTGTGTGGTTGGTCTTGCTGGTCCTGATATTATTCCTAGTCTTGTTGTTGGTGTCGGTGTTGATGTCGGGCTGGTGATGCTGTTGTTGATTAACCCATTCTGACCTGAGATCAGATTCATACGAGGTTTCCACTGGACACACACTGGTCTGATTAACCCATTCTGACCTGAGATCAGATTCATACGAGGTTTCCACTGGACACACACTGGTCTGATTAACCCATTCTGACCTGAGATCAGATTCATACGAGGTTTCCACTGGACACACACTGGTCTGATTAAAAGATAATTCCTAGACCGTTGGTGTCGTCAGAGAACACACTGGTAAGTTTACAGTCATACAACTTGACATGTTTATCTACATGTTTATATATTCTGTAAAACTGTAATGTTTCCATTGGATAATCTGATGGTCCTCATTGTTGTTGTTCTACAGCAAGAAGAAACACTTCACAACAGGTTGGTTTTTCCTCTTAAGACCTGGAACACATCTGTGTCGCCTTCTCTTTTAACCACTTTAACCATTATTTTAAACTTTAGCTGAAAAATAGATCTACAAGCTCATAGCGCAGCAATCGAGTGCCGCACTATGAGCTTGTAGATCTGCTATTTTTTGAAAAATAATGAAAACTTGGCGCAAATATTTGAATATATATTATTTCACAGCAATATTTTTTAAATCATATCTTTGCTTCTGGGGCGTCCCTGGAACAACATATTGTCAGATGGGGCCAATTATATAATTGTTGTTTTGTTTTTTGGGTTTTTTTTTTTTTAGCTTATGAAGTAGTTTTGAGAATCACTGATATATAAACATAGGTTTTTCAGAAAACATTTAACCAATTGAGACCTGAGGCCAGGCTATGACAGGTGGCAGACAGGTGGCAGTGTAGGAACAGCACACACCATCACATCGGGTGGAAGAAGCTATTAGTAGTAGAAACCTTGATATAGAAAGAGACTATTAGAAGACATATAGAAGAGACTATTAGTATAGAAACCATGATGTAGAAATATACGAGTGAGTGCGGAAATATAGTCGCCCTCTCCATCGTCAAAGTTGCCCACCCCTGATCCAGCCTCTTCACTGGTCATTCGTTCCTGTGTTGGGCATGGAGATGTTTCTGTACAACTTCATGCGGAGCTTCACAGAGATTTGTGTGTCCCTGGCTGGCGGTGTCCTGGCTGTGTCCCTGTGTCCCTGGCTGTGCCCCTGTGTCCCTGGCTGTGTAGTTGGCTGTGTCCCTGTGTCCCTGGCTGTGTAGCTGGCTGGCTGTGTCCCTGTGTCCCTGGTTGTGTCCCTGTGTCCCTGGCTCTGTCCCTTTGTCCCTGGCTGTGTCCCTGTGTCCCTGGCTGTGTCCCTGTGCCCCTGGCTGGCTGTGTCCCTGGCTGTGTCCCTGTGTCCCTGGCTGGCTGTGTCCCTGGCTGTGTCCCTGTGTCCCTGGCTGTGTCCCTGTGTCCCTGGCTGGCTGTGTCCCTGGCTGGCTGTGTCCCTGCAGGCTGTGTAGTTGGCTGTGTCCCTGGTTGTGTCCCTGTGTCCCTGGCTGTGTTCCTGACTGTGTACCTGGCTGGCTTGGGTTGCATCACTTGGTGTCGATAATGACTTATAAAAGGTTTATAAGAATGTTTTATATTTTTCTATATTCACTATATTACCTTTAAACATTGTTAAAACAAGTGGTTATTTAGGGGGGTTCAGGAGAAATGCAGCAGCATCGACGTTTCCTGTCCCCTCAGTCTTAACTTACTTACTTACTTACTTACTAAGTAGGTAAGTATATTCACTATATTATCTTTAAACATTTTCTTAAGTGGTTCTTTAGGGGGGTTCAGTAGAAATGCAGCAGCATCGACGTTTCCTGTCCCCTCAGTCATAAGGCAGCAGCATCGGTGCTTCCTGTCGTCTCAGTCTCGCGGTCAGCTCTTCAGAGCGCCGTGCGTCTCTGACTCTCTGGTTCGTTTCACACCTGCCGTCTCCCCGCCTGTACCAAAACAACAGAGAAACCACACAGTCGTATTGTGACACATCCTGTCCTCAATAAAGGGCCGTGAGACGGAGAGGCTTGTTCAGTTGAGAGAGAGTATACAGTCTGGATAACAGCCATCCTGCAGCTATACTGTCCTACACTCAGATATGGATACAACATGGATTCTGGTCTACCTGCTGTGGAGCTCAGGTACAGTTAGTTGGAACTTGGTTTTAATGTCTGTTTGACCATATAAGGAAAGTATCTAATTACATGTACTGGAGTACTGTGCTTAATTACAGTTCTGAGGTACTTTTACTTTCCTGGAGTGTTCATTATTTTACTTACTTACTTTACTAGTGAAACAGGACATTCTGCACAATGAGTACTTTTACCATGTGTACTTTAAGTATATTTTGATGCCATTACTTTAGTTATTTTACTGAAGTAAATGGTGATCGGTGAACTCACTGGGCTATGCAGTCGCACCAGAGCCCGGGTGGGAGGGCACGCTCCTATAGCCACAGTCTATCTCTCTCTATCTCTCTCTCTCTCTCTCTCTCTCTCTCTCTCTCTCTCTCTCTCTCTCTCTCTCTCTCTCTCTCTCGCTTTATCTCTCTAACTCTCTCTCGCTCTCTCTCTCTCTCTCTCTCTCTCTCTCTCTCTCTCTCTCTCTCTCTCTCTCGCTTTATCTATCTCTCTCTCTCTCTCGCTCTCGCTTGGCAGAAACGTAACAATTATAGTATTGCAGAAAAAACTGAAAAAATCATATAGTAGGTTACAACAGAAAGTAATATCAAATATACAAAAACATTATAAAACAATATGCAGATACTGTGATAATGATCCAAATGTACAGTATCGTGCGTGCGTGTCCAGGTAACATTGTGTGGTGTTTGCTCCAGTGTCCAGTTACTCCAGTGTCAATAAATACAAATATGTATTGTTTCCAAAGTTATTTTAACAGGTTTAAAAACACATCTTGCTGGAAAAGAGACAATGAGAGAGATTTACAACAGAAATCCAACTATTAGGGGACTGACTGGTAGAGTGATGCCTGTCAGTCACAATGTGGGACAGACAGGGTCTCAGTTTGAACACTGATGCCTGTCAGTCACAATGTGGGACAGACAGGGTCTCAATGTGAACACTGATGCCTGTCAGTCACAATGTGGGACAGACAGGGTCTCAATTTGAACACTGATGCCTGTCAGTCACAATGTGGGACAGACAGGGTCTCAATGTGAACACTGATGCCTGTCAGTCACAATGTGGGACAGACAGGGTCTCAATGTGAACACTGATGCCTGTCAGTCACAATGTGGGACAGACAGGGTCTCAATGTGAACACTGATGCCTGTCAGTCACAATGTGGGACAGACAGGGTCTCAATGTGAACACTGATGCCTGTCAGTCACAATGTGGGACAGACAGGATCTCAATGTGAACACTGATGCCTGTCAGTCACAATGTGGGACAGACAGGGTCTCAATGTGAACACTGATGCCTGTCAGTCACAATGTGGGACAGACAGGGTCTCAATGTGAACACTGATGCCTGTCAGTCACAATGTGGGACAGACAGGGTCTCAATGTGAACACTGATGCCTGTCAGTCACAATGTGGGACAGACAGGGTCTCAATGTGAACACTGATGCCTGTCAGTCACAATGTGGGACAGACAGGGTCTCAATGTGAAAACTGATGCCTGTCAGTCACAATGTGGGACAGGGTCTCAATTTGTGGGATGCCTGAAAAGTCTTGGAAATGAGGGACTATCCCACTGCAAAGAGGGACATCTGTCTCTCTCTCTCTCTCTCTCTCTCTCTCTCTCTCTCTCTCTCTCTCTCTCTCTCTCTCTCTCTCTCTTTCTCTCTCAATTCAATTCAATTAAATTCTAATATGCTTTATTGGCATGACCAGCATTCATATATTGCCAAAGCATTGGCAAAAATAATATTAGGAACCGGTAGGAACCGGAACCGTTGAGAGGGATCCGGTGAGGATCCGGAACCGTTAAAATCCTAACGAATCCCAACCCTGTGTGAAACAGGATATTCTGCACAATGAGTATAGGCCTAGGCTACTTTTAAGTAGTCTCTCTCACTCTCTCTCTCCCTCTCTCTCTCTGTCTCTGTCTGTCTGTCTCTCTATCTCTCTCTCTCTCTCTGTCTCTCTCTCTATCTCTCTCTGGCATATCACGTTTTGTTTAAAAATGCTCATGTTGTCATGGGTGACTTGGTAATGTAGCCTAGGGGATGTTTCTCATGTTGTTTTTATATATTATGTTAACGTTTTTTAATGAGTTCCTCTTCCGCGTGTGTGCAGCGATTAATCGATTAACTATTAACATCCCTAGTTCATTGTTAAGGTTTTTCTTACTGTGCTCAAATATTCTGCCACCGTGGATTGTCTATTTAGGGAAAGATAGCAATTAAGTTTCCTTTGTTGTTTTGATCCAATAGTTTTTGTATTTTTGTTTATGTCGATTAATAATTTGTTTGGGTCGGATTTGTGGGGGAATGATGTCGCTGTGTCCCTGGCTGTGTCCCTGGCTGGCTGTGTTTCTGGCTGGCTGTGTCCCTGGCTGGCTGTGTCCCTGGCTGGCTGTGTCCCTGGCTGTGTCCCTGAATGGCTGTGTCCCTGGCTGTGTCCCTAGCTGGCTGTGTCCCTGGCTGTGTTTCTGGCTGGCTGTGTCCCTGGCTGGCTGTGTCCCTGGCTGGCTGTGTCCCTCGCTGGCTGTGTCCCTGGCTGTGTACCTGGCTGTGTCCCTGGCTGGCTGTGTCCCTGGCTGGCTGTGTCCCTCGCTGGCTGTGTCCCTGGCTGTGTCCCTGGCTGGCTGTGTCCCTGGCTGGCTGTGTCCCTGGCTGTGTCCCTGTGTCCCTGGCTGTGTACCTGGCTGGCTTGGGTTGCATCACTTGGTGTCGATAATGACTTATAAAAGGTTTATAAGAATGTTTTATATTTTTCTATATTCACTATATTACCTTTAAACATTGTCTTAAGTGGTTCTTTAGGGGGGTTCAGTAGAAATGCAGCAGCATCGGTGTTTCCTGTCGTCTCAGTCTTGTGCATCTCTTGTTAGTTTCACACCTGCCGTCTCCCCTCCTGTACCAAACAACAGAGAAACCACACAGTCGTATTGTGACACATCCTGTCCTCAGTAAATTGTTCAGTTGACCCTAACCCTAACCCAGGTCTCCACCAGGAGGTGATGAGTGTGAGTTGTCACACACAGCTTGGCCTGTTGTAGCGCCACCATGAGGGCTGATTTGAAAACTGTCAAGTGGCATTTCTTCCTCAGCCTAGTGGGAATATGCATGCACAGTTTCACCGCAATCGGACGCTGCGTTGACTGAGTAGTTGTGGCGATTTGTACAAAACGGGTACAAAGCGGGCTACTCCTGAAAAGTTTAGAAGCCAATCGTAGGCAATGAAGGTGGATTATGAGAAATCAAAAAACCCGTCTTGATCACATGACTATGGAGAGCATGTGTACCGATTTGTGTGAAATTTGCATAACATCTGAAGGAGTAATATTATAAAATGTGTTTTACATATGTCGGCCTCCTGGTGGCGCTCTAAAGAGCAGATGTGAAGAAATCCAGGCAAAGGTTTTTCCGTGGCCTCTAGGGATGTTGGCATACAAAGTTATCTACAAATCCGTGCAGTTGGAGGTAAAAACACTTTTTGGACAGTTATAGCGCCACCATGAGGCTGAGTTGAAAATGTTCACTTGGCATTTCTTCCTTGGCCTAGTGGGAATGTGCGTGCAAAATTTCACGGAAATCACAGGATGTGTTCATGATTTGCAGCATTTTGTTTGAAACTGAGCACTCCTGCGAACTTTGGAAGCCAATCTTAGCCAATCAGGATGGAGTCTGAGAAATCTGAAAGACCTGTTTAGTTGAATGTCTCTAGAGGCACTCTGTACCAATTTGCGTAATGTTTGGACAAAATCTGTAGGTGTACTGTCCAAAAACTTGTTTTGCACAAAGCGGCCTCCTGGTGGCGCTATAACACGCCGTTCTGGAAATTCTGGGGCAGAGGTTCATCGGTGGCGTCCAGGGAGTGTGTGTGCAAAAGTTGGCATCGACCGGGTTAACGGTGACGGAAATTAGCTGTTCACGGACGGGCGGACGGACGGAGTGCAAAACATACTCTCTCCCCATGCCTTCGGCCTGGTGGAGACAATTAGCTAGTAGCTACAGATGAGAAAGATGACATTGTTGTGTAGGCTTAATTGTGGATTTGTGAAATATTGAGTTTGTGTCATGAATGATTTTGTGGTACGACGTGGTGAGATTTGGCCTGATTAGTACTGCTGTTTTCTCCTGTCGACTCTATACTCCTATTCCTATATATTCCTCAACTGTAATATCACTATACACTGTAATCTATAGAGCGTCGCAGTCCCTCCCCCTTTCAGAACGACGAGTGGCTTTAAGAAATGTCTATGGGACAAATGCATTGCGATTCATTTCCTGGGCCACTCGTCGTTCTGAAAGGGGGAGGGACTGCGACGCTCTATAGACCAGAGGTGAGCAGTCAGCACTAATATTGCGTGCGTGCGTGCGTGCGTGAGTGCGTGCGTGCGTGCGTAAAATCTCACGTACAACTGTTGGGTTATGCAGAGTCCAGAGAATCCAATAGTTTGAAGATGTTAAGCTCCATGTGTGGAGGAGAGAAATCCACTTAATGTATTTTATATACATTGTTAGCATAGGCCTATACATAGATAATTAACAGACTTTACAGAAAATATTTGGACCGAAAAGGTCCAAGCCCTACAGCTTATTGTGCCTATACCCTTTTTATCTGGTATTATAATAACACAAGTAACAACTAAACTAGAAAGAGGCAATTCTGGGAAATTGCAAAGTGTGATTGCCTACACTGCAGCCGTCGAAAATGGAATCGCTTTTGGCTCCGCGTTGATTAAGCCACCCTCGACACGTGATTCAGATTTGGGATGGATCGGACATTTCGTGCGTGAGTTGTGGCGTTTTTTGTAAAATAGGCCCCTCCCACTAACTTTGGAAGACGATTACGGCCAAACGATACAGAAGATCTAAATTCTGACTGTGCTGTTTTAATCGGATAGGTCCGGAGATCATGTGTACCGATCTTTGTGAGATTTGGACAAAATCTGTAGGAGGAGGAGCAAAAGGTGTGTTTTGAACAAAATTCAAAATGGCGGGAAATCTATCTAGACGCAAATGGGCGTGGCCTATATGGGGAGATGCGTCATGACCCAAGGAATCCAGGGGAAAAAACATTTTGATTTTATGACCTACGGTTCAAGAGTTATACCCAAAAACGTAAAGTTGGCTGTTATAGCGCCACCATGAGGCCGACCAGTATACTTCTAAGGTAATTAATTGTAGTAATTATTATGAATCTCTCCTCCAAGTCTTAAGTATAGCCCTTACGGTCTCAGAGGTAAAAATACTTGAAAGTGAGTTTTTGCATTTTCCCATTTTCCCATTCATGTCTATGTGGAAATTCTAATTAATTCATATCAATTAAACTATCCAACAAATGTCTTAGCAAAGTACAAGCACACGATTCCCGATGTAGCCCGTCGTTTTGACATATGGCTCGAGTGCGTGCGACAAAAACTGTGGGAGGAGTAGCACGTCAAAATAAACAGAGCAGTAAAACAATAGTCTGATTGCCCTCAGGGCAATCACACTAATGATTGCCCTCAGGGCAATCACACTAATAACAATATGTTAATATTGTTGTTCATTATAACAATAACACGTCGATACAACATGCAAAACAATTCAGGAAGACATTTGGTTTCATCACCTGGTGTCGATAATGAGTTATGAAAGGTTCATAATAATGTTTTATATTTCTCAAATATAATTTTCTTTAACGCATTTAGACCTGAGGACGATTAAAAAAAAAAAAAAAAGCTTCTAAAACAGTTTTCTGAGAAACCCATGTTTCTATACGATATGTCAGCGGACTGTCGTCTCAGTCTCGTGGTCAGCTCTTCAGAGCGCTGTGTGCGTCTCTGGTTCGTTTCACACCTGCCGTCTCCCCGCCTGTACCAAAACAACAGAGAAACCACACAGTCGTATTGTGACACATCCTGTCCTCAATAAAGGGCCGTGAGAAGGAGAGGCTTGTTCAGTTGAGAACTGGATAACAGCCATCCTGCAGCTATACTGTCCTACACACAGATATGGATACAACATGGATTCTGGTCTACCTGCTGTGGAGCTCAGGTACAGTTAGTTGGCACTTGGTATTAATGTCTGCTTGACCATATAAGGCAGTGCAGTGAGCAGGGAGTGTGTTTTGAACACTGATGCCTGTCAGTCACAATGTGGGACAGACAGGGTCTCAATGTGAACACTGATGCCTGTCAGTCACAATGTGGGACAGGGTCTCAATTTGAACACTGATGCCTGTCAGTCACAATGTGGGACAGTCACAATGTGGGACAGACAGGGTCTCAATTTGAACAGTGTGGCCTGTCAGTCACAATGTGGGACAGGGTCTCAATTTGAACACTGATGCCTGTCAGTCACAATGCGGGACAGACAGGGTCTCAATTTGAACACTGATGCCTGTCAGTCACAATGTGGGACAGGGTCTCAATTTGAAAACTGATGCCTGTCAGTCACAATGTGGGACAGACAGGGTCTCAATGTGAACACTGATGCCTGTCAGTCACAATGTGGGACAGACAGGGTCTCAATTTGAACAGTGTGGCCTGTCAGTCACAATGCGGGACAGACAGGGTCTCAATTTGAACACTGATGCCTGTCAGTCACAATGTAGGACAGGGTCTCAATTTGAAAACTGATGCCTGTCAGTCACAATGTGGGACAGACAGGGTCTCAATGTGAACACTGATGCCTGTCAGTCACAATGTGGGACAGACAGGGTCTCAATTTGAACAGTGTGGCCTGTCAGTCACAATGTCTCAATTTGTCTCAGATGTCTTGGTACAATGGACAGATGGTTAGGAAGTGTAGCTCGGTTTCCACTTCATTTTGTGTGCAGTGGGTGCAAACACACACACACACACACGCACGCACGCACGCACGCACGCACGCACACACACACACACACACACACACACACACACACACACTCACACACACACACACACACACACACACACACACACACACACACACACACACACACTTGTTTCCTCATCATGGGTGTTTCCTGTCCCTTGTGGCCAGCTAGTGTTGAGCGCCTCTTGTTTGTTTGTTTGACTTCCTGTGAGTAAGAACACCGTGAAGCTGCAGAGAAAAACTACACGTGGAAACATGGCGGAAGTACAACAAATCACACCCGTGTGAAGTGAGGGGCGCTCTTATCATCATACATCATATATTACATCATCTCATGTCTGGCCAATTTCCATGCTGTATTGATGTTGATACCCTTAGGAGAGATAACAGGCAGACGTCAATCAAAATAATAATTCTTCTAACTCTTTGAGAGTGTAAAATGAAACCAAATGGACCCATGCGGGTCCATTATAAGTGTGTGTGTGTGTGTGTGTGTGTGTGTGTGTGTGTGTGTGTGTGTGTGTGTGTGTGTGTGTTTGTGTGTGTGTGTGTTTTACTTTTGATACTTACTACAGTAAGTGAGCAACTGTTATACTTTTACTTAAAGGGATCGTGACATTATTTTTAACATAATTTTAACAACATTAAAAGTCTTGGCCATGGTCCTTCAAACGTGTCTAAAAAGTTTGAACAGAAATCTCCACTCCAGTATTTCTTGCCAGGAGTTTTTGTGTGTATGTAATATGCATCCTGAGAAGGCATAGAAAAACACATTATTTTAGCCTGTAGATGTCGGTAATTCCCCCTTTCCTGTCAATCACTACCCAGCTCCGCCCCCCCCACCCCTCAAGCCCTCCATACCTCTCCGCCCCCCTCAGAGAAAGGGACTGTTCTTTTTTTTTTCCTTTACAAGTTCACAGCATCGCAGCCATAGCAACGCTGCCAGTGCCAACGCACGCAACTTCTTCTCCTTTTATAACTATTTGTTTATAGTTTATATAAAATGTTATTTTATTTATAATAAGACTATCACTGCATGTATGTACTGAGGGGATGGACAACAACATGTATTCTCTGCTGCAAAAGGAGAGGAGACTGGAGCAACACGGACATTTAGAGCCTTTTATTAAGGTGCTGAGTATACAAAACGACTAACGTTTCGACCTTGCGGTCTTCATCAGAGTCCACTCTGATGAAGACCGCAAGGTCGAAACGTAAAAGGCTCTAAATGTCCGTGTTGCTCCAGTCTCCTCTCCTTTTGCAACTTTGATGTCCCTGCACCTGTGAAGCACCGGATCAGCCGTTTTAGGCTTGAGGCGCGTTGGTAGACTCCCTTTGTAACATGTATTCTCTATTCAACGTCATCGTACGAGCAACAGTTGGTAAACAAATAAGGCACGTTCGGAAATACCGCACCGGAGCGCACTCGCCTATTAGTTTGCATTGCACAGTGCCAGTGGGCTCAGTGCGCTATTTCCGAACGCGCCTATGAAACTCCTGCAATATCTCACCCCACGACCACGTCGACATAAACTTGTGTAATGTCATCGATATCATACTCAATGACTATAGCCTATCATTATTCGCCATACTTTTAACGTGGATTATATCACACGAGCGTTGGCTGCGTTGCTATGAAGAATATTGGATCTCATAATTATACAGTGTTGCAAGGCCTATGTCAATTGTGTAAATTTACATACAGTAGACCTCTTGGTGAGCAGCTGCTACAGAGGGGTGTCGGTCTCCTTAGGAGTAGCTAGGAGCCTAATTCCGTTGTATGTTAATTAGGGGTCTGTGTTGGCCTGAGTTGATCAAAGGACTTTGCTACTAATTATATGCACCATGTCGATCCCCTTGACCAAATGTGGAGTGTTTAAAAGGTGGCTGCAATGCTATCATTTTAGTCAGTCAGTTGGGCGCAAGCCTTGGTGGGAGACGTCAGCCATGCACTCGGCTGGCTGGCGTGATTCTGTATGCTGTTGCTGTATGCTGTACTCCGTTTGAATAAACATCTTGGGACTTCAGTTCGTCTGCTGCGTGCACATTTCTCCTCTGTATGGTATATTATATACATCAGATGGTGCCAGAAACCGGTCGTGTTGGTGTGTTTATCACGTCAGATGAAACAGTACCAGCGGCTTTTTTTTCGTCTAATTCGGTGGAGGGGAGTTTTTTGTGAGCGGCGGCGGAAGAAGCTTCAGCGGACCCGACCCGGCCGTGATCTCTTGTCCATTCGCAGCGGGGATGATGACGGCGACCACCGCGAGGAGTGTTGTGCGACGGGGACCGATGACGAGCCACCGGACGGGTGTCACGGGTGGGCTGCGGTGAGGTCGATGGAGCGGCGACAGCCACACGGAGGCCTTGGTCTTTCATCACGTCGGCGCGGGGACAGCGATTGCGGGCGGGGATCGGTGAGACGCAGCACGGAGCAGCAGTGGCCGACTGACCTAAGCTGAGGGCCTTCACAGACAGGGGTCTGTGATGAAGATGTTCCAGGCTTTTCTTTTCGTCCCATCTCTGTTGTAAACAGAGTTGGGAGGGGGGAGAAGAGATGATGACGAGGACAGCGAAAAAACAGCAGTGCAGACTCTCGAACTTTGATCCGTGCAGCTGAGCGAACAGTTCGAGGTAAACTAGAATGAGCAGCATACAGAGAAGAAGTTTCCTTTGTTCGTACAGAGAAAAGATGGACTTTCTTCTCTCTGTTTAACAAATTGTGCGTCAAGTTTGTTTTCAGCATGAATTATAATAGGCCTCATGTTGGTATGTGTTTGTCGTATAATTAGATAAGTTGAGTCATTTAGCCTAATTATGAATCAATGAGGAATTTTCCTATGGATATGAAGAGATATGTGATATTATTGTTATACTCTGGCGTGGAATGTGTATCTACTTGGATCACCAGTGTGTGATGTTGGTCAGACGTAAATCCGAGAGTGGTTTAGCTGACATTGTGTATTTAACATTGGACAGCAGAGTTTAGTTTGTAAACCACATAGGTTATTACGTATCAAAAAGTGCTCTTGTAAAAGGGAGTTGAAAGCGGCATATGTATTGTTTAATGTCAGTTAACTGTACTAATCATTTTTCCATTATTCATATACGTATGGATGTTTGAAACCATGTTGGGGGAATTCTGTACTGTAATGCTGTTATTTTTTGGTTTCTTGAATGTATTGTCTAAGCTAAGGGTCAAGGGGGGTGTAAGATAATTATGGTTCCATATTTTTAGATGATCATCTGTGATGATCAAGGGGGGAATATGAAGAATATTGGATCTCATAATTATACAGTGTTGCAAGGCCTATGTCAATTGTGTAAATTTACATACAGTAGACCTCTTGGTGAGCAGCTGCTACAGAGGGGTGTCGGTCTCCTTAGGAGTAGCTAGGAGCCTAATTCCGTTGTATGTTAATTAGGGGTCTGTGTTGGCCTGAGTTGATCAAAGGACTTTGCTACTAATTATATGCACCATGTCGATCCCCTTGACCAAATGTGGAGTGTTTAAAAGGTGGCTGCAATGCTATCATTTTAGTCAGTCAGTTGGGCGCAAGCCTTGGTGGGAGACGTCAGCCATGCACTCGGCTGGCTGGCGTGATTCTGTATGCTGTTGCTGTATGCTGTACTCCGTTTGAATAAACATCTTGGGACTTCAGTTCGTCTGCTGCGTGCACATTTCTCCTCTGTATGGTATATTATATACATCAGCTATTCCACTGTATCGCATTACAAGAACAATAATGAGCACATGCAATCTACAACAGCTGGTGCACGCCACGAATCAAAGATTAATAATAGTCAAACACACAGCTAATGCGGGTAGTGGCAGACGCAGTGATTGACTATAAATTAAAAGTAGGCTACCATGAAGCACTTCGGAGTGCTGCAGGCGATTGATTTTTTATTGTGAGTCCACTCAAATAGTACTGCACAACAATTTAACACAAATCATTGCAGTATAAATACTTATAGTTGGGATTGGGACACGAATTCTTGGTATTGCTCCTGGGTTCATAAAAAGTTTGGTTGCAAATCCACTCTGAACTTGTCCGAGATTTGAAAAACT
>NC_137870.1:46921810-47069310 GCF_963924005.1 Protomyctophum bolini
TAAAGAACATTGAAAGTGGACTACACTCCGACACAAGCTCCGGCGATGAGTCTTTGCTCCAGGAAAAAAGACTGGAGCTTAACTCCTTTATGAGGGAGAGAGTGAAGGGAGCTCTCGTTAGAGCTCGCTATATGTCAATTAAGGACATGGATGCTCCAAGTGCGTTCTTTTTTAACTTGGAGAAGAAGAAGGCAAAGGGGAGGCAGATGTCCTGTCTAAGACTGCCAGATGGCAGGATTTCTACGGACTCTGGTGAGATGAGGAGATGCGCTGTGGATTTCTACACAGCTCTATTTGGAGCGGAGCCGTGTGAGGAGCAATGTCAGAACTCTTGGAAGGTCTGGTCAAACTCACACGCAGAGAGAGAGCTCACTTGGATAGAAACCTGTCGTACGAAGAACTGACCACAGCAGTAGGGCAGCTAACTGCGGGTCGAGCACCAGGGGTAGACGGGCTGCCTATTGAGCTCTACAAGGCTTTCTGGGAATGCATGGGACACGATTTCCATGAAGTAATGATGGAATGCTACCAGAACGGCTCGCTGCCACCCTCATGCAGGAGAGCAGTTCTCTCGCTTCTCCCCAAAAAGGGAGACCTAGCCCTCCTGAAGAACTGGAGACCCGTAGCCTTACTGTGCTCGGACTATAAAGTGCTTTCCAGGGCGCTTTCCAACAGACTGAAGGACCATCTAGGTGTACTAATACAACCGGACCAAACTTATTGTGTGCCAGAAAGAACTATCATGGATAATTTGTTTTTAATTAGGGATGTGCTGGAGGTTTGTAAGGCACATGAAATAAATGTTGGGATATTATCTATTGACCAGGAGAAGGCTTTCGACAAAGTGGACCATGGCTACCTTTTTTCCACCTTGAGTGGCTTCGGTATTGGGGAGGGATTCATAAAATGGATAGGTTTGCTGTACAATGATGCAAGCTGCATGGTTAAGGTGGGAGGTGGGCTAAGTCGACCTATACCAGTGAGTAGGGGGATCAGACAGGGGTGTCCCATATCCGGTCAGCTCTACAGTATTGTCATAGAACCTCTTTTATGTAAGTTCAGGAGCACTCTCAATGGCCTATCTCTGCCCGGAATGACCCAAAGCCCCCCTTATGTCGTCTCAGCTTATGCTGATGATGTAAGCATGTTTATTAGGAACCAAGAGGATATAGAGGGAATTAAAAAATGCCTTGACGTGTATCAAAAAGCTTCATCAGCTAGGGTGAATTGGGGGAAGTGTGAGGCCCTACAGGTGGGGCACTGGAGGGGGGAGGTGGTTCCCAGCTTGCCTGGAGGTCTACAGTGGGGAAGGCAGGGGATGAAGTTTCTGGGAGTCCACTTGGGTACGGCAGAATATCAGGAAAATAATTGGGAGGGAGTGCTGGAAAAAGTGCGTGTCAGGTTGTCAAAGTGGAGATGGCTCCTACCCCAGCTATCTTTCAGGGGGAGGGTCTTGGTCGCGAACAACTTAGTTGCCTCTATGCTCTGGCACAGACTGATTGTTCTACCTCCGCCCAGGGGCCTAATAGAGGAGGTGCAAAGATTGTTGGTCGACTTTTTCTGGTCCGGGCAGCATTGGATAAGGGCTGCAGCTCTGTACCTTCCAGTGGAGGAAGGTGGACAAGGCCTAATAGACATTTCCTCGCGAGTGTCTGCTTTCAGGCTTGAAGCAGGCCAGAGACTGCTGTATGACTGTGGGGCAAGGTGGCTGGGCACAGCCAGCCTAATATTAAAGAAGGCCGGTCGTTTGGGCTACGACAAACAGCCTTTTTAAAGACTGAAACGCTGTCATCACCCAGTCTGAGGGCTGCCCTACGAGAGGCAGGCTGTGTCAAGCTGGGGCACCTGCTGAAAGCCAAGCGGACATCCGTGGATGTGCTGGGACAGATGGCCAACATCAGATCCTCAAGGCTCTTGTCGAGGATAGTTCGAGAGGTCTGTGGTTCCTTATTGGAGCCCCTAAGAGTGTATGCTGAAAACCATGACAATTCTGACCAATGGGATGATGATTGTGTGTACAGCTTTCCATCTCTAACTGTCACTCCTGCTGTTGGGGAGTGGCAGGAGGAGGAGGACCAACTTCTCTCATTCAAGACCCCAAAACTGGGGCAATTCAGTGAGATGGAAAAGAAGGGGGCCTATCACACCTGTGTTAAGGTCTCACATGCACGCTCGTTGACGGGGTACAGAGCATCAAGGTGGGCTGGGGTTTTTGGCCCGGACTCTTCCCCGAAGGGTTGTTGGAGGTCATTGTACAAGAGGCCAATCGACAAGCGTGCGGCCGACCTCCAGTGGAGGATTGTGCATGGGGCCATCGCCACTAATAGACACCTGGCACACCTGGATCCAAGCACAGGGGAGGGCTGTCCTTTCTGCTCACTACCAGAAACGCTTGCACACTTGTTTATTAAGTGTACAAGGTTAAAAAGTGTTCTTGACTTGTTAGAGTGGTGGTTCTTAGGATTAGGCGAAGGTTTTTCTTTTGAGAAATTTATTTTTGGTCCAAAGTATGCTGCAGTAAGGAAGATGGTGCATACGATGCAAAATTTAATGTCTGGTATGGCAAAGCTTGCAATCTGGATCACCAGAAGGAACAAGCTAAAGGGGGCTGGGTCTATAGATCCAGTGCAAGTCCTAACGGGGATGGTGGCTGCCAGACTTAGGGCAGAGCATGCATACTACAAGCTAACAAACAATATGGAAGGCTTTGTTCATATGTGGGCTATTGGGGGGGTGTTATGTTGGCCACAGGAAGAAGGAGAGCTGGTCCTTTGCTTCTAAAAAAATTAAAAAAAGATCTTATTCCTGTACTGCGTAGCTGATTGAGGGTGGAATAATTTTGTTTTGCCTTTTTGTAACAAGTTGAGCTGATTTGGAAAGCTGTGGTTTTAATAAAGAGCTTTAAAAATCAATCTCTCTCTCTCTCAATCTCTCTCTCTCTCTCTGTCTCTCTCTCTCTCAATCTCTCTCTCTCTCTCTCTGTCTCTCTCTGTCTGTCGGTCTGTCTCTGTCTCTGTCTCTGTCTCTGTGTCTCTGTCTCTGTGTGTCTCTCTCTCTCTCTCTCTCTCTCTCTCTCTCTCTCTGTCTCTGTCTGTCTCTCTGTGTGTGTGTCTCTCTCTCTCTCTCTCTCTCTGACGTCACGCGGTGTCGGGTGTGTGAGTGAGTGGCTGCGTGTGAGAGACGCTGCTGGATGATAGTTTTTTAACCCCTGTCCTTTTTTCCCCCAAACTGTACTGTACTGCTAAAAAGGTAAGAAGAGTTAAGTTATAAAAAGCTGGCTGCGGGGGGGATGGCGTCTCCCGGTGCAGGGAGAACGCCATCCATGTCCATTAAACATGGTGTGAGAATTGCCTCTGAGCCCCGCTTCACTGTGGAGGAAGTCTTGTTGGCTGTTGGCGAACAAGTGGGACATGAAAAAATATCATATGGTTTGCGCATGAACAAAGCGGTGGTTGTGTTTCTAACGGAGGAGCTGTTTATCCATGCGTTGGTAGGAACGGGGATAATTTTAGACGAGAGTCTCGTCAATGTCACTCCTCTGGCTGTACCGTCAACACAGGTTACGGTGTCAGGAGTGCCCCCGTTCATTCCGAACGAAGCACTGGAGAATGAGTTAAAGCGCTTTGGAAAGTTTGCTACGGGGTTCAGGCATGTCCGCCTGGGGTGCAGTGATCCCCGGTTGCAACATGTACAGTCTCTGAGGAGACAAGCGTTCATGTACCTAAGCTGCCCAACGCAAACACTTGATGCGTCATTTAAAGTGAAATATGAAAGTGGCTACTACACGGTGTATGCAAGCACCGGCAATATGAAATGTTTTGATTGTGGCGACGTGGGCCACAAGCGTGCGGGTTGCCCCCACTCTGACAGGCAGGCCGGCGGCGCTGCGGGTCGCGCACCGCCCCCTGCTAGGAGGGGGGGAGCGACCAGCACACTGCGCGTCGCCAGCCAGGTTAACACCCCCAGTAGCCGCACCACGTTCCCCGGGGAGCATACGGAGTGTTGTAGGTGCTTCTGATTCAACGGAAGGCACACAACGTGTTGAAAATGATAATGCAAGATAAGGTGCTCCCACTATGCCCAATGTCCCTGAGGACAGGGGGGGGGGGGGGGGGGGGATACAAGCTGAGACTGGGCAGTCTGCAGCTGACAATGAGCAACCTAGTACTAGTAGTGGGTCAGAAATAAACAATGTACAGCCCAGCTCAGGAGTAACCAGTGTGGAGGTGGACACCACAGGGTGATTTTGAAAATGAGTTGGAGAATAATGAGGATGATTATGATGAAGAGATGCAAGAGGAAGATAGCTCACAACTCTCATCCTTTCTAGCACAAAAATAAAAATCACTCTACTCATTAGATGAGATTAATCAATTTTTGGACTCAACATATGGAAAACAATCTGTTGAAGTGAGTGACTATTTCCCTGATATGGAGAAATTTACCAGAAATGTGAACATAGTGAGACAGGTAACTGATTATGATCAACTGAGTAAACAAAAAAGGTTCAGATTAAACAAAATGATGACTAAAATGAAGAAAGGGAAGACAAATGTACGTCGCTTACGTAAATGAATATGGGTGAACCACATAAGGGTGTTTTCTCTACGTTCTCAGCTTTTACTGTTGTTTCCCTACTTTTTCTCATTTCTCATTCTTATGGATGGGATGAGAATAGGGTCGCTAAACATAAATGGAGGCAGGGACAGAAATAAGAGAGGATTGTTAAGTGAATTGAGCACTGCAAAATTTTTAGATGTTGTTTTCTTGCAGGAGACACACAGTACTCATGATAATGTGGTTGACTGGGGGTTGAGTTGGGAAGGTCAACACTTTCATGGCCATGGTACAAACCTCAGTGCAGGAGTAGCAATACTTTTCTCACCAGGACTAAGCATGACAGATGTTTCGTTCTCCCAGGTGGAGCAAGGAAGTTCAGGCCACGATAAAAAATACACTTTTTACTTTTATAAATGTTTATGCATACACCTCAGGTACAGAGCGTGTCAGGCTGTTTAACTCATTAAATAATATTATTGGACAGTATACAAGTAACTCCTTGGTGGTGTTTGGAGGAGATTGGAACTGTACACTTTCTTTTAATGTAGACCGTACAGGAGAAGAGCCTCACCCCCAGTCAGCGTCAGTTCTATCCAGTGTTGTCACACAACATGGACTGAAGGACGCATGGAGAGAGTTACACCCAGCCAACAGACAGTATACTTGGACTAAGGTCTCTGAGGGTAGGATCAGTGCTGCCAGACTTGACAGGATATATGTTAATACAAACTACAGTAACAGGGTTAGGAAAGCTGCCATAACCCCGGTGGGTTTCTCTGATCACCACCTGGTGATGGTGGAAATATCTTTGTCTGTACCAAAAATACGCAGCCCATACTGGCATTTTAATGTACGTTAATAGAAGACAAACAATTTTGTATTTTTTTTTTCTTGTTTTTGGAAGGAATGGAAAGGAAAAAAGAATGAATATGAAAACATTGTATCATGGTGGGAGGTCGGAAAAGTACAAATTAAGATTTTTTGTCAACAATACACTGCACACACAGCAGCGACACAAAATAATATAATGGAGAAACTGGAAGAAGAGATAAAACGAGTGGAGAAGGACATGATCAATAGGGGGGATCCCAGCTATGCCACACAGCTGGGAAGGAAAAAACAATGTCTAGCCCATCACCTGCAACAAAAAGCAAAAGGAGCATTGATAAGGGCAAAGATTTCCACCCTAAAGGATATGGACGGTCCAACTTCTTTCTTCTTTAAGCTAGAAAGGAAAATAAAAAAACAGAATCTAATGCTCCACCTCAAACGTCCTAATGGGGAAATGACAACAGACTCAAAAGAGATGAGAAAAATGGCAATGGATTTTTACAAAGAACTCTTTAGCACTGAGGAATAATAATAATAATAATAACTTTATTTGTATAGCACTTTTCAAAAACAAGTTTACAAAGTGCTTCACATACAATACACAAAGGCAATTAAAATCAACAATGAAAATTAGTCAAATACACAATACAAAAAATACGAGATAAAAAGCAGAGACTGGGACTGTTCATTCAAACTCATTAAAAGCCTTTAAATAATAGTGGGTTTTTAAGAGTTTTTTAAAAGTGGACACTGAAGTGGTCTGTCTGAGTTCCAGGGGTAGTTGGTTCCACAGCAGTGGAGCCCTAGCAGCAAAGGCTCTGCCGCCTTGCGTCACCAGTTTTGTGTTGGGGGGGTTGAGTAAGACTTGGTCTGCTGATCTGAGGTTACGGGAAGGTATGTGCGGGGACAAGAGGTCGGAGATGTAAGTAGGTGCTAGTCCATTTAGTGATTTAAAAACAAACAAGTTAATTTTAAAATCAATTCTGTACATGACTGGTAGCCAATGCAGTGAGGCGAGAACAGGAGTAATATGGTCATATCTCCTGGTCTTTGTGAGAACTCTGGCTGCTGTGTTTTGAACTAGTTGAAGGCGATTGATGGATTTCTTTGGGAGTCCAGAAAAAAGAGAATTGCAGTAGTCCAGATGGTTTGTGACAAAGGCATGAATAAGGGTTTGTGCATCGCTGAATGAAAGAAATGATCTGATTTTTGCAATATTCCTGATTTGGTAGATGGCTGTTTTCGTGATGTTGGTGAAGTGCTTTGAGAAGTTTAAATCAGAATCAAATAAAACTCCCAGATTTCTAGCCTCAGGGGAGCACTGTAAGCCATGTGAATTTAAAAGCTGGATTTGATTTTCTCTGTGGGATTTTGGTCCAAATACAACTATTTCGGTTTTCTGGTTATTTAACATGAGAAAGTTATTTGACATCCAAGATTTTATGGCAGTAAGGCAGTCAATCAAAGGGGAAACTGGAGAAACTGTGGCTGGGTCCGAGGGATCTATGCAAAAATAAATTTGAGTATCGTCAGCATAAAAATGGAAAGATACATTAAAATTCCGAATAACTATGCCTAAAGGAAGTAGATAAATACAAAATAAAAGTGGACCAAGGATCGACCCTTGGGGGACCCCGCACGTGATGCCAGCGGGGCCAGATGACACATTCCCAAGTGAGACTGAGAAGGTTCTGTCACTCAGGTAGGACCTAAACCAATCGAGTGCAGTCCCAGTTACACCTACCCAGTTTTCTAACCTGTCTATTAAAATATTGTGGTCAATAGTGTCAAATGCAGCCGAAAGGTCCAGCAGCATCAATACCGTGCAACAGCCCACATCCGAGTTCATTCTAATGTCATTCAGAACTTTCAGAAGTGCAGTTTCTGTACTGTGATTAGCTTTAAAACCGGACTGAAACATTTCAAAAAGTGAGTTATTATTCATAAAGGTTAAAAGTTGTGAGTAAACCACTTTCTCTAGTGCTTTTGAAAGGAAAGGTAGCTTAGAGATTGGTCTAAAATTGTTAAGATTGGAAATCTCAAGGTTTGATTTTTTCAACAAAGGTTGTACTAGGGCTGACTTAAAATGTGTTGGGACAATACCGGAGGAAAGTGACTTATTAAAAATGTCTAAAATGTCTGTGGATAAAAAGAGGGAAACCTCTTTAAAAAACTTGGTGGGTAGGGGATCTGCGGGGGTAGAGGAGGATTTCATGCTGTTAATTATTTTCAACAGGTCATGCTGATTAACAGGAAGAAAGGAGTTAAATTTTTGACCTACCTCCCTGTGTGGTAAAGTGCACGGAGAGGGAATAATTTGGGCTCTAATACTCGATACCTTGTCTATGAAGAAAGTTTGGAAGGCATCACATCTTTCAGTGGAGATGATTTCACTGGAGTCTGAGGGACGACGTATGAGAGAGTTGATGGTGCTAAATAGAAGTTTAGGGTTATGGGGATTAGAAGCGATTAGATGGGAAAAATATTTGGATCGTTCTTCTTTTACTGTGTTATTCAGCTCTTTTAAGAGTGATTTCATGGCAATGTGGTTTGAAAGAACTTTAGAGGCTTTCCATTTTCGTTCAGCTTTTCGACATGCCTTTCTTATGGACCTGGAAGAGGTTTTGCTGACAGGAGTGAGGGTTTTGAGAGCTTAAGTGGGGCTACAACATCTAGAGAAGCAGTGCAATGTTGCATGAATTTGTTAGTCAGCTCATCAACAGAACATGATGAGTTAAGCGGATCAAGCTGCCGAGAAACATGATAGGTGTCGCAGAAGTTCACCATGGTCTGTGGAGTAATGGGTCTAAAGTAACGGGGGGCTCTAGGGGTGGAGGCCGTGGGCGCTGAGGGAATATTGAAATGAATTGCAGCATGGTCGGAGACGTGCATGGCAATGGTCTGGAGATTTTCTGGTTGAAGTCCATAGGAAATGACTAAGTCTAGGGTATGGCCATGATCATGAGTAGGGCCGTGCACAAGCTGAATACAGTCAAAGGTGTGAATGAGTTCTAGGAAGTCAGAGGCAAATTTGTTGTCCTGAGAGTCCACGTGAATATTTAGATCGCCTAGAAATACTGCTCTATTATGATTGGTAGTGATGATGGACAGTAGTTGACCAAATTCTGACAGAAAGTCACCCTTTGAGTTTGGAGGGCGGTACAACAGACAAAAAAGGACAGTGGGATGGGAGGTCGTGAAAGTAAAAAGCTCAAAGGAGGTGAAGTTGCCGACAGTAGTAGGAGTGCATTTATGACCAGATTTATAAATAACAGCCAGCCCCCCACCACCTTTACCAGATGACCTACAGCAATTCCAGAAAGAATAGCCAGGGGGGCATGCCTCAATGAGATGAACATCAGTGTCCTGCCAGGTTTCAACCAGAAACATAAAATCTATTTTGTGGGCAACAATGAGGGTGTTCACTATAAAGGCTTTACAAGTAATAGACCGTAGATTCCAAAGACAGCCATTTAAAGTGGACTCATTTACCTTAATGAGATTTGCTTTCAGGGGGACTGTAGCTAGATTTGAGGTCGATATAGCACGCTTTAAACAATGTGAATTAAGTCTAGGAGTTATTAGCACAGAAATAAGTTGTGGGATAAAAGCTGTATGAATAAATGAAACTGTATTTGAAGTAGGTGCAATATGATCGTCTGAACGCAAGGGGGCAAGAACAGGAATATGAGTTGGGATAGGGGAGCGAATGACAGGGGAGTGAGTTATACTACTTTCACTGCGTCAAAGGGGATTTGCTTTAAAAGCGATGCAGTGAATGAAGTTTGCAATTAGCTGCTTAGTGCCTTTCAGGTTCAGATGCAGACCATCTTTTTTTAAAAGGGACTGCTTCAACCAGAAGTGGTCGAAGTTGCTAATATAATTATAGCCAGCAGCCAGACAGAAATGTTCCAACCACTGATGAAGATTAAAAACACGGCTGAAATGTTCGCTACTCTTAGAGAGGCTAGGGAAAGGACCAGATACAATGCAATGCTTTCCCAGGCTCTCAACTGTGAGACACAGGGTTTCCAGGTCTGTATGGAGTTTGGCTGAGTTTCTGGCCATAACATCATTTGTCCCAGTATGGACGATGATAGTGTGAACAGAGGGGTGACAGTCCAAGAGTATAGGGATGAGTTCAATAAAGTTGCCAACCTTCCCACCGCTTAGACAGTAAGTAATGGCGCATGGCAGTCTGGCAAATCTAACAAGAGAATCGCCAAGTATCAGTAGTTCTGGCACGGGGCTGTTCCCATCGGTGTAGACTGACAGCTTGGGGGGGAGAGAACATGTGCATTTGTTGACATTCGGCCCGGGGGTGGGGCAGTGGTGGTCATGTCAACATTGGTTTCAGCTGGGTCAACGATAGCACTAGAAACTGAAGCGCTAGTAGTTGCATTGGGGGGGTGGTGGAGGGCAAGGAGCGGGGGGGCGGGGGTCATTTCGACGGTGTTTTCAGCTGATTTGGCTACACTGGGCGACGCTCGGCGCCGCCGTTTGCCCCCAGGACGAGCCTTTCTTGGGGTAGAGGCGAGGATTGAAGAGCAGATGGTGGAGTCGGAGGAGGAAGTATCGTGGCCGCGGCGCTTTCTCGGACGGGACTTCAGGTCCGTTCGTGGGCATCCAGTTGGCATGTCCGCCAGGTCCTGCAGCGATGCATAGGAATTGGAGCATGGAAATCCATCGGCCATATTCCGATCAACAGAAACATATGGACTAAAAAGTGGCATTGACTGTCTCCGGTGTGTTCCCTTGGCCACCGAGACCCAGGAGCGTGTCACTCCAGCTCCAGGAGACTGCTGCATAGCACCGCCATTTAGAGCGCCGCCGACCGGGGATTCCACAGGGGCAGCCTCGCCGAGCACCAGCGGGACAACGCCGGCACCCGGAGCGCCACCACCCGGGAGTTCCATAATGGCCAAACGGTCCTGGAGTTGTGCTTGCCGCTGTAGGAGTTCATTGAGGAGGTTAGTGAGGGAGTGGAGCTCCGTCTTCACCGAGTCAAATTCTGTCATTGTGGGAGCCATAGCAGGACTCGTAGTAGAACTTATCTTCGGCTAGATGTCAGCCACAGCAAACTCTGCTAAACAAGCACCATGGCTAAAGACGAGCCACCGCCAGCTAACAGAGAGCAGTTCGAAGATGTTTGTGATCAAAAAGTGCCGATTAATACAAACGCTATGTCTGCTAGACAGGCACCATGGCTAAAGGCGAGCCACCGCCAGCTAACAGAGCATAGTTCGAAACGTGTAATCAAAAGTACCGATTACCGATATCCCGTGTTGGTATGGAGGCTGTGGATCACTTGGCTGGTATCCAAAGTTTGGTGTTAAAAGAGTTAGTAGAAAGTTGTTAAAATAACGATAAAAAGTCACTCTGTGAGAGAGCTTCTCTCTGTGACCCAGTCTCAGTGAATGAGATCCACAAAGACTTACCTAAACTAACACCTGAACAAATGGAGTTGGAACAGCTGATGTTCAGGAGGAGGAGAAACGCGCATTGGCCCTGCCCTTCATGCCACTCTCCTCCCTCCACGTCAATCTACCCGTCCCCTTTTATACCTGCCCAGTACCAGCCAGAATCCTCCTTGCTTCGCCCGCCTCGCTGCGTCGCACACTAGCCGCCTCCACAGGCTCTCGCAAATTCCATTAATACCATTTCCTCACTCACCGTTCGTCCACGGAACCAGCTTTCTACCTCCTTCGCGTACTTCCAACGCCACCAGGCTCATCAACACGTTTGCTGCGGGCTACACAGACAGATGGCCTCCCCAAACTTCAAAACCGGCACACCGTCACGACACGGGACCCTCGCCGATCAGATGGCGTCACCCACAGTTCAAGAGCCTCGCCGTTCGAGCCAAACAGAACGATCCATCCGCCTCCCCAACACTACAACCCACAAAGCTAAGTTTCATTCAACCGTCCGTCCTTTCTTTAAGCTACAGCGTAGCTCAGGGCTCCCGACTTTCCATTCATGCCCGAAGCTCACACTACGTGCAGCCCGTCACGTGATCACTCCGTGACAGCCACAACTAGAAGCAGTTCCTGCTGAAACCACACGGGGTCACTGAAGGCCAGCTAACGGACTGCACTCACTAGTGCTTCTTCCCTGCGGTCTCAGGCTTCCACGCAGCCTTCTTTAATGCTAACATTTCGCACTTTCACAGTGCTTCCCTGCAGCCAAGCTTCCTCATGTCGTGCGTATCATACCGTATGCGTATGGATATAACAATTGCTTGCCATTCACTCAGCCTTCCAGTCAGACAGCCATGCTCCCAATTCAATTCAATCCAAAGGGCTTTATTGGCATGAGAAAACGTACGTTTACATTGCCAAAGCAGAAAGAACAATACAACGATACAGCAATACAATCAGAACAAAAATTACGTACTTTGAAGGTCAGAATCTCCAATAGATAAACTTCTGTGTACCAAGATCACCTGATGCAGGTATAGTGCAGGAATATACACAATGATTAGTCTTTAGGGTGGTTGTGTTCCATTTGATATCCTTCTCCCATCACAGCAACTCACAATTCTTGCTGCTGTGTTTGCCCCTAGCCTCCCTTCCCCTGACATTCTTCAGCCATTCAGCCAGCCATGCTCCCAGCGCCTCTCACAGACCCTAGCCACCCCTTCAGCCATTCATTCAGCACCAGACTTGCATTTTACGTAGTCCTAGCACTTCATAGTACACACGTATATCGCATAATATAGCATAGTACGCTAAGTTGACATAAATACTCCCCCGTTACGTTCTTAGTTTATACATGATTCTCCCTAACTACTTATACATGCGATGCATGACATGCTTTTGTTCCTGCTTAAACGTAAGTCACCCTGGATCAAGAGCTAAATGCCTAAATCGTAACTCGTTTTCAGCCAGTCGGTCAGCCAGCCATGCTCCCAGCCTCCCATCCCCAGCCATTCTTTCAGCCAGTCATGCTCCCAGCGCCTCTCTCAGGCCCCAGCCATTCTTTCAGCCATTTATTCAGCCAGCCATGCTCCCAGCGCCTCTCTCAGGCCCCAGCCATTCTATCAGCCATTCATTCAGCCAGCCACGCTCCCAGCGCCTCTCTCAGGCCCCAGCCACTCTTTCAGCCATTCAGCCAGCCACGCTCCCAGCGCCTCTCTCAGGCCCCAGCCATTCTCTCAGCCAGCCACGCTCCCAGCGCCTTTCTCAGAACCCAGCCATTCCTTCAGCCATTCATGCAGCCAGTTAGCCAGCCACGACCCACGCCCCGCCATGCTTCCAGGGCCCCTTTCAGGCCCCAGCCACCCCTTCAGCACCAGAATTGCATTTCATGTACCCTAGCACTTCATAGTACACTTGTATATCGTATGATATAATATAGTATAGTACGCTAGTTGACATAGATACTCCACTGTTACGTTCTTAGTTTATACATGATTCACGATAACTACTTTTACATTTGTGACGTATGACATGTTTTCGTTCCCGCGTACATGTCCCCCCTCCCTCTCTCCTACCCCCCCCTCCCTCCCTCCTATCCCCCCCCCTCTCTCCTATCCCCCCTCCCCTCTCTCCCATCCCCCCCTCCCTCTCTCCTACCCCCCCTCCCTCTCTCCTATCCCCCCTCCCCTCTCTCCCATCCCCCCCCTGTCCAGTTCCCCCACTCTCTGCCCGCCTCCGCCGAGGTCCAGCCCACCTTCCTCATTCCCGCTTACACGTCCCCCCTCCCTCTCTCCTATTCCCCCTCCCTCTCTCCTATCCCCCCTCCCCTCTCTCCTATCCCCCCTCCCTCTCTCCTATCCCCCCTCCCCTCTCTCCCATTCCCCCCCCCCCCCCCGTCCAGTCCCCCCACTCTCTGCCCGCCTCCGCCGAGGTTCCGCCCACCTTCCTCATGGCTTCTCCTGCCGAGGTTCCCCCCGCCCTCCTCATGGCTTCTCCTGCCGAGGTTCGCCCCGCCCTCCTCATGGCTTCTCCTGCCGAGGTTCGCCCCGCCCTCCTCATGGCTTCTCCTGCCGAGGTTCCCCCCGCCCTCCTCATGGCTTCTCCTGCCGAGGTTCCGCCCACCCTCCCTCGGGCCTCTTCGCCTTCCCACAGGCTTCACCCGCCTACCCTCTCCTCCCGGCCACCTACCACCCTACGCCGGATCTCCCCAGCGTTCACTCCACACTGCTACCCCCCAGCGTCCTTTCCGACCCCTCCTACCCCCCCTCTCCCGTCCGTCCTCCCTCTCTCCTATCCCCCTCCCTCTCTTCTATCCCACCTCTCCCGTCCCCCCATCCCCTCCCAGCCCCGTGGTATCCCTTTTCATAATAGTCCATATTCGTAATATTCCATGTCAAATGTTTTGGTCACCGTGCTAGGACAAATGTGCCACGTTATCAGTCCATATTTGCAATTTTCCACGTCAAATGTTTTGGTCACCTTGCTAGGACAAATGTGCCTTGTCATTAGTCCATTTTTGCATCATTTGTCATTTGTCATTTACAGACGATCTGCTGCCTGCCGTCTCACTCCTCTCTCTCTCCTGTCCTCCTACCCTCCCCATGCCCCCCTCCCTCTCTCCAAGGCCAGACCAGGGCCGCCCCGAGAGTGCCTGCCCCAGGAGATCCAGCTAGAACACTTCCCCCACGCTCGATCCACCTTCCTCCCGACCCACTTCCACCCCCAGTTCTAGACCTTGCTTTTTGGGGACCTAGAATACAAACTACGCGCAGACACGGGTTCCTCTCTCAGACCCGTATCCTGCCCCAGACCCTCCATTTCAGGTTAAGGTTCAGGTTCAGGTTCAGGTCCATTCGTCACGTGTACAGATACAGAGTATAAATACAACGAAAATTATTTGGCATTAAGCATTAAGACTTTGCGACTTCGTCCGTGACGTGCATGCCCAGGTCACCATTCTCCCCCGGAACTTCCCTTCGACACCTCTCCGTAGTGGCCCTCCACCCTCCTAGGCAGTCGGCCCGGACCGTCCTCCCTTCCCCAGACCTCGCTACGCCCTCGGCCCTCACCAGCCACGGCCACCTCGCTCCTCTGCCCTTACAACTCTCCCTTCCCTAGACCTCGCCACGCCCTCCAACCTCCTCTAGTTACTTTCACTAGCTACGACCACCTCGCTCCTCCACCCCTACAACTCTCCCTTCCCTAGACCTCGCCACGCTCTCCAACCTCCTCTAGTCACTTTCACTAGCTACGACCACCTCGCTCCTCCACCCCTACAACTCTCCCTTCCCTAGACCTAGCCATGCTCTCCAACCTCCTCTAGTCACTTTCACTAGCTACGACCACCTCGCTCCTCCACCCCTACAACTCTCCCTTCCCTAGACCTCGCCACGCTCTCCAACCTCCTCTAGCCACTTTCACTAGCTACGACCACCTCGCTCCTCCGCCCCTACAACTCTCCCTTCCCTAGACCTCGCCACGCTCTCCAACCTCCTCTAGCCACTTTCACTAGCTACGACCACCTCGCTCCTCCGCCCCTACTACTCTCCCTTCCCTAGACCTAGCCACGCTCCCAACCTCCTCTAGTCACTTCCACTAGCCACGGCCACCTCGTTCCTCCACCCCTACAACTCTCCCTTCCCTAGACCTCGCCACGCTCTCCGCCTCCTCTAGTCACAATTTCCACAGCACTCCCCCCACATCGGCGCCGCATCCACTGCTGCCAGCCGAGGCCCCCAAGACCTTGCCGCCCACCTGCTCGGCAGCTGGGCCTCCCAAGCCCACCAGTTCCACCCGTACGAACCTCCCTGGCTTCCCTCAATAAGTAGTCGCGACCCGTTGTTCCTTTTGGGGATATCGTCCATGCGCACCGTAAGACGAATGCCTTACGACGAACGCCACACGACGAGTGCCATTCGACCTCCTCCCCAAAGACTCCAGGGTCGGCGACCTCCCCCGGAACCTACTCGCCCGCATTCATCCATCCCACCTTCATCCTTCCATTTCTTCATTGTCAATAAATTCCTTAAACCTTCCCAATGGCGTGTTTATTCCTACTAGTGAAATGGAGTTGGAACAGCTGATGTTCAGGAGGAGGAGAAACGCGCATTGGCCCTGCCCTTCATGCCACTCTCCTCCCTCCACGTCAATCTACCCGTCCCCTTTTATACCTGCCCAGTACCAGCCAGAATCCTCCTTGCTTCGCCCGCCTCGCTGCGTCGCACACTAGCCGCCTCCACAGGCTCTCGCAACCCACCCCCACCCCTTCACCTCCATAGCAGCTCCTCTCCCCGCTCCCCCCAAAGGAGCTACTACATCCACCTTGCCAAAAGTGGATCAAACGATTAAAACAAACTATCTCCCCTCCTTATCAGGTTCCTGCGGGGGGATATCGTCCATGCGCACCGTAAGACGAACGCCTTACGACGAACGCCACACGAGTGCCATTCGACCTCCTCCCCAAAGACTCCAGGGTCGGCGACCCCCCCCGGAACCTACTCGCCCGCATTCATCCATCCCACCTTCATCCTTCCATTTCTTCATTGTCAATAAATTCCTTAAACCTTCCCAATGGCGTGTTTATTCCTACTAGTGAAATGGCAAGACTGGACTCTGATATTAAAAAAGAGGAAGTTACTGCAGCAGTGGGAGAGCTAAACTCAGGGAGCTCACCTGGTATAGATGGGCTGCCTGCAGAGTTTTATAAATGTTTTTGGGAACTATTTAAGGATGTGTGGTGTAATTTGTAAGACACAGACCAGCTAATGATGCCTGGACATCACTAAATGTCATGTGCACATGCACATGGACACGTAAGACCTGATAATAGTGAAACATGATCAGGGTTTGGCACAGAACAGAAAGCCAAGACAAAGGCCCATGGGTAATCAGTAACTGGGGTCATTGTTAGGGGTTGACAGCCAAGGCAGTGGTCAGATCGTGGACCATCCTGATAGGCCGAGAGCCATATGAACACATGAGCGCATGATAGATATAATGCCAGACAAAGAAAGATCTGGGCCGGTTGTTCCCCAACTCTCTACCATGTAACTGGGCATGCTCCCCGACGGCATGAGGCCGTCAGACCTATGCTGTGTTTGCTGTGCTGTGTACTCTGAAATAAACATCAAGGAACATCTCGTTGTCTGTCTGCCGTGCACATTTGCTCTCCTGTATGGTATTTTAATATACAACAGATGATTTGTATGATGTTTTTAAGAGTTGTTGTGAATCCGGGATGCTCCCTGTGAGTTGCACGAGAGCAGTCCTCTCTTTGTTGCCAAAGAAAGGAGATCTTGGTCAGTTGAAAAATTGGAGGCCAGTCTCATTGTTATGTACAGATTACAAAATCCTGTCAAAATGCCTCGCCAATAGACTAAAGAAATACATGGACACAGTCATACATGCAAATCAAACATACTGTGTGCCCGGGCGCACAATAATGGACAATTTATTTTTAATTCGAGACATTATTGATTTGTCCGAAACTCAGAAATTGAACTTGGGACTCCTTTCAATTGATCAAGAAAAAGATTTCGATAAGGTGGACCACAACTATTAAGGATAGGATTAAGGATAACAGCTCGTCTCAGAATAGAGTTTGCATACTACAAACTGATCTCCTGTCTAGAACAGTTCGTTGAGATGTGGGGACATGATAACATCTTGTGTAGCATTGAGCAAGAATCACTGGTTTTATCTCTTTAAGGGAAAAAAAAAAAAAGGGGTTTTAATATTATTGTGAATACCCAAAGCATGAAATTTCTAGAAATGTCCTGAAGAATATGTGAGTGTACACAAAAGATTAAATAAAGGCTTCGTTAAAGGTCTCTCTCTCTCTCTCTCTCTCTGTCTTTCTCTCTCTCTCTCTCTCTCTCTCTCTCTCTCTGTCTCTCTCTCCAGGGTCAGTGAGGTTGGTGAATGGGCGTGGTTTGTGTTCAGGCAGAGTGGAGGTGAAGTCTGACCAGTCGTGGGTCTCGGTGTGTGAAGGTGACTTTGACCAGCGGGAGGCAGAGGTGGTCTGTAGGGAGTTTGGCTGCGGGGCTCCTTCAGTCCTCCAGGGGGCGCTTTACGGAGAAGGCAAGGCTCCGATGTGGACCAAACAGTTCCAGTGTGAAGGCAGTGAGTCTGTTCTCCAGGACTGTAGAACCTCAGACTCAACGAGAAACACCTGCTCTCCTGACGAGACTGTTGGACTCACCTGCTCAGGTAGAACCACAAAACTACACTTCAAGTTTGGATTATTATTTTGTTACAATCAGCGTGACGCTCATTTATTTATTTGCTGTCTGTTCTATTGTCTATGTGTGTCCAGACCCTGATGATGTCAGGTTGGTGGGAGGAGCCAGTCACTGTACTGGCAGTTTGGAGGTTAAATACCAGAGAGAATGGAGAGCTGCACAGGATGGTTACGGCTGGACCATGGAGTCAGCATCTGTAGTGTGTAGACAGCTCGGGTGTGGCTCTGCTGTTCACACACACAGGAGTTCTGGTTCTACATATCAACCTGTATGGATGATTTACTTTGACTGTGTTGGATCTGAATCTGCACTGAGGGAGTGTGTAGTCATGGATTCCTGGACTACCTCCTCCAGACGGCAGGTGATCTGTTCAGGTAACGAACATCACTTCAACAATGACACTAATCTATGAATGATCACCAACATGTGGCCATCGTGCCATGTTCTCTCTGTGTGTGTGTGTGTGTGTGTGTGTGTGTGTGTGTGTGTGACTGTGTGTGTGTGTGTGTGTGTGTGTGTGTGTGTGTGTGTGTGTGCGAGCGCACGTGTGCGTGTGTGTGTGTGTGTGTGTGTGTGTGACTGTGTGTGTGTGCGCGCGCATAATGTGCGTGTGCGCACAGGTGTGTGTGTGCGTGTGTGTGTGTGTGTGTGTGTGTGTGCATGCGCGCTTTTGCATAGGTGACAAAACACTACTCTCTCTCTGTCTCTCTCTCTGTCTCTCTCTCTTTTTCTCCTTCTCTACCTCTCTCTCTCTCTCTCTCTCTCTCTCTCTCTGTCTCTCTCTCTCTCTGTCTCTTTGTCTCTCTGTCTCTTTGTCTCTCTCTCTGTCTCTGTCTCTCTCTCTCTCTCTCTCTCTCTCTCTCTCTCGTTCTCTCTGTCTCTCTGTCTCTCTCTCTCTGTGTGTGTGTGTGTGTGTGTGTGTGTGTGTGTGTGTGCACGCACGCACGCACACACACACACACACACACACACACACACACACACACACACACACACACACACACACACATACTCCCATTGACTTTTAGTGAGAGAATGTAGTTATCTCCAGGCCACTCTATTGGCATAGAATCAATACTATGTAATGCAAATCTGTAAGTCACTTTTAAATGTTAGTAATAACTATCACACACTGACTCTGCCTTGTCAATCAATCAATCAATCAATCAATCAATCAATCAATCAAAGGTAATAACCAATCACCTCTGTCTTGTTACAGACCAGCTGTTTGAGCCAATCCTCAGCGTCTCCTGTCCCATGATGGGGGTTTCCGAGGGCCAGCATCAGGGGCTGTGGGTGATGGAGGGGTTCAACTTCTCCATGGACTGCTCCGTCAGGCCACAGTACCCAGGAGGCTCCTTCCAGCTCACCTTCACTGGAGCCAACGCCACACACAGCTACACCCAGACAGCTGTCAATCACTCTGCACACTTCCTGTTTCCTGCCGCCGACCACGCCCACCACCAAGGAAACTACACCTGTGTTTATCGCGCCACTGTGTTCGGCCATAACTTCACCTCCGAGAGCAATTTCCTCTCTCTCACTGTAGAAGGTATCTATCTATCTATCTATCTATCTATCTATCTATCTATCTATCTATCTATCTATGTCATGTGAGTTTGTTTCCTACATGATGTAATGTATTATTCATCATCATATTTCTCTCCCACAGCCTCTCCTCTGAAGCAGAGAGTCATCAGAATAACGGTGTCGATGATCATTCTGTGGGGACAGTTCATCTTCCAATATTTCTTCTGGAAGAGGAGGGTAAATATACTTGTCTTTCATTCAACCACAATCCTTAACCTTAGAACACTAGACCCTAGCTTTCACCCTAGACCCTAGAACACTAAACCCTTTCACCCTAGAGCCTAGAACGCTAAACACTAAACCCTAGAGCCTAAAACACTAAACCCTTTCACCCTAGAGCCTAGAACACTAAACACTAAACCCTAGAGCCTAGAACACTAAACACTAAACCCTAGAGCCTAGAACACTAAACCCTTTCACCCTAGAGCCTAGAACACTAAACCCTAGAGCCTAGAACACTAAACCCTTTCACCCTAGAGCCTAGAACACTAAACCCTTTCACCCTAGACCCTAGAACTCTAAACCCTTTCACCCTAGAGCCTAGAACACTAAACACTAAACCCTAGAGCCAGTGTAAACGACACTGATCCAGACTGGTGTGATCCAGTTCAGTCAAAGTGTGCTGCTGCTGCTGCTGTGTGTCTCCCAGGCCGCCAGGATGCAGCGTGTAGACTTGGAGAACGTGGAGATGGATTACGTCAACGTGGCGGCTTCCAGCGCTGACGCCAGACTCAGTGAAGAAGAAGAAGAAGACGGCTACGAGGAGCCAGACGAGCTTCTGGAATGATCTCAGATCATTAGGAGACTGCGAGGAGCGTCTGGAATGATCTGAGACGGGGCGGCGGTGGCTCAGGGGTAGAGTGGCCGGATGGTAACCGCAAGGTTGCCAGTTCAAAGCCGGGCTCCCCCAGAGTTAGTGTCGAATTGTCCTTGAGCAAGACTCTGAACCCCTGATTGCTCCTGATGTGCAGGTTGGTGCCTTGCATGGTTTCCTCCGCCATCGGTGTATGCATGTGTGTGTGAATGGGTGAATGTAATGCACAATCTCTGTAAAGGTGTATGAATGTGTGTGTGAATGGGTGAATGTAATGCACAATCTCTGTAAAGGTGTATGAATGTGTGTGTGTGAATGGGTGAATGTAATGCACAATCTCTGTAAAGGTGTATGCATGTGTGTGTGAATGGGTGAATGTAATGCACAATCTCTGTAAAGGTGTATGCATGTGTGTGTGAATGGGTGAATGTAATGCACAATCTATATAAAGCGCCATGGATAAAGGCGCTATATATATATATGCACCATTTACCATTTAAAACAATATGTCACCATTTCTGTCCACTCACTCTGTCGTTGCGTTCACACGGGCAGATGAAACAATGCAGTCTACCGTTCATTGTCAATGTAATCCATGCGAGCCATGACGTTGTTACAATGTAATCTATGCAGCGACAGTTCCAAACCCCCCAAATCACTGAATGCTCCTTTAATAAACAGTACTGACATCAACACATTCTTAAAGCAGCTACCAAAGTAAAAGCTCTGGATGTTTTCAAACTGGCATCACAACATTCTTAGAGCAGCTACCAAAATAAAAGCTCTGGGTGTTTTCAAACTGTTTTGGAAACAGCAGACATGATAACAAAGATCTGCTATTATTGAAGATGTAAAATATTAATTGGTTAATGTATGTTTGGTAAGTATTGTAATATTGACCTACTCAATAACCTACCTTCTAACCTACATCTAAATTGTGTAAAAAAATACAAAAAGAAAAGAAAAAACTAAAAAAAATATCACACTGAATATAACCTACCGGTATGTATCTATGTAATCTACTATATGCCATATTCAGGTTCTTAGGGCCGATTCATACTCCTATTTTAGAGCCGAATAAAAGTCGGTTCGGCTCTGTAGAGCCTACAATGTGACGTCATTTGAGGTTCTGGGGGGGGGCGGGTAGTAGGGTACCGTCCTAAAGTCGGCTCTTCGGTGATACTGGAAATTTCTGACGAGCCGAAATCATTTGGGCTCTACAGCGCCGAAACAGCGGTAAAATAGGAGTATGAATCGGCCCATACATGTGCATATATGTGGATGAATAGGAAATATATGTCTGTATATAGCTTATGCCATTTATATATTTCCATGTAGGGGAGGGGGGGGGTGCGTCGGGAGGTAACAGGGGGTGCATGGGGGGGGGGGGGGGGGTGCCAAAAAGGTTTGGGAACCAACTCTTCCCCCGCCGAGATCGCCTTATGATGCCTTCTGGCTCCAAACGCACTCGTCGCAGAGATCGCCTTTCTTTTAATATAAATTGATTACGGTTCAAAATTGTTCTGTAAGCGCTCATATAGCACTCTGGTTCCGGTGCGATGGGAAATATAAAAATAATTTAAAAATAAAGTGAAAATTCCGCTGGCTTATGCTGTCATTGAGTTCCAAGGATCCTTCCAGGATTAGTTCTGATGTAATGTTGTTGTGTTCACACTGAGAACAACCAGGATTAGTTCTGATGTAATGTTGTGTTCACACTGAGAACAACCAGGATTAGTTCTGATGTAATGTTGTTGTGTTCACACTGAGAACAACCAGGATTAGTTCTGATGTAATGTTGTTGTGTTCACACTGAGAACAACCAGGATTAGTTATGATCAAATTAACAATTTTTTACTTTTTGTATTGTTGCTTTTTTCTTTACATGGTCTGTGAGCTCAGTTAAAGCTGCAATCCACACGTTTTATGTCCAACTCAGGATTTAAACACAGATATGGACGGGTTTAATGTAGTATTATTGTACATATACATTAAACTGTACTGTGTTGACGTGTACAGTATATCATACACATGGTTAAAATAAAACTTGAATGGATTACAGCTTAAAGAAGCAGTTTGTATATATTTTCTCAGTGGCGTGCACAGATAGACATTAGGGGGTGCTAGAGCACCCCCTGCCCTTTTGGCAATGTGCTCTTTAAAAAAAAAAAAACATTTCCTTTTCTTTCTTAATTTGTAGTGTGTGGACCATGGTGACAATTCTTGATAAAACGCTTCTACTATATGATTTAGGCCCCCACAATCTAAAGCTATGTTTCTATGTCAGTGGTTCTTCGATAATAAAAAAATAGCAGACCTACAAGCTCGTAGCGCGCCACCGAGTGGCGCGCTACGAGCTTGTAGATCTGCTATTTTTCAATAGCTAAAGCATACCATAATGCTAACACCAAAATGGGTTCCCGCCCCAAAATGGGTTAAGGCAACCAGCCGGTTCCACACGCTGCACAAGGTGCCCTTTTTTCACTTGAGCACCTGCCCCTCTAAATGTCTGTGCACGCCACTGTATTTTCTTATCTCTATGATGTTTACTTGTGTAATTAAACATTATGTTTTTAGATGATTACAGCTTCAAGAAGCAGTTTGTATCGTTGCTGTCGGGAGGAAACTCCATGTTTTGAGGTTTTTGGTCAGTGGTATTGAACACACTTCACATCTGTGTGTTGTTTCATAAATCAGTGCTATTGAACACCCTTCACGTCTGTGTGTTGTTTCGAAAATATTTAACCATCGAAAAGTAGAAAAAAACCCCACTTTGGACAAAACCTCTGAACTCCATTTGACCCTCAAACTGTCTGCTAAAGCAGCTAACTCATGGAAGTAATTGACAATATATTATTTAGTCACAACACCAACTTTGACAACAGCATTGCTTTGTTTTCAAAATATAAGGTTTTCTTAATTTCCTGAAAAACCTTTTTTTTTATTTAATTTCTTGAAAAGTTTGGAGTTAGATGGTTTCTTCCCGACAGCAGAGATATATATTATATATTTTCTAATCTCTACGATGTAACTTGTGTACTTAAATATTGTGATGTTTTTAGATGATTAGTATGCTAATTAGAGAAGGTGAGTGGACATGTTTAAATCAGTGGTTCTCAAACTTCTTTCCTTTTTGATGCATTTAGGCCACAGAGCCTCCGTAAGTTAACCCATTCTGACCTGAGATCAGATTCATACAAGGTTTCCACTGGACACACACTGGTCTGATGAACCCATTCTGACCTGAGATCAGATAAAAAAAAATATTCAAAAATAGCTAAAGCATAACATGATGCTAACACCAAAATGGGTTCCCGTTCAGAATGGGTTAACCAAAATATTTGAGCTGCAAGGACCCCTGGGGGTCCCCGGACCCCACTTTGAGAACCATTGGGTTAAAGGACAGGGTCATTCCTACTATCCGGTGCCATTTCAGCCTAGTAACCTTTAAAAATATGTATATTTTTTTAAATAAAAATGTACATTCTTTCTGACCTGGGCGGGGCACAAATGGCACCTATAGGAATGACCCGACACTTGTTGTGGCTGCAGTTGAAGTCGGCTCAGCTTTGGATTTCTATTTATTTGTGGACGTTTGTAGCGTTGATTAATCTGATCGATAATCGATGCACGAAACGATCAATCAATCGATCGATCGATCGGTCGTCTTCAGTGTCGCCAATAATTATCCTCAATAATTCCAAAATCGGCCTCAAATGTATAGGACCATGTCGCCATATCTCAAAAAAAGGTGTGTGTACATTTTCTAAATTCACTGCTGCTGATTTGGGATCCCGGTTCGGCCTTTCAAAATAATGTCAATCTGACCCTAGATCTGTACTTCGGAGGCATTGAAAACACTGGCCGCGTCTTTCCAGTCCAGTTCCAATCTGACCCTAGATCAGTTCCAGGCTTTTATTTGTGTATAAGGTTTAGTTCCATGAGGAGGTCGTCATCATGTGTTTTAGTCTCGTGTAGGACTCTCGAACTAGATTGTTTCTTACAATAAATACAGGGAACAAAATGTGACATTACATATTTACACGCATGACATTTGGCTGTGTACGATAGTTTTCTTTCAAATACAATGATCTTAAGCCCTCCGTCCGGTACCATCATTGAAATCTGGCAACACTGGCCATCTTGAGAGAGAACCTTAATTCTGTGATTGACAGCAGTTCCACCTTGTTTTGTATACCGTCTTATTTTTCTATACAATAAATGATCTAGAAACATCTGCCCTGGTTTAGTAGCGTCTAATCATTCTCTACAAAACATCTGCTCTGGTTTAGTAGCGTCTAATCATTATCTACAAAACATCTGCCCTGGTTTAGTAGCGTCTAATCATTCTCTACAAAACATCTGCCCTGGTTTAGTAGCGTCTAATCATTCTCTACAAAACATCTGCCCTGGTTTAGTAGCGTCTAATCATTCTCTACAAAACATCTGCCCTGGTTTAGTAGCGTCTAATCATTCTCTACAAAGCATCTGCCCTGGTTTAGTAGCGTCTAATCATTCTCTACAAAGCATCTGCCCTGGTTTAGTAGCGTCTAATCATTCTCTACAAAACATCTGCTCTGGTTTGCATAACAAATAGGCTATATATGTTGTCAGTTTTTACCCAAATATCATCTTAAAGTCCATCTGAAGCTCTATTCTGACTAAAACACTATATGATTTCTCTTTTCGTCAATGCTAAACCCATTTTCCCTAAAGGGCCCTAAACTATACTTTGCCATTAAAAAAAAAAAATTGAATAGTTGAATAGTTAAAATAGATCTACATCGATACGTGGTGAGCTTGTAGATTGGCTATTTTAACTATTCAAAAATGTTTTTAAAAATAGTAAAAAGAAAAAAGGGAAGGGAAGGGCCCCTTATCACTTAGGCATTGCCATGGCTGGCTCTTGCCATGACAAACATTCGGAGCAGGAGACGTGCGGAAGATGAACAAATTATGATTTATTAAATAATAGGCCTATACAAGGAACTAAAAAGAACTGCAGTACTTAACATAACAAATTATATGGAGTGTGTAGTCAGTGAGTCAGTGGTGTAGGTGTAGTGTATGGATGTGTGATACATGGTTTGGTGCATGTGTGGATGGAAAGAACAATCAAACATAAAGGAACGGAGGCATGGAGGCTAATGAAGGGAGTGGAGGCAGCAGGTCTGCCTCCTCTGGATCTCTCTTCTCAACTGGGATGAGTGTTGTATTTATGGCCTCTGGGAGACACCGGGCCCAGGTGCTCTCCCATCAGCCATCAGGCCAATGCCCTAACCAGGCTCACCTACAGGATGAAGGTTAGGCATAGGCAGGCACATCCACTACTCATTATGTGTGTGGGGCATCACACCCCCCCCCCCCCCCCTTAAAGTCGTGGTCCCAATAGGAACCATGACTCTCCATTTATCCTACATACATTTACTATACATCAAATTAATTAACATTTTACAATTAAGTGCACTATATTCATCAAATGTATACCTATGGTTAATTAACGAAAATGTCCCACTAACCAAAAGATTTTACATTTTACAATCAATAATAATAATAATAATGAATTGCAATTTTATGGCGCTTTTCTATGCACTACGTGCCTACTCAAACCGCTTTACAATGGTTCATTCATTCATACATTGGGAGGTGAAGCGGCGAACAGTCGACGCCAGCGTCCTCACTTCGAGGATCAAGTGCACTATATCATTTTTAACATGTTGTTAGATACACTACTACAATACTCCAAAGTGTAAAACACCCTTAGAGCCCTGGCCTTGCAACACCTGGACCCTCCTCCCCCCTCAACAGCTGGATCCTGGTGTTTCAGCTAGCAATAGGGCTGTCAGGAGAAGAACAGGCCAGGAGCCACAACGCCAGTCTCTACAAAAACAAAGACATCAGGGATTAGACAAATATCTAAACAGGCGCACGAGACAATGCATCCGCCACCACATTATCCTTCCCTTTAATGTGCCTGATGTCCAGAGCAAAGGACTGCAACAACAAAGACCACCTAATGAGCCTTTGGTTCGGACACTTAAGCAAGCTAAGAAATGTAAGTGGGTTGTGATCTGTATCCACTCTAACAGGTACCCCAGACCCCACATACACACTGAAATGTACCAAAGCCCACACCAGTGCCAATGCTTCCTTCTCTATTACCGAATAATTAAGCTGATGCTTATTACATTTTTTGGAAAAGAAGCTGACCGGCCTGTCCACCCCGCCATCGTCAGCTTGCGCCAATACCGCACCTGCTCCAACATGACTCGCATCGACCTGCAGCTTGAACTGTTGCTCCATGCGAGGAGCTGCCAATACCGGAGCAGAGCATAACAGGATTTTGGCATTCCGGAACGCTTGCTGACACCGGGTGGACCAGACGAACTTCATCATATCCTTCAGAAGATCAGTCAGAGGGGCTACAACAGATGAAAAGTTTTTGCAAAAACTTCTATAATACCCAATTAACCCCAAGAAGCGCATGAGGTCCTTCTTAGTGGCAGGAGGAGGGTAATTCTCCACAGAAATGACTTTTGCCTGTACCGGACGGAACTCCCCCTGACCGACTACCCGGCCAAGGTACGTGACCGTCGCCCGAGCAAATTCACATTTAGCCAGATTCACCGATAACCGCGCGTCAGCCAACCGCTGAAAGAGAGCGCGAATCCGAGCAACGTGAGATTCCCAAGTATCGCTGAAAATGACACAATCATCCAGATATACGACATATCAAGGTCCCCAACCACCCTATTCAATTCATGAGGTGTTGAAATGTCGCCGGCGCATTTCGTAACCCAAATGGCATAACTTAATAGGAATAAAGCCCCGACGGAGTAATGAAAGACGAAATCTCACCAGCTCTCTTTGACA
Source organism: Protomyctophum bolini (assembly GCF_963924005.1). Classification (NCBI taxonomy): domain Eukaryota; kingdom Metazoa; phylum Chordata; class Actinopteri; order Myctophiformes; family Myctophidae; genus Protomyctophum; species Protomyctophum bolini. Next base: position 46,948,639 of record NC_137870.1, read on the forward strand.
ATGGGACTTGCCAATATCCCTTTAACAAATCAAACTTGCTGACAAATTTTGCCGACCCAACTTGGTCAATACAGTCGTCCATCCTAGGCAAAGGGAACACATCCGGTTTGGTCACGTTGTTAACTTTCCGGAAATCCGTACAGAACCGAACTGACCCATCAGACTTTGGAACCAAGATGCACGGCGAAGCCCAGCTAGATATGGCCGGCTCTGCAATACCATTCTCTAGCATATATCGGCACTCTGTATCCAACACCCGATGTTTGTCTGCAGAGACCCGATAAAAACGCTGTCGAATGGGTTTTGAATCAGTCAATTCAATATCATGCTCAATGAGATGCGTTTGTGACGGTGTGTCACTAAACAAGGTTGGGAAACTCCCAATTACCACAGTCAGCTCTGAGCATTGTGACTTGGGGAGATGACCCAACAGATTGTCCAAATTGCCAAGAGTCTCTGTGTTTTTCAACCGCCCATAAACCAATGTCTCATCAAAAGTGCTTGTGTCCTCGCTCTCAGCCACAGCCACAGACTGAGAGGCCGGACCCACACCAGCTGCAAAACACACAGGTAGAATCACCTCCGACTCTCTGCCATAGTACGGTTTTAACAGGTTCACATGACATAACTGAGAACGGTTCCGACGGTTAGAGTTGAAATGACATAATTTTCATCAGAAATTTTCACACCTGATCACCCGAACTGAATTCCCGACGTTCAGCCCGCCGATCATAGGAGCGCTTCATTCTCGCTTTTGCCAGGTTCTCTTTAGCCATTGAACCTGCCACATACAATTGCTGCCTAAACCCATTGACAAAGTCAATCAGATCTTTGGGAGGGTCAGGAGCTTTGAAATTGTCATGCAGTAGTGCAAGCGGCCCACGGACCAAATGACCAAACATCAACTGATTCGGACTAAACCCGGTACTCTCTTGCACTACTTCACGAGCAGCTAGCATTAACCAGGGCAAGCCTTCCCCCCAATCTTTGCCCACCTCTGTACAGTATGCCTGCAACATTGATTTCAGAGTCTGGTGAAACCTCTCTAGCGCCTTTGAGCATGGTACGCTGAGGATTTAGAATGTTTCACCTGGAGTTGTTTCAGAATCTGGGCAAACATGTGAGAAGTGAAGTTCGAACCCTGGTCACTCTGGTGAACCCGCGGAATGCCAAAGATGGAGATAAACTGGGACAGGGCTTTTACCACAGCCCTAGTTGTTATGGAACGCAGCGGATAGGCAGCTGGATACCTGGTTGCCTGGCACATCACAGTTAGGAGGTACTTGGCACCAGACCTTGACGGAGGAAGAGGACCAACACAATCAATTATGATATGTTCAAATGGTTGACCTATAGCAGGTATAGGGTGCAATGGGGCAGGCTTGATTACTTGATTCGGCTTACCAGTCATCTGACATGTGTGACATGTTTTGATATACGCAGCCACATCCTTTCTTAATTTTGTCCAGAAAAAAATACTGCAAAATGTGGTAGTACGTCTTCTTCACCCCCAAATGCCCTGCCTGGTCATGTGAGAGTTTCAAAACCAAATCCCTGTACTTGGCTGGCACTACCACCTGGAATACTGGTTCCCCTGCCCCCAGCTCCCCACAAGGCACCCACTTCCTCACGAGCAACCCATTATCCAGAAAGTACCCATTAGCACGATCCTTTACTTCACTACCTGTCAGAACTCCTTCAAACAGGGTGCTGATGGACAGATCGGACTGCTGCTCTGCAACGAGTTCTGTCTGAGACACAGAACTCGAGGCAATTTCAGCCATCAAAACGTTTGGATATCTACACACAAATTAAAAAAAAGAGTGTCCCCTATCTGCCTATCCAAAGCTTATCTACCTCACCCTAGCTCTTCATGGGGTTCGGCAGGGGTACTGATGCACTAATTATACGCTGGGGACAACGCAACCATTTAATAATTGCGCTGTCAGCCACGTACTGTGCTCCCGAGACAATTGCTGCTACTGCGTTCCCCCAACACTATAAGAAAAATCACACACGTGTGAACTGAGTGGTGCAATCCCCCCCCCCCCCCCCCCCCCCCCCCTCTCTCTCTCTCTCTCTCTCTCTCTCTCATTACACAGCACTACCCCTCCCTCTGTTTCTGCCGCCCCCTACTGGTATAAATCAGTAACATACTCAGGCTCATGTGCACAGGTACACACACAGGTAGGTAGGTACATGGACATTGCTGATTGTAGGAGTGGTTGCACCACTCAAAAATAACAAACCCACGAAAGTTTAAAGAAACTCCGTGGCTAAGCCTCACATGGGACAATGCAGTATAGCTCCTATATTTGTTTGAGTATTCTGTATAACTTACGCTCGATGTGTCACCAAACGTGTATGATTCATCCAAATAACTCCATGCTCAACGTAAAACAACCAACGGAAAACAAGAGAAATAGCAGCGGCTACGGAGAGTCAAACACAAGACCGCACCCGCCCGCCCCAAACAATTTGAAATCCGTGTCACAAAAGACAAAAAAGGGAATCCCGAGCCAGGCTTCCCAACCTCCGGCTCTGATTGGCCCCGCTCTACCGTACGTCACGGGGATACCCCAATTTACTTCAGAACGGCTGTCAAAAAAACGTGCGCATAACAACCACTAGGCTTTAGTAGCCGCTACTAGATAACAAACCTCAAACTGAAAATCAAAGTTTGAATACTCACACTTCAGGAACGAGCCCCCATTTCTCATGGCTGGCTCTTGCCATGACAAACATTCGGAGCAGGAGACGTGCGAAAGGTCTTCTTTCGTGTAACGTTAGAGGTCCAACTCGGTGTCGTGGAGCCACGCCCGCATCTCTGGTCCCAGGTCAAAGAGGCCGGCCTCTGAGGGCGGTCTGTGTAAGGGGCAGGTGAAGATGACATGATCGGCGGTCTGCTCAGGGGCACCGCACTCACATGCCGCACTGTCTGCCAGTCCCCACTTCTGCAATGATGCATTGAAGCGCCCAACCCCAGTTCCTAAGCGGTTCAGTGTGGTCCATTGTTTGGGAGGAAGATCATCTCCTCCTATGGCGCCAACTCCTGGATCCCAGATGAACCGATGCATGCGGGAGGGCCCGGCTGACTCCCACTCCTGCTTCCACGCTGCTGCTAGCCATGCACCTCAGGGGTGGCGTTGAGCATCTCCTGTACTGCCCTGTTGTAGGGGTGACGAGACCTGAGTCTGCTTGGGGGCGCTGGAGTTGTGGTGGTGCCATGCAGGATGTGCCAATCCTGCTTTTGGGCTTTCCTGGCCAGGACGAGGGTGGCAGCTTCCCGTCGGAGGCCGGCCAGAGCTATTCCCGCAAGGACTGGCAAGTGGGACACAGGGGTGGGCTTCAGGCATCCCGTAATGATCCGGAGGGCGTTGTTGATTGCCACATCGTACAGAAACTAGAGAAAAGTCACATCCACCTCTTCTCTGGAGCTGGCTCTCTGGTGTTCACTCAAGAGGCGGCTGCACTCCTCGTCCCAACCTGGGATGTAGTTCCTGTTATAGCCACGAGGGTGCGAAAGGTGAACAATATATGGTTTATTAAATAATAGGCCTATACAAGGAACTAAAAAGAACTGCAGTACTTAACATAACGAATGGTGTGGAGTGTGTAGTCAGTGAGTCAGTGGTGTAGGTGTAGTGTATGGATGTGTGATACATGGTGTGGTGCATGTGTGGATGGAAAGAACAATCAAACATAAAGGAACGGAGGCATGGAGGCTAATGCAGGGAGTGGAGGCAGCAGGTCTGCCTCCTCTGGATCTCTCTTCTCAACTGGGATGAGTGTTGTATTTATGGCCTCTGGGAGACACCGGGCCCAGGTACTCTCCCATCAGCCATCAGGCCAATGCCCTACCCAGGCTCACCTACAGGATGAAGGTTAGGCATAGGCAGGCACATCCACTACTCATTATGTGTGTGGGGCATCACAAGGTGGTACAAAGGTTAGGAATGATAAACAGCAGCGCCGCTAAGCCAAGCATGTGGGGAAGGCCAGGGTGCAGGATCCAGTCCCGGTTGCTCCAGATCCTCACACCACTCTGCTGGACCCATAGTGGCAAGTCCCTGACAACTTTAAGGAGCTACAGAGAGCAGATCCTTTGCTTCAACGTTTGTTTGATAAGGTATGTGAAGTAGATGGTGAACCTCCATGAACCTGCGCATTAGAACTACACCTTATCATCCGGAAACTGATGGGTTGGTTGAACGCTTTAATGGTACACTCAAAAGCATGCTGAAAAAGTTTGTGGATGAGACGGGTAGGGATTGGGATAAATGGATTCCATTCCTGCTGTTTGCATACAGAGAGGTTCCACAAGCCTCAACTGGTTTTTCACCTTTTGAGTTGGTTTATGGCAGGCAGGTTAGGGGACCCCTGGACGTACTCAAGGAGGGTTGGGTGGCTGGAGAGCCAAAGTGCAGCGTTGCCTAATACATCCTCCAGATGCGAGACAAGCTGGACCAGATGAGAGAGATGGCCCAAGAACACCTGAGAGAGGCCCAAACCAAGCAAAAGGTGTGGTATGACAAACATGCCAGAGAGAGAGAACTGAAACCTGGGCAGAAGGTATTGTTACTGTGCTGACAGATCATCAGCACAGGGAGGACTGAAGACAGACAGGGACCTGCAGGGTCAGGGAGGAGACATGGCAACAGAAGATACTATACAACAAGTATTCCAGCTTCCGGTTGAGTGAACGCTGGCGCGACTAGCTGCCGCTGCTCTCCGGTTGTTTTTAATGTTTTATGATTCTCTGTATAGCTTGCAGCAGATCACTTTATTGTGGCGAACGGGATACTGATGGTCTCTACTCTGGGCTTACTGTCAAAACGATCTGTTTTGTCAGGATGGCGTTCTAAAACTGTTCTAGCTTAGCGTGTTGGCGTTCTACTCACCTGTCACCTGCCAATAATTCATGCTACTGCTGTTCGGTGAGCGTACATCTGCCCGTGCATCATGTGGATCTACAACAAAATCGCTGTGAGCACGGTGCTCCTGTGGACTATCCTGTCCATAGTGTTATATCCAGCGTCAAGTCTGATCCAATATATGAGCGCGGAGCTCCTCCAGTTTCGTTTCCATCGGCTTGATCCCCCGCCTATACTACACCTCTTCCCGGCCATCGCCTGCCTTCCTCATCGGAGGTACATCCATCGCGGAGCCGGACGAAGTGTCCACATCAATGACGCCACTGCTATCCACTCCATCTGGTCTTCCACCCGCCGTCAGCCTCGGAGAACCATCCGTAGGAAGGTGGATCACAGCACGTTAGCCCGCCTGGCTAGGTCGGCTAACGTTGGCTTCTCCAACCAGCAGTCCGACGTCAAATTTGGTTTATTTAACATCCGCTCCCTCACTGGCAAGGGACAACTACTACAGGACCTCCTCATTGACCGCAAGTATGACTTTCTTTGCCTAACTGAGACGTGGCAACACCCCGATGACTTTTCCCAGTTGAACGAGTCTATACCACCTGGGTTTGTTTACACCTGTCAACCCCGTCTCACCGGCAGAGGAGGCGGTCTCGCGATACTACACCGCGAGACTTGGAAGGTCTCAGCTATCACCGTGCCAGTGTCTCGTTCATTCGAGTCCGTGGCTATACAACTAAATGGACCCACTCCAACTGTTCTAGTCACTATATACCGCCCACCCAAACCAAACAAGGATTTCACTGATGAATTCACTACATTTCTCACTCACTCTCATCCAATATCATTCTGCTAGGTGATGCTAATATCCATATGGACAATATTAATCATGCTCTCACTAAGGACTTCAACTCATGCCTGGACAGTTTTGGTCTTCAACAACATGTTGATTTCCCTACCCACTCTAAAGGTCACATTCTGAACATAGTCTGTTGCTCTGGTGTCACTCCTCTTAACTGTTCTGCTGTCTGTCTCCCCATCTCTGACCACATGCTCATTTCATTTAATTTAAGTCTGACACTGTCCAAAACCAAACTGTCTCGCACCATGTCCTTCCGTAATATTAGAAACATTAATGTAACTGACCTCACAACTGGTATTGACTGTTTTCCCACCCCTCACAACTGGTATTGACTGTTTTCCCACCATCACCCCCCCATGCACCCCGGAACAGCTGGTTTCCTCATACAACAATGGTCTCCAGACTCTGCTAAATTCCCTTGCCCCCCTCAAAACCCGGACTGTTTCATTCCCCCACTCTGCTCCCTGGTTCTCCCCCCACCTACGTCAGCTGAAAGCCGAAGGTCGTCAGCTGGAGCGGCTTTTCAGCAAAACTGGTCTCACCGTACACCAACAGATGTACCATACCCACATCCTCAAATACAAAGATGCCCTCTCCTCAGCCAGATCCCAATATTTTACAGCCAAAATTACTGCTGGTGCTGGGAACACCAGGGCCCTATTCTCAGTGGTCAACAACTCACTCCGCCCCCCTGATTCCCTCCCGCCACACTTTTACTCCACTGACCACTGTAACTCCCTGATGTCATTTTTTAACACCAAAATAGACACCATTCACCAGCAACTGGCCCCTCACACGTCCAGTTGTCTACCTCCTTTTGTTCCCCACCCCCCCCTCTCTCAACCTCTCTCCTGCTTCGAACTCCCCTCTGCTGCAGATTTAGCCAAACTCATCCGGAATTCCAAGCCATCCACCTGCCAACTTGACCCCCTGCCATCCTCTCTGGTTATAGCCTCCCTTCCCTCCCTGCTGCCCCTGATAACTGCCATTATTCACTCCTCCCTTACCTCTGGTTCTGTCCCCTCAGCTCTCAAATCTGCTGCTGTCACACCGTCACTGAAGAAACCTGGTCTTGATCCCAACATCTTCAACAACCTCCGCCCCATCTCCAACCTACCATTTCTCGCTAAAATCCTAGAAAAAGCAGTGGCATCTCAGATCCAGGCCCACCTCACCAACAACAACCTCTACGAACAGTTCCAGTCCGGTTTCCGCCCCCGTCACAGTACAGAAACAGCCCTCATTAAAATCACAAATGACCTCCTGATAGCAGCTGACTCTGGACAAGTATCCATCCTCATCCTTCTTGATTTAAGTGCAGCCTTTGACACCATTTCCCATTCCACCCTCCTTGACCGACTCGCAGCCATTGGTTTATCTCACACACCCCTAGACTGGTTTCACTCCTATCTCTCCGGCCGTACTCAGTTTATCCAGTTAAAATCATTCACATCCCATTCCTCCCCCATTTCCTCTGGTGTCCCCCAGGGCTCTGTTCTTGGCCCCATCCTATTCATCATCTACCTCCTCCCCCTTGGACAGATTTTCCGCAAACATAACATCCATTTCCACTGCTACGCGGACGACACCCAGCTCTACGTCTCCTCCAAACCCTCTTCCACCTTCCCACCCGCCTCCCTCCATACCTGCTTACTGGAAATAAAATCCTGGTTCACCACAAACTTTCTCAAACTCAACAGTGATAAAACCGAGGTAGTCCTCATTGGTTCCAAATCTGCACTCTTCAAGCAACCCAGTTTCACCCTCACCATTGACAACACCTCAGTTTCCCCCTCCCCTCAGGTTAAGAGTCTGGGTGTCGTCCTTGATAGCACACTCTCATTCCACACCCACATCAACAACACCATCCGGTCTGCCTACTTCCACATCAGAAACATCAACCGCTTTCGCCCCTCACTCACTCCCCACAGTACCGCAATCCTGGTTCATGCTCTTGTCACCTCCCGTCTGGATTACTGTAATTCCCTTCTTTTTGGTCTCCCCCACAAACTTCTCCATAAACTCCAACTGGTCCAGAACACTGCAGCACGTATCATCACCAGAACCCCTGTCATCAGTCACATCACCCCTGTTTTACACCAACTCCACTGGCTTCCCATAAAATCACGCATCGACTACAAGATCCTTCTCCATACTTTCAAGGCCATCCATAACCTCGCCCCCCCATACCTGTCTGACCGTGTCCACATCAACATCCCCACCCGGTCTCTCAGGTCTGCCTCCTCCCTCACCCTGAAAGTCCTCCCAGCCCGTCTGTCCACCATGGGGTCAAGAGCCTTCAGCCGCTCTGCCCCTCACCTCTGGAACTCCCTCCCCCCTGACATCAGAAACATGGACTCTATCACCACTTTCCAAACCCACCTCAAAACCCATCTGTTTAGGCAGGCCTATGACCCTGCATGACCTGTCTGCTGCAAGCTGTGTTTTTGTTCTGCTTTTAACTGTTCTGCTTTTAACTTGTACTGTTTTAACCTGTACGGCGACCTTGAGTGCCTTGAAAGGCGCCTTATAAATAAAATGTATTATTATTATTATTATTATTATTACTGCTCCCATCCGGTACATCTAAGTTACTTGCTAAATGGCAGGGCCCTTATGTTGTGTCTAGAAAAGTTGGACCAGTAAATTATGAAATCCTGTGCCCTGAAAGGAAACGCCAGAAGCAGATTCTGCATGTCAACCTGCTGAGAGAATTCAAGGAGAGGGCTGTGGCCCCAGCTGCAAAACCAGTGGTGATGGTGCAGGTAGCAGAGGATGGAGATGATGAGAGTGACATGGAACCAGTTCGACCACAAGGGGGTGCCATCGAACCTCCTGAACATCCGAGTGAGGAGCAAAAACAACAACTGGCCCAGGTACAGAAGTCATTAATTCCCCTTTTCCAGGAGACACCAGGTCTCACAGAGGCTATCAGCCATGACATAATTCTGAAGGTACCTACACCAATCCGGCAGAGGCCCTACCGTGTTCCTGAGAGAATGGTGGAGTCATTGAGGAATGAAATAGCGACCATGTTGGAGATGTCATAGAGCCTTCAAAAAGCGAGTGGTCAAGTCCTGTTCTTTTGGTGCCTAAGAAAGATGGAAGTGTTCGATCCTGCACAGATTTTCGTAAGTTGAACAGTGTTAGCTGTTTTGACTCTTATCCAATGCCTAGAATTGATGAACTGCTCGAACGGTTAGGCAAAGCCAAGTACATGACCACTTTAGACCTTTGTAAGGGTTACTGGCAAATCCCACTATACTGCTTGTAGACCTTATACCGCCTTTCGGGCACCTACTGGTTTATATCAGTACACAGTGATGCCGTTTGGTCTTCATGGGGCACCTGCTACATTTCAAAGACTCATGGACAATGTTCTAGCTGATTGTGGCCAATATTCAGCATCATATCTTGACGATTATGTCATTTTCAGTGAGTCATGGCAGGAGCATCTCCAGCACCTTGAGCAGGTCCTCCAGAGACTTCAGAAGGCGGGGTTAACCCTCAACCAAAATAAGTGCTCATGGGCACAGGAGGAGGTAACATACCTGGGGTACCGCATCGGGCATGGCCAGATCAAACCGCTGGTGGAGAAGTTGGAGACGTGGGACACCCAGACCGCAAACCAAAAGGCAAGTACGGTCATTCCTTGGTCTGATTGGCTGGTACAGAAGATTTGTGCCTCATTTTGCCACAATCGCTACGCCGATAACTAATCTCACTAAGAAGACTGCTTCGTCCCACCTTCCGTGGACTGACGAATGTGAAGAGTCCTTTATAAAGTTAAAGGAGCTATTATGTCAAGATCCTGTTCTGAAGAGTCCTGATTTCAATGACAATTTTCTTGTACAAGTGGATGCCTCTGATGTTGGCTTAGGTGCTGTTCTAGCCCAAGGAGAGCCTGGAGAAGAGAGGCCCATTCTGTTCCTGAGCAGAAAGCTGTTTGACAGAGAAAGGAAGTACTCTACTATTGAGAAGGATGGACTCGCCATAAAGTGGGCAGTGGATTCTCGTAGGTATTATCTGCTCGGACGGGAGTTCACTCTTCAAACCGACCATCGAGCCCTGAAGTGGATGCACACAATGCAGAGTCAAAACTCCAGAATATTGCGCTGGTGTCTGGCTCTTCAGCCATACCGTTTTACAATTGAGTACTGTCCAGGGGGTCGAAACATCATAGCTGACTGTCACGTTTACCAGGTATGCACAACCCAGAAGGAGAGGGGTTAAGAAATGTGACAGAGCAGCCTCTGTCAGACTAATATATGCTGTTCTACAATACCTGTTCATTGTATTGTTTCTGTATGGTATGTGTAACAGGTTGATTATCAGTCCCACAGAAGGTGCACATTCTGCTGTGACGTGAATTAATATACTTGTGTTTATCTATGCAGATGCTGTAGTTGGGAAGCTGCCTTGATGGCCTGAAGAGAGCTCTGATTGCTTGTGTTGTTAAATGTCTTGTGATTCGCTGACTGCTTAGCCAGGGGTGGAGTCAGGAGTCTATATAGAGGGGAAATGGCTCAGTAGAGAGTGTGCTGCCATGGGGAGAGGTTGACACCAGTACCTCTCTGTTCACAGTTAAGTTGTTTGAGTTGTTTTGAGTTCTTTATTTTCTTTATTTGCGAACGCAGTGAGCACTTACTATGAGACCTAGCAGATCATGTCTGTCTGTGTGTCCGTGTGTCTGTCCCGCTATCCAAATATGGAGTGTGTTGCATCAGCAATCACTCAGCTCCATATATGGGCACAAAAGGGGCCAGGTCCACTCAGCTCCATATATGGGCACAAAAGGGGCCAGGTCCACATATACAGTAACAGCGGGACAGACACACAGACAGACAGACATGATCTGCAGGGTCTCAGCTGCGTTCGCTTCCCGCGTTTGCGCGTCTTACTGGTACTCACTATGTTGTCCAGGCCTGAAACTTAATTAAAACGTATCTTCACCTGCAAGTCTGCCTCATGTCCAATATGTAATTTTACTGACAAAACAGCCGATCCACAATCCCACTTGGTAACATATAGCTCCATAGTTTTACATGGAACTGGACTTTGGCCAATGAAATTGTTCCACATTGAATATCATGATCTCATATCTCAACAGCTGTCCCCATATACGGGTGTATTTGCTCCACATGCATGTACTGTGCATGCAGTTTGGATTTCATCCAATCAGGTAGTCCAGCTGGACCATGATCTAATCTTTAGGCTTTCTCAAAACTTGGGGTCCAATCACACCGTTACACGCTGGGGCCTAGGCCTCTGTCGGTGTATGCGTATGTCTCTGAGTGTGTCTTGTGTGCACGTGCATACGCAAGTAACTTATGTATGGCGTGCGTGATGTCTGTGCGCAAGCAGTTTGGTGTGGTACATGTAGTTGCACCCTTGATTGATTCTAACCATATGGCATGGACTTCCTGTACTAAGGTGTTTGTATGTATGTTTGTATGTGCTGTGTGAGTGCGTGTGTGCGTGTTTGTATGTGCTGTGTGTGTGTGTGTGTGTGTGTGTGTGTGTGTGTATGTGTGTACCTTACAAAATACTCTACATTAGTATTAATATTGAATGTGTGAATAAGGTTGATATCATAGTAACACATTAGTATTAATATTGAATATGTGTGAATAAGGTTGATATCATAGTAACACACTTGACGAGAATAATGATAAGGTACAGTCAGGCGCGTAGTGTGGATTGACTGGGAACATTAGCATGGGGGGGGGGGTCTTCTAGTGACCCCGTAAGAGAACATTTTAGCATTTTTCATCATTTATCAACAAAACGTAGCTGATAATAAAAATAATTGTATTGTCTTTTGCTCCAGCAAATGTCCTTGTGTCTGTGACATCACCAGTTATCAGCTTCACTGTCTTCTATCCAGAATAATGTATTTTATAGCAGACAATCAAACATGTGGTGTTTTATTTCTCATTTAGACTGATGAACTGCTGGTTGTCAGAGAGAAGCTGTGAACTTCTGGCCTCAGCTCTCAGATCTAATCCTCATCTGAGAGAATTAGACTTGACCTTCAACGTCTTACCGGTGTCTGGACTGGAAACGCTCAAGTGAGTAGTCTGTCTGTCTGTCTGTCTGTCTGTCTGTCTGTCTGTCTGCCCCTCTGCCTGTTTGCCTGCCTATGTGTCCCTTTTATGCCCATACATGGAGTTCCGTGTGAGGCATGCCCAAATATGGAATCCAGGGTAATCTATGACCTCATAGACTAGAGTTTGGAATCATAATTATGATGACATGTATTTTTGAGGGGCGCTAGCCCCTCCTATATACAGCTTCTGTCCCCACAAAATCATTAAATGTCATCGACAATGAAGGACAAATGTACGTCATCTTGTCCCCACACGTCTCATATTTTCCATCGACAATGAAAGGAGCCATTAGGTCAAATGTCCGCCAAGTATGACGTCAATTTGTGGCAACAGGAAACAAGCATTCTGATTGGCCAGTATGAGATGATCCATGATGATGTAGGATGATAAGAGCGCCCCTCACTTCACATGGGTGTGATTTTCACAACCATTGTGACCGACTTCCCACTCTGCACATCTGAACATTACTCCCTCAAGTCAACTTTGATTGATTTAGCTAATATTTACACACAAATTAATAATGTTGGATGTAAGGAATATACTTTTAATTGAAACGTATAATTATATGAAAAGATTATATTGTAGCATACTTCACATGTAAACTGTAATTTGGCATAAAAATAAACGTGATTAACCAGATGAACTCTATTAACACTACGACGTCGGAGCGGTCATTCTGACCGGTTTTGAGATTTAAAAGTTTATTTTCTTAGCCCATGGAGTCCAGAGAAAGTTCCCCTTGCATGACTTTGTCTAAATATTCGATTGAAATCATCTCAGTTTTTTTCCCCATTTGAAACGTTTTGTAAATATGATTTTAGGCATATATCTCTTACTCTGTCAAGCTATTATCGGCACAATGGACCGACGTCCCCCTTCCTCCCCCATAGGCCTACTCGCCTTTTTGCTGCTTGATAATGGTGTCTTTTATAACCCGATTCCCCGACATTTCCTTTTCACTTGATATCGTTTCGTAGAGAGGGCCTACACAACCGATCTATATACCAAATGAAAGACCGAATTCCGTAGTTTACATGGTTTTTTGAATTTTTTTAAATGAGCAAAAAATGAGCGAGTTATAATTTAAAGAAAAGAGGGGTGGAGGAAGGCGATTATTTGGATCAATCAAATATATTAATTACATTATATCGATAACACGCGTAGCCTATAATGTTTCCCCCTCTATATAAAAATGACAATATATAACTCTAATGTCGTATTTCGTCATGTATGTGAACTAGGCTGCTTGCAAGGGTGTCGCTTTCGTGAGCAATGGTGTGCATGGCCCGTTTGACCTGACGCGATTCTTTCTTTGGCACAATCAATGAAATATAATACTGGCTACTAAGCCCGTTTTCAGCTAAATTCGGAAATGTCCAGGCTAAATAACGTATCGACGGGAGTCGTGTTAATATTTATTTACTCGTCATTGTCATGTTCACTCCAAATAAACAAGTATTTTATGCACTTATGATGCGGAGAGCCATCTTATAAAATATTTCGGTTGGGATATTGAGGGGGCAGAAAACAGCCCGGTCACGTGGTTGATGTACTTGCAAGTTGGGACAAAGAAATACACACGGGCTTAGCAAATGTTTTTATTAATTAAACTGATATAACAACATAACGTGGCTAATAATTGTTTATTTGGAATGTACTTTGGCTTGTAATTTAGGTAAATATAACGCGACTCACTTGTATGAGTAATTTACCGCGGACATGCCGCATTTACTTCAATACATTAGCTTTAGTAATGCGGTTAGCTTATAATATTAGCAAATGTAAGCTAACGGCTGGAGGAATGGGGGTCTGTTACTACGGACAATCCGGTCAATAACATCATTACACTTAAACATTAATACAATTATGTCATGTTTACATGCCTAGTCAAGCAGTCTGTACATGGCGTGGGGTCACCGTCACATAATATTAATTACATCGATAACACACAAGAAAGAGTGATCTTTGCAGGGTGGAAGAAGGAAAAAAAGAAGCAACAAAGCTACACTCTTCCATGGCTATGTTGCAATATAGCACTAACCGGGCAAAATATGTATTACATGTATTATTAGTTTTATACATTTTAGGAGTGAAAACATGTGTTTAGAAATGACAACATCTCAGCAGTTCAGACAATGTCCCATTGTTAACAACACTTAACACACGACACAGACAGCTAGCTAACTAGGCTAGGCTAGCTAGCTTCTCGCTCCATTGAAACCGAGCATTCAATAATAACATCCCTCTGCCCTCATCATGGATAATAATCATTGTATTCATATTATCTTATCAAAATAGTAAACAAATTCCAAGTTAATTAACCAGCCAAACATATATGATTTAATTCGTTGGAAATGGGATGCAGCCGGCTTGAACGTCTCCAGTTGGAGTGGGGGAGAGAGTGGCCAATCAAATCGCACCAAAAACACGGTCCCTCTGACCGTTCAGCGACTGAGTAGTAGTGAATTTCTTTCAGACTGGCTAGTGTTAACCAGATGAACTCTAGTATGCCTAAGCATTTTGAGAACTCATAAAGCAGATCTACAAGCTCAATTAGCAGATCTACAAGCTCAAACATCAGATCTACAAGCTCAAATAGCAGGTCTGAAGTGTTTCTGAAGTGTAGTTGCTTATTTGGGCTTGTTTCTGAAGTGTAAAACACCAGGCGTCACTTCCTGGTTTTAACCCATTCAGGGCAAAAACCCCTTTTGGTGTTTTAAGCATTATGTTATACTTTAGCTATTGAAAAATCATGAAAGTGGAGTAAATCTTTGAATATATATTCTTTCAGAGCAAACGTTTTTAACTCAAACCCTAAACACTTTGCCCGACGCTGCAAGTTGCAGCCGCACGCAAGCTTCACCCAGACCAAAACAAAACACACACGGCATTTATTTGTTCCGCTATAGTTTTGCTTTGGAGTTGATTTGGAGTTGATTTAGAGTTTAATTGGAGTTGATTTAGAATTGGAGCTTAATTGGAGTTGATGGATTGGTTCAGGAAGTGAGAATATGGTCCAGACAGACCTTCTGTACAACATGACGAGCAGACTAGAGATCCACTCTACAGTGGAGTCACCACCACGCAGACAGCCACGCCTCCCCAGGTGTAAGGTAAGGTAAATTGTATCAACAATAAACACGAAAACACAATGACAGAGTAATAATACAAATATATATATATAAACATACAGTACCATAGACAATATTACAGACAAAAGTGCTTTTGAAACAAATGGGTTTTTAACAGCTTTTTGAACGCCTCGACAGATTCTGCCCTCCTTAGGGAAAGGGGTAATTAATTCCATAGGGAAGGGGCTACAACTTCAAAAGCTCTATCGCCTTTTGTTCTCAGTCTTGTGTTGGGAACTTTGAGCAGGTCTTTACCTGAAGACCTCAGAGTTCTCACATTTGATATGGGGACTAAAAGTTCAGTTATGTACCTGGGAGACAGCCCATGGAGAGCTTTAAAAGTGGTCAATTGGAAGCCAGTGTAAAGCAGCAAGCACCGGGGTGATATGAGACCTTCTAAAAGTGTTCGTGAAAAGTCTGGCAGCTGTATTCTGCACCAACTGGTGGCGATGTATTGAAGAGCGACTGAGGGTAGTGAATAATGAGTTGCAATAGTCCAGCCGGGAAGAAATAAAAGCATGAATAAGTTGTTCCAGATCTCGAGGGGTTAAAAGCGACTTGATTTTGGAAATGTTTCTAAGCTGAAAGAAACAGGTTTGAACCACTTTTTTTGTGGCTCAAAATTCATTTGCTGGTCAAAACACTCCTAGGTTTTTTGACACTTTTGTGAAGTGTGCAGATGAAGGACCCAGGGACTGCTTTATGTCATTGCATATAGTATCTGGGCCTATGATAAGGACTTCAGTTTTGTCCGGGTTTAATTGGAGAAAACTTTCTGCCATCCAGTCTTTAATGGAAGACAGACATTTTTTTTAAATAGACAATTTGCTATGATCAGAGGGTTTAAAAGAAAAATACAGCTGGGTGTCGTCGGCATAACAGTGGTAAGACAATTGATTAAAATTACTGATTAAAACACCAAGTGGAAGCATGTATAAAGAAAATTAAATGGGACCAAGAATTGAACCTTGGGGCACGCCATGATTTAACTGTGCAGAGAAAGAGACATGATCATTTATGGCCACAGCAGCACTCCTGTTAGACAGGTAGGAGGCAAACCATTTTAATGCAGTCCCCCGTAGTCCTACCCATTTCTCTAATCTATTTATCAAAATGGTGTGATCAACGGACAGTGGTGACAGAACAACAAGGGCAACTACCAGAGGGGACTGTAAAGTGCCAATCAGACGTAGTGTGTTTGGTAAAACAGTCTTCTCTGTTAGAGCCTCCCATCACTGGAACAGTCTCCCCACAGAATTAAGAGAGACCTCCAACTATCTGACCTTCAAATCCAACCTGAAAAGGTGGCTAAAAACAACTCAAATTTGTAATCATGAGTAACTAACTATCAGCACTATTTAGTATTCATCACCGGTGTCATTTCTCACTTCACTTGCCGTTGTTCTGTCCCCTGTACCATGTCGATCTGTTCCTGTACTGTATTGTGTTTTTGTATGGACGTAGTGTTGGGTGCTTGCACATATGCACACATGGCATCAACGCATGGTGTTGTGTGCAGGCACACCACACTTTGTCTTTCTTTTATCTGTATTGTATTGTGTTTTTGTATGGACGTAGTGTTGGTTGGATGCTTGCACATATGCACACATGGCATCAACGCATGGTGTTGTGTGCAGGCACACTACACTTTGTCCTTCTTTTATCTGTATTGTATTGTGTTTTGTATGGACGTAGTGTTGGGTGCTTGCACATATGCACACATGGCATCAACGCATGGTGTTGTGTGCAGGCGCCCTACACTTTGTTCTTCTTTTTTATCATTCATTAATTTTTTAAGAGCCTGCCCAGGGACTACAGATGAAATTTAGCTTCGGCTAACTCTGGCCCATTTACATTGATGTGAAAACTGACATGTTGATTAATGAGCTTTGTCCCTGTCAAATAAATAAATAAATATAGTGTCGAAGGCTGCACTTAGGTCCAATAGCAGCAGAACCGAACACTCCCCAGAGTCTGCACGCATCAGGATATCATTTGAGACCCTGAGGAGTGCCGTTTCAGTGCTGTGCAGATTGAAACTTATCAAATATGTTATTGTTTGCAACTGTTAAAAGTAATTGTTCACAGACCACCTTCTCTAAAATTTTGGCAATAAAAGGGAGTTTTGAAATTGGTCTGTAGTTAACAGGGGGCGATGCGTCAAGGTTTTTTTTTTTTAAAGTGGCTGGATAACAGCATGTTTAAAATAATCAGGGACACAACCAGAACTAAGGGAGCTATTTACAATGGACAATACATGTGGACCTAAGGAGTTAAAAGCATCTTTAAAAATACTGGTTGGAATGGTGGACTGGAGGAGGAACGCATTTTGGACACTGTCTCATTTAATTTTTCAAGGGAGATTTGGCTGAACTCGTTTAAAAGTGGTAGAACAGCTGGACAGTCAACCGTAGAAGTAGTGGGAGGCAAAATTGTGTTTCTGATATCGGTTATTTTATTTAAAAAGAACGCTAAAAACATTTCACAGTCGTCATTTGAATAGACAGGAGCAGGGTTGACCAGTCTATCAACTGTAGAAAACAGTGCTCTCTGATTATTCCTATTTTTATATATAAGATTAGAGAAATAAACATTTCTCGCCTCCTTCACTGTCTGATTGTAAGTTAAAAGTAGATCTTTCATCTGTAAATAATGTACCTCCAGTTTACTGTTTTTCCATTTTCGCTCGATCTTTCTGCATTCTCTTTTAAGGCCACGGATAATATCATTAATCCAGGGAGATATGTTAAAAGAGGGGATAGATTTAGTTTTAAAAGGAGCAACTAAATCAATGGATGACAAACATATATTGTTAAAAGAGTCAACTAAATAATTTGTCTGCGTGGGCAAAGTTACGGCATTACTGAGAAGAGTAAATGTATTGGTGAATTTTTGAGCAGAGTGGCTATTGAGTAAGCGAGATCTACTTGAGCGTTTTATGGGTTGTGTGTCAACATTAAAGGCAATATTAAAAATAATGGCCTTGTGGTCAGACACAAACAGTTAATTTATACAGAGCGAATTGAGGTTTAAACCCAGGGTAAAAACTAAGTCCAGTGTGTGGCCATGCGTGTGAGTAGGCCCAGTGACATGTTGAGTTAAATTAAAAGACTCAGTCAAATTCAGAAAGTCTGCAGCAAATTTGTCGGACTCTACGTCCACGTGTATATTAAAATCTCCCGATATTAACAGTTGACTATATTTAATTATCACGGAGGATAGGAACTCTGCAAATTCTGTTAAAAAGCCACCATTAGGGCCGGGAACATGATAGATTAAAATTGAATAAAATGGGTTCGAAATGCCAATTTTAAATAAGTGCACCTCAAAGGAATTGAATGTACCAATATCAATTGAACGGCAACTGAACTGCTGGTTGCAGACAGCAGCTAAGCCACCACCTCGACCTGAAGGTCTAGGCGGGTCACTAATATATTTGCAGTTTGTAGGACAAATAGCATTCATAACCACATTGTCAGCACCTTTCAACCATGTCTCGGTTATAAAAAGAAAATCTAACTTATGGGAGGAAAAAAGTTGTGTAAAATAAATGTCTTATTTCGCACTGACCTTGCATTAATCAATGCCATTTTTACTGTTTTATTCTCAGTAGGCTGCTGCCTCTGCGAACTTGAGGGGCATGAGTGTAAAGGAACAGGAATTAAATGTGGGATAAATGCATCACGTTTTAGACTATGTCTATGGGTTCTAGCCGTTATCCAGACAGGGATATGTGATATAGAGGATATATAAACAGTTGTAACGGGGTTGAAAAGAACAGGAATATGTATTAACTAGATAAGAGTTCTAGGTTCACAGGATAGTTAGCATCACCATGGTGCATCGGCAAGAATGCATACAAAAGAGTTCCATCAAAGCCTTTTATTGTTCCGTTGCACAGATACGCATTTGTAGTGAGCAAGGAGATGGTGAGGCATCACAGGTTATGGTTTTGAACTATGAAAGATAGAAACACATAATTATTATACAATTCAACCATATTAACAATACACCAAGTGAATATTCTCTTAAGCCTGTGATAAATGTATTTCCCTGACGTTCACCATAGCCCAAGCACATATGCATTTGCATTACACAAACATATCTAAACTATGAGCTTCAATGAGCTTCAAGGCAAGCAAGTAGCTACAAACACACCTATACTATGAGCTTCAAGGCAAACATGTAGCTACAAACATAATAAGTCATTATCTAGTCATCACAACCCAATAAAGTACAACATATGCATTCATGAATTTAACTGGACTCACTTCAGTGACGCATAACCGTGGCCTGCTGAGACTCCAGAGCAGAGGGCTCTCAGCTGGTTGCTGCTGCTGCTTCCAAACAATGACTGCATGGACAGGCACTCAGGCAGTATATGTAGTTGGCCACTGATTGAGGAGTGAGTGAGAGCAGGTGTGATTAGTGATTGAGAGGGAGTGACAGCACGTGAGGTGGGTGGGTCCAACCCATGGAATAGGCCAGGGGAGGGTTGTTGCTGCTCACCAGGATGACTCTTTTCTACAGCCGCCCCCAAATACTGCAAGGATTTGCAACTCCGAAGAGTCAGACTAGGAACAGTCATTTGGGGGTCCTTGGGGGTTTCAGGCAGGGAAACTAGGTGGACATGGTGCCGGCGGCTGACGTCTGAGTTTGGCGCGATCAAAGGCAGAGAGGGGTCCCACCGCCCCATGAAGAACGAATTCAGGCTCACAGGTCCAGGGTGTGCAATACTGGGGACATCAGGCTTCTGTACATTCTGCCGTAGCCTGCCTCCAACATGGTTTTCCGGACCAACGTTTGGGACAGGGGTGGGCAGGGGGCTAGTCGACGTCCAGGGTCTCTGAGCCTTGAGATGGGCCACTCCATGGATTGATGGGGAGGCACGGAATATATGGAAACACTTGGCAACAGGAGGGGCGGGTTTGGGGTACCTGGTTGGACCTTGCAGTGTCCAGCCAAGGCAAGTCTTGACTGCAGCCGGTGCTCCTAAGGGACCAAATCTAACTGGGGCAATAGGAGAGATCAGGTGAATATTGTCTGAGCCAATGAGAAGTAGTGGGGTGACCTTGTGCATCGGTGACAGTGGCAGTCTACGGAGGTATTTGTGTTTTCTTTGGAGGGAATGGACAGGGTGTGTGTGCTCAGACAGAGCAAGTCGATCTGCAGTGAAGGCATGTTTGATGTGGAATTCATCAGAACTGGTCGCTGATCTCACTTTGAAGGAAACGCTTGTTCCCCGATATATCTCCACTCCTTGCCTTACCGTTTTGAGTGCCAATTGTTCAGGTTCTCCATGAAGGTGAAGTTCATGAGCTGCTGACTGTAAAAGGATTGTTCGGTCTGACCCATCATCCAGCAGTGCAAAGGTCTCCAGGGTGCGAGTACCATTCTGTAGGATGACCTTGACCAGTTTCAATAGGACTTGACCAGCATGTCTTGGACGATCAAGATACAGAGTGTTAGCGGTGGGATTTACAAGGTAGGAAGTAGCCTCAGAGGTATTGTTGATCTCACAAAGGATTTGTAGGTGTCTCCTCTGGCAGGTGTTGCAGTTCCTCTTCAAGGTGCACTTAGCTGCGAGATGTGGTCGGGCACATCGCCAACACCTCCTGTTCTCTTTAATCCATCCTATGACTTGCTCCTTATTTAAGACCTGGAAATCTTCACACTGGCTTATATGGTGGTCTGTGGATCCACAATAGGCACAGGGGGACACAGGCGGCATTTGAGGTTCAAATTGCTCACCAGTGCAGTCAGCTCCATGGAATATGGTGGTGGAATAAGTAGGTACTTGTGGTCTTTGTGTTCTAGGGGGGTTTAAGCCTGGGCAGTCGCTTCGATGTTGGCAACGGGACTCCATTTGCAGCCACTCAGAAAGGTGTGTAAGGTTATAAGAGGCATCTACCTGGGTTCTGTACATATGGCGTTTGAAGCGGCTGATTTGGTCATGCGGGAGTTTCTCCAGTAGCCGATCAACATGTGAGCCACAGAGGAGTTCAGCGTTGCCTTGGTCAGCCATGGTTCTCAGCAGCCCAACGAGGGCTTGGACGCGTAGGGCAAAGTCATCAAGGCTACGACCATCTCCAGCACGTACAGAAGGGAGGGCCATTAAGGTTTTCAGTTCCTTTAATGCCAACTGACGCGGCCGGCCATAACGATCGTCGAGGGCTTTCAAGGCTTCAGTAAATGGCTGGTGGGCATAAGAGTATGCCAAAGCTAGGTGTCTGGCCTGTTCGACCTTAAGGTGGTCAAGCAGAACATGGAACTTGAATTCTTCGGTCTCGTCTGGATCAAGTAAATTGTTCAATGCCATTCTCAACATCTTGTATTGTACCTCGTCCTCTCTGGTGAAGTCGGGAAATTTAGGAGCTTCAACTGGACGGTAGTGCCTGGATCGGCCAGCAGGAGGTGCTATAGCTGCTCCAGGATGAGGTGCAAAGGGCTGAGGGGGTGTAGGATGAGGTTGCATTGGAGGATGGGATGATAAAGGATTGGGTAAAACTGGCTGATGGTGAAGAACTGGAAGATATGGGGCCCTGGGGACGCGGGAATCTGAATGATAAGGCATGGACTGGCGAGGGGCTGGGTGATGGGGAACCATTTGGTTAAAGGCAGAGGGAAGAGTTTGAGAGGTTGCAGATAGCCTGGTTGGAATCTGATCAGGTAGGCTGGGGTTGGTCTCCACGGATGGGCACGATGTATCCGATTGATTTGTCAAGGGGGTGATACTGCTTTCTGGTCTGGAGATCATGAGGCGCCGCAACATTTCCCCTTGCTGCTTCACTGTGTCAAGGAGGTATTTGAGAATTTCGGCTCTGAAACGCCTCCTGGTGCTCTGGTGTCAACTGTAGGATGTGACTGAGCTCTACTTGTACTTGTGCTGGGTTGGTCATTGTCGGCAGGGTGTTCAGCTTCCTCTTCACTGTGCTCGTGCTCCTCTTCCTCTCCATCTGGATCCTCTTCCTCCTCACCATCTCCTTCATGCTCTTCCTCTTGCTCATGGAAAGGTATGCGTTCTGTGCTTGTAGATCGGCTGATAGATCGGTTCTCCTTTTCAGCCATGGCAATGTTCGAATTCCGGCTATCGAAGGACCATATTAACTAGATAAGAGTTCTAGGTTCACAGGATAGTTAGCATCACCATGGTGCATCGGCAAGAATGCATACAAAAGAGTTCCATCAAAGCCTTTTATTGTTCCGTTGCACAGATACGCATTTGTAGTGAGCAAGGAGATGGTGAGGCATCACAGGTTATGGTTTTGAACTATGAAAGATAGAAACACATAATTATTATACAATTCAACCATATTAACAATACACACAAGTGAATATTCTCTTAAGCCTGTGATAAATGTATTTCCCTGACGTTCACCATAGCCCAAGCACATATGCATTTGCATTACACAAACATATCTAAACTATGAGCTTCAATGAGCTTCAAGGCAAGCAAGTAGCTACAAACACACCTATACTATGAGCTTCAAGGCAAACATGTAGCTACAAACATAATAAGTCATTATCTAGTCATCACAACCCAATAAAGTACAACATATGCATTCATGAATTTAACTGGACTCACTTCAGTGACGCATAACCGTGGCCTGCTGAGACTCCAGAGCAGAGGGCTCTCAGCTGGTTGCTGCTGCTGCTTCCAAACAATGACTGCATGGACAGGCACTCAGGCAGTATATGTAGCTGGCCACTGATTGAGGAGTGAGTGAGAGCAGGTGTGATTAGTGATTGAGAGGGAGTGACAGCACGTGAGGTGGGTGGGTCCAACCCATGGAATAGGCCAGGGGAGGGTTGTTGCTGCTCACCAGGATGACTCTTTTCTACAATATGAGTTGGGATAGGGGAGCGGATGACAGGGGAATGAGTTATACTACTTTCACTGCGTCAAAGGGGATTTGCTTTAAAAGCGATGCAGTGAATGAAATTTGCAATTAGCTGCTTAATTGTATTGTATTGTATTGACCCTCTCATAACAACCACGCAGACAGCCACGCCTCCCCAGGTGTATTGACCCACTCATAACGACCACGCAGACAGCCACGCCTCCCCAGGTGTATTGACCCTCTCATAACGACCACGCAGACAGCCACGCCTCCCCAGGTGTATATTGACCCTCTCATAACGACCACGCAGACAGCCACGCCTCCCCAGGTGTATTGACCCTCTCATAACGACCACGCAGACAGCCACACCTCCCCAGGTGTATTGACCCTCTCATAACGACCACGCAGACAGCCACGCCTCCCCAGGTGTATATTGACCCTCTCATAACGACCACGCAGACAGCCACGCCTCCCCAGGTGTATTGACCCTCTCATAACGACCACGCAGACAGCCACACCTCCCCAGGTGTATTGACCCTCTCATAACGACCACGCAGACAGCCACGCCTCCCCAGGTGTATATTGACCCTCTCATAACGACCACGCAGACAGCCACGCCTCCCCAGGTGTATTGACCCTCTCATAACGACCACGCAGACAGCCACACCTCCCCAGGTCGGCCACCCAACATGCTCTCTTCTTCATCCACGGGTTTCCGACCAGTCGGCACGGCGATATCCACAGCAAGCGACGGGAGCTTGTCGCCAGGAGAGACTTTTTCAGACGCTTTTCCAACTCTAATGAACGTTAGACTGGTTGGAAACACACGTCTCTGCTTCTGGTGACTGATATTGTCCTTCTAATGCGTGAGGAGGCCATGTTTTTTATTACTTTTTCCATGTATTTTATTTCATAAAAAAATTAAAATTGGATCAGTTACAACTGATCCAATTTTTATTTTTTTAACTTATGTTCTTGTTACAATATTGACGTATACAATTGTAAATGTCTAGCATTCATAAAATACATTAGCGTTCATAAAGTACATTGTAAATGTCTAGCGTTCATAAGCAGCTACACATATTATTATTATATTCCTAATGCTCTGGAAGCATTTCTGAAACTATAACATCAAATAAATGGTTATTGATGATAGAAGTGTCTGGATTGATTTCACCACCACTGAGGTGGTGCCGGGGACCCCCAGGGGTCCTCCAGGGGGTTCCAGGGGGGTCCGGGGACCTCCAGGGGGTTCCAGGTGGACCAGCTCTAAGTGTAAAGAAATAATTTCTCTCTTCTGAATGACAGTTTGGTGGTAAGAGTTTAAGGGAATTCCCTCTCAACTCATACCTGCTGTCCCAGAAATGGACAACAGGCTTGGCTCAGAGTGCGTCCGCTATAGGCTTTCTATTAACACAAGCCGCCTTTGTATTGGTGACTATAGAAAAAACGATGTGTGTGTGCGTGCACTGTGCACACTCACTGAGCTGAGGTCTTATGTACAGCCTTACGTCTGTGCTCACACAGTGCTTACAGACACAGCCTTATGTCTGTGCTCACAGACATAATGGCAGCGGTGGCCGAACGGATTGCGGAGCGGTCTTGATACCGGAAGGTCGCCCGTTCGAATCAGCGGTCCGACGCGTTACGAATTACCACCGCTGTCCAAGTGCATTGAACCCCTACCATGAAATGTTCTATGAGCAGGGCCTGGCTGTAAACAAGTATCTGATGCTTAGTTCAGTTACCCTGGGTAAACATAGTACCTTTCCTTTCCTTTCCTTTCCTTTCCTTTACACTGCTTACAGACACAGCCTTGTCTGTGCTCACACGGTGCTTGCAGACACAGCCTTATGTCTGTGCTCACACGTTGCTTACAGACACAGCGTTATGTCTGTGCTCACACGGTGCTTACAGACACAGCCTTATGTCTGTGCTCACACGGTGCTTACAGACACAGCCTTATGTCTGTGCTCACACGGTGCTTACAGACAGCCTTATGTCTGTGCCCACACGGTGCTTACAGACACAGCCTTATGTCTGTGCTCACACGGTGCTTACAGACACAGCCTTATGTCTGTGCTCACACGGTGCTTACAGACACAGCCTTATGTATGTGGTCACACGGTGCTTACAGACACAGCCTTGTGTCTGTGCTCACACGGTGCTTAGAGACACAGCCTTATGTCTGTGCTCACACGGTGTTTAGAGACAGCCTTATGTCTGTGCTCACACGGTGCTTACAGACACAGCCTTATGTCTGTGCTCACACGGTGCTTACAGACACAGCCTTATGTCTGTGCTCACACGGTGCTTACAGACACAGCCTTATGTCTGTGCTCACACGGTGCTTGCAGACACAGCCTTATGTCTGTGCTCTCACGATGTTTACAGACACAGCCTTATGTCTGTGCTCACACGTTGCTTACAGACACAGCCTTATGTCTGTGCTCACACGTTGCTTACAGACACAAAACGAAATGAACAGCAGCCAATCAAACAAGCAGCCAAACACACAAATATAATCTGATTTTTGCTCACTGTTCAATGTTTACTCATTACCAATACCGGGAGGATTGTGAGCGAGGTGATTGGAATGTACCTATTTGCAGGCAGCTCTCGTTGGCAGGTGCTCGTGTGTGTGTGCGTGCGTGTGCGTGCGTGCGTTGGTTTGTTTGTGTACAATGGGTGCATTCATTGCGGGGGGGCGATCAGATTACACCATCGGCACGCACCTCCAACCTCCAATCAGATTACACCCTCTGCACGCACCTCCAACCTCCAATCAGATTACACCATCTGCCACGCACCTCCAACAGAGACAGAGATGGCAACAAGAAAGGGGACAAACGGAGGATGACAGAATGACAAAGGAGACGCCGATAAGAGAAACAAAAGGGGCGTGTTGAAGAGATTAGGAAGGGAGGCAGAGTGAGATATCATTCAGATCAAATTAAGATCTTCACATCACGCTGGGGGGGGGGGGGGGGGGGGGGGGGGGTAAACCTGTTGTCAACCGTAACCGTGAGGTGTGAATATTCACAGAACATAAACATTACAGTTCCCCTCCACTGAGTTTATCAGTATTTGTATGTATTTATTCAGCACAGTATAAAAACAACACAGTGAACATAAATATGAGGAAGGGTAAAGTGCTAGGCTGAGGCAAAAAAGCCCAAGGGGTGGGGCTTATGCGAGGCCTCTACCTATATTAGATTATAATGAAACATTGTACATGAGATCTAGAATATCCAGAAAACATGATTGCAGTATATAAAACATAAACAAAACAACAAAACAAAAACACAACAAGAACATGATTAGAACTGTTGGTTATTTACATGATTAGGGAAAAGAATAGATTTAAGTGAAATATAATTAAGTGATCTGGTCAATATAAGTGGGTCCTAAACTTATGTTTGTAATAGTATAGAGCGCCGCAGTCCCGCCCCCTTTCAGAAAAGCGAGTGGCCCAGGAAATGAAACGCCAATGCATTCTTCCATCGGCACTTCTAATATAATTTATTCAAAGACGGTTACGCCGCGGACAAAGCCAACTCGGATCGTGACGAATCATGACAATGAACACAATGTTTTGTGCCGATCAAATAATTTATAAGACGAAAAACAAAACAAATAGTGTTGTCTCCTGACTTTCTTTTCTTCTTTCTAATGATTTGATCGGCCCAAAACATTGTGTTCATTGTCATGATTCGTCACGATCCGAGTTGGCTTTGTCCGCGGCGTAACCATCTTTAAATAAATTATATTAGAAGTGCCGATGGAAGAATGCATGGTGTTTTCATTTCCTGGGCCACTCGCTTTTCTGAAAGGGGGCGGGATTGGGTATACGAGGCTGAATATCATCCAATGGTGGTCTGTGGCATAAAAGCCGAATAAATAACGGGCCTTGATATGACATAGGTTGAAATCCACTGGTATATAGTATACAGTATATACAGTACAACTGGCCCAGGAGGGTAGAGTGGCTGTCTTGGAATCGGATGGTTTCTCCCACATCGGTGTTTGTAGTGAATGGCGGGTTCACGTAATGCACATTGTAAAGCGCTCTTGGTGAATCATTTTCAATTCACCATTTAATTGTTTTCCCATTGTGTTAACTATACGTCATTTGGCCAATTCCTATTTTCTCTGAGAGGAATATCTTCCTGCTGTACTGTAGTCCATTACCCGAAACACTGTTATCGTTGCCTGTACGTTCTCGACTCCTCATGAATTATCACGACATCTTTAACAAATTGAGAACAGAATAGAGGTCTTCAAACACCCTTTTACTCCCCCCTCCTCCAGTATATTGTCGTTTTCATGGGTCTATTTCCTAAGGGGGTATTATGACTCATGAAATGTTCAATCTTTTTTTTTCCTTTCTTTTTTCGATGACCTTTACTTTATAGACCGAGAATCTATTTCCGTATCTCCAGAAAGGCAGGTGCACTGGGTCCCCGACAGACCCACACTTGGGTCCCGACAGACCCACACATGGGCCCCGACAGACCCACACATGGGCCCCGACAGACCCACACATGGGTCCCGACAGACCCACAGATGGGCCCCCAAGACCCACACATGGGTCCCGACAGACCCACTGTCTGGGAGACTATATCATTCATAAGTTGCAAAACAGGACTTGCAAAAGTTACCACTACATTAACGATTGTTAGATGTTAAAGAACAAGCAAAGTTGTCCAACACCGTTGTGCCGCCATTGCTGCGCATGTGCACACACACACACACACACACACACTGACACACACACTGACACACACACGCACGCATGCTGTGTGAAGTCACTCATCATTTACAAGCCACAATATCTTTCTTATTGGAAGTTGTCGATAACAGCAGTTACAACTCAAGACAAGAGGATTTATTGTTGGCTGATAAAACTGTGCAGTGTGTCGGTCCGCCATCAGGGGCAGCGGTGTGTGGACTAACAGGCTGTGGAGTGTGGAGGGCGCAGCGTCACCGGGAGAGACCCGGTGAGTCGGCGACTTCCCTACGG
The DNA here is from genome assembly GCF_963924005.1 of Protomyctophum bolini. Lineage (NCBI taxonomy): Eukaryota > Metazoa > Chordata > Actinopteri > Myctophiformes > Myctophidae > Protomyctophum > Protomyctophum bolini. Next base: position 46,976,483 of record NC_137870.1, read on the forward strand.
CGTCTATACGTCCCGCTGTCGGAGCAGACGTGGAGGACGCCACGTGTTGTCACCGGGCGGCGGTGTGAGACTGCTGGCTCCGTTCTCTCTGATGGTCCAGCCTGGGACATGTGACATGTCCACAGACAGTTGTGGGAGCGTTCCGAACTCTCGACAGCTTGGAGTGTCCAGAGGATGAGGCAGAAGGACTTGCGAGGTGTTGTACTGTCTATGCCACCATATGAGAAAGCAAAGCAAAGCAAAGCTACTATGTTTACCCAGGGTAACTGGACTAAGCTCAAGAACTTGTTTACAGCCAGGCCCTGCTCATAGAACATTTCATGGTAGGGGTTCAATGCCTTGCTCAAAGGGCACTTCAACGGTGGTAATTGTAACGTGCCGGTCCGGGGATACGAACTAGCGACCTTCCGATATCAAGACCGCTCCGCAAACCGTTCGGCCAGCCCTATAGTCCTGAGCACCGTCATGTGAACGATTATGGCTATCAGAGACGCTGCTGAGTGACATTCTTGCTGTTTCATTCATGATTCCAAGACATGAGTCATAGGCTTGTGATTGTAATAATGTTTGTTTGTGTCCTTGTGTGTGTGTGTGTGTGTGTGTGTGTGTGTGTGTGTGTGTGTGTGTGTGCGCGTGCATGTGAGAGAGAGAGAGGAGACTCAGTCAGCCTATGTGTTTTCAGTGACAGTCTAGACAACAGATCTTTGTGTAGAAATGGCATTGCCGTCAGATCTCCTTGCATATATTATGGTATTAGTCTATCTTTAGGCTCAATCAGTGCATGGTATAGGCTACAGTTTAAACAGTTTAGTTTAGAACAACTGCTCTCGTATTATCAACGTCTACTTCAGCTCTAGCAAACGGAGCTGAGCTGGGGAACTATAATAGACAAGAACCGTGTCTATTAAGGATCTCTTCTTACGTGATCTTTACAAACGGATACATTTAATATTTCACACAGAGAGGTATATATAGTTTTGTTTCCCCAGTGCAGTGATATTTGATTTATAAATCAATTGTGTTCCCCCCCAGAAACAAAGTATCCCCAGGATCTATACGCCAATACCCTCATAGAAGATCTAATGCAACGAGGGCCGGGAATCCTAAATCATCTCCCTTCGGAGTAGCCTACCTCTGACTGCATGGTTCTCGTGACGGAGAAGAGTCACAGCATCTCATTAGAACGGTAACGGTAACGGTAATCTGCATTTATAGTAGTAGTGTCTGTGTCCAAAGCACTATACTGTATATACTGTACAATGTCTGTGTTCCACTCGCCCATTCAGACGACAGCGGAGGCAGCCGTGCAAATCATCAACCTATACTCATCGAGAGCAGTTAACTCATTCTGGGTGGGAACCCCTTTTGGTGTTTTAAACATTATGTTATAATTTAGCTATTGAAAATAGCAGATCTACAAGCTCATAGCGCGGCGCGGCGCGCTACGAGCATGTAGGTCTGCTAAAAAAAAAATATCGTAAAAATGCAGCACAAATCTTTGAATATATATTCTTTCAGAGCAAACTTTTTTTTTTCTTTTTTCGACGTCAGGCCTAATGGGTTAACCCATTTTGGTGTTAGCATCATGTCGTGCTTTAGCTATTGAAAAATAGCAGATCTACAAGGTCTGCTTGTAGGTCTGCTATTTTTGAAAAATCGAAGAGCGACTGACATAGCAGATATAATCTGATCTCAGGTCAGAATGACAACTGTCAGGATGTAGAAGACATTTTTAGAATCCGATCTCAGGTCAGAATGAAAACTGTCAGGATGTAGAAGACATTTTTAGAATCTGATCTCAGGTCAGAATGAAAACTGTCAGGATGTAGAAGACCTTTTTAGAATCTGATCTCAGGTCAGAATGAAAACTGTCAGGATGTAGAAGACATTTTTTAGAATCTGATCTCGGGTCAGAATGGGTTAAGGGCCTCAGAGAAAGGCTAAAGAACACATTCAACCGTGTTGCGTCATACAGTCTAATGTGATTTACTTTATGTGGTTTTATGTGCGCGTTATACATTATCGCGGCTGATGCTTCCAGCGTATAGACAATTTTGTAAGTGTCAAATTGAAATGCACGAAGTAGATAAAAGGTGAAAGCCTTAAGCCGTTTAGACCTGAGGACGATTCTACAGTTGTACAGTTTTCTGAAATACATCATGTTTCTATATATCAGTGCATGGTGCTCAATATTTCAATTTTGCGGTGCATACTTAGTTTAGAATAGTCATTGGTTAGACACGGGTTACGGTTAGGTTTAGGTGTGCTGCCCCGTGGGAGGTTAGGTTTAGACTAGTCATTGGTTAGACACGGGTTAAGGTTGGGTTTAGGTGTGCTGCCCCATGGGAGGTTAGGGTTAGACTAGTCATTGGTTAGACACGGGTTAAGGTTAGGTTTAGGTGTGCTGCCCCGTGGGAGGTTAGGGTTAGACTATAGTCATTGGTTAGACACGGGTTAAGGTTAGGTTTAGGTGTGCTGACCCACGTGGGAGGTTAGGGTGAGGGTCTGAGATAGGTTGTAGTTGTAGGACTAATGACTGGTCTAACCCAATGACTATTCTAAACTAAGTACTGCACCCTTCATTTCATGTCAAGAACACCAAAAAATGATTATGTAACTGGCCGCCGACCCCCCATCTGAAAATATGTCGTTCCAGGGACCTCCCCCAGAAGCAAAGATTTGAGCTAAAAAACATTCGCTCTGCTATTTTGTTCAAAAGTTGCAGACCTACGTACAAAGCTCGTAGCGCGGCTATGAGCTTGTAGATGTGCTATTTTTTTCCAACAGCTAAAGCATATAACATAAATGCTTAAAAGTTAAAACACCGAAAGGGGGTTCCCGTTCAGAATGGGTTAAAATAAGTCAGATGGTGGTTTTGTTTCACTTTACAATGCAGTCTGCTGCTAGGATTTACATTTTAGAGCCACGGCAGTATGTACCCTGTACAGTACGTACCCCAGTACGTACCCTGCCTGCAGTAGCGATTTACAACAACAATACTAATACAACCAATGGAGGATACCATAGGGGAGAAACATGAGCCCAAATGAACATTTAGGAGTTTGAACAGTGGCTGGGATTTAATCAGACCAGTGTGTGTCCAGTGGAAACCTCGTATGAATCTGATCTCAGGTCAGAATGGGTTAAAGCATTGTGTTGTACTTTTAGCAGATCTACTGTATACAAGCTCGTAGCGTAGCACCGAGTATCCACGCTACGAGCTTGTATGTAGGTCTGCTATTTTATTTATTTTTAATCGTGAAAATGTCGCCCCAAATGTTTGAATATATATTCTTTCAGAGCGAACATTTTTAACTGCTTCTGGGGCGGTTCCCCTCCCTGGAACAACATATTTTACAGATGGGGGGTCGCAACTCGCAACCAAATACAATCTTCTTGACATGAATAAGGTTGAGCACCACCATTGACATAGAAACATATATAGGTTTTAGTCATGATTTTAGAAGACATTCTAAAAAAAAAAGTCTTCTAAATCCAGACAGTTTGTGCTCATTATTTCATGTCAAGGACCCCAAAAAGGATAATGTAATTGGCCACCGACCCCCATCATCTGAAAATATGTTATTCCCGGAACCCCCCAGAAGCAAAGATACATGAGTTAAAAAACGTTCTCTCTGAGAGAATATATTCAAAGATTTCCACCACATTTTCACGACTTTAAAAAAATAGCAGAACTACTGTATACGTACTGTACAAAGCTCGTAGCGCGGCACTCGGTGCCCAAAATGGGTTAACCCATTCTGAACGGGAACCCATTTTGGTGTTAGCATCATGTCATGCTTTAGCTATTGAAAAATAGCGGATCTACGAGCTTGTAGGTCTGCTATTTTTGAAAAATCGAAGAACGACTGATATGACTCAGAATCTGATTTCAGGTCAGAATGGGTTAATCAGACCAGTGTGTGTCCAGTGGAAACCTCATATGAATCTGATCTCAGGTCAGTATTATTCTATGCCACGGGGCATGACCTGCAGCTGGTCTACTCATTCATTGTTATTACGAGGCCAAATCGATTGGCACACATCCTTGCACACGCGCACACACCATGCACACGCTCACACACCATGCACATGCACATGCACACACACCATGCATACGCGCACACACACCCTGCACATGCACATGCACACACACCATGCACACGCACAGGGCGCTTCTACACCTGAGCGGAAAAAGATTGTCGACAGCCGACATCTCGGCTCTCGGCTGTCGAAAAAGCTGATTTTTAGACAGCTGGTGGATGGAGAAAATGCTCCACTTCCGCCGACGACTTGCGCAACGGCCAGCCGACAGCTGACGCTCTCCTCTGCGGCAGATGTCAGCTGCCAACAAGCATAGAAATGAAGCGTGTGACCCGGCAGTGATAGGCACTAGCCAATGGAACAGATGTAGCCTGCAGGCCATCTACGGGCGGGGTTTCAATTGTAGTTTTCTTCTTTCACAGACCCAAACGCCCCTGGGAGGGACTCCTGGGAGTTGTGAAGTGAATGTCGAAGGATACAGGGGGACATCTGGGCACCTCAAAGTAACATTGTCTGTCCAAAATCAAAATTGTTAACAAATAAAACATTAGAAAAATCGTCTGAAGTAATGTAAAGCAGTGGTTCTCATGTTTGGTTCAGATCACCCCTGTAATCTTCTCATCCATGGCAGTGATGGCACCCCTGAATTATATTGTTATTTATTTATTGTAACCCTGTTCCATGACATTGAAAATAACTTTATACTTTATAAAATAGCGCGATCTCTTCAGCCTCCACAGCCCTTCTCATCATCAATATCCTACTTCTCCGTGGTGGTCTAGTGGTTAGGATTCTGCGCTCTCACCGCCGCGGCCCGGGTACGATTACTGGTCAGGGAACACTGTTTTATGATGAATTCCTGTTCTGTTCTTTAACTATATAGTTAAAGAACAGAGCCGAGCCTACGATTTCTTTAGGCTATGGTGTGGCTTCAGAGACTCTGAAGCCACACCATAGCCTAAAGAAATCGTAGGCAGCAGACGTCTCGGCTCTCAGCTGCCGACACTTTGACCTTTGGGCGGTCCCGAGAGGGGACGCACCCGGAAGCCTATTCAATGGCATGTAGTCTTCTATTTCTTGGTTGGCGAAGTGGGCGTGAGAGTGACAAGTGAGTGAGTGACAAGATGTTGACAGACAAAGGCGCATTCTAGTGTAGGCTATATGGTGCTGCGTTGCTACAGGGCTGTCAAGTTGTGACTCTCTAGTCGACTGGTTAACGTACGTGCCTTTGGACTTGGCAATCCGGGTTCGCCTCCCTGCCGAGGCTACAATAGTTTTGTTTTCCGACGACTTGCGCAACGGCCAGTTTACATCTGATGCTCTCCTCCGCGTCAGATGTAAGCTGCCGACAAGCATAAAAATGAAGTGTGTCACCCGGCAGTGAGAAGGAGAAGGATATTTTTGATTTATTGATTTAAATATTTATTAACAGTTTGCAGAATTACAATACATTTCAAGCACAAACTCAATACAAATACTGTTAACTGTGAGCCTGCACTCCAAGAGTTGACCAACAGTCTCCATGAACACGGAGATAAGGTCGGTTTACGGATAAGCCAAGAAAAGACAAAGGCCATGACCATTGGACAATACCAACACCTTCCACCACTCACTATAGGCCTACATGACATAGAGTACGTTGACAACTTCACATACCTTGGAAGTAACATCTCGAACACAGGAGACGTGGAGAAAGACGTCAACAACCGAGTTGGCAAAGCCGCAGGAGTGTTTCAGCGTCTCCGCAACATTTGGTCGTCTAAAACAATCTCTACGGCCACCAAGCTAGGCCTCTATATGTCAGTGGTCATCCCAACAGCGACCTACGCCTGTGAGACGTGGATGAAGACAGCCAACACCACCAACAAGTTGGATGTCTTTCACCGAAGATGCCTCAGATCCTCAGAGGTGATGAGAAGGGCAGGGGTAGCACCACTGTCTGTCATCATCGATGAAAGGAGAAGGAGAATGGCTGGACACGTACTCCGACTGCCAAGAGAGAGACCGGCAAGTGTGGCAATGGACTGGATGCCAGAAGGTGGAAAGAGGAAGAGAGGGAGGCCAAAGAAGACATGGAGACAGACAGCCAAGGAAGACCTAAGCGAGATGGGTGTCAGCTGGCACGGAGCAAGAAGGGTCGCCAGTGACCGGAATAAATGGAGAGGACTCGTCGCCCAATGTTCCAATAGGAACGGGAGGAACTAAGTCTAAGTCTAAGTAAGTAACTGTGAGTGAACGACCCAATTAAGCATTACACTTGTTTACAAGAGGGTCCACATGGTTCAATTCATCAAAACATTTAGAGACGTACAAATAGACACTTCTATATAGTTAAAGAACAGAACAGGAATTCATCATAAAACAGTGTTCCCTGACCGGGAATCGAACCCGGGCCGCGGCGGTGAGAGCGCAGAATCCTAACCACTAGACCACCACGGAGAAGTAGGATATTGATGATGAGAAGGGCTGTGGAGGCTGAAGAGAACGCGCTATTATATAAAGTATAAAGTTATTTTCAAATGTCATCATGGATCAGGGTTACAGTAAATGACAATGTAATTCAGCCAGGGGTGCCATGGATGAAAAGACTACAGACCAGATCAGGTTAGAGTTGGGCGGTCCCGAGAGGGGACGCACCCGGAAGCCTATTTAATGGCATGTAGTCCTCTAGTTCTTGGTTGGTGAAGTGGAGTGACATTGACAAGATGTTGACAAACAGGCAAAGTCTGGCGTTGGTGGTGTTGAGAAGGAGAAGGAGAAGGAGGTTGATGATGATGAGGATGAGGAGGGCAGCGGAGGCTGAAGAGAACAGGGCCAGACCCAGGAGGAGGTTTTGGGTTCATCCGATCGGTATGGAAGAGCAGAACAATGGGAGTACCTGCACCTGTTCATGGAGCTACGCCAGGACGAACAACGCTTCCAAGAGTACTTCTGGCTCTCTGTGGAGCAGTTCGACTGGGTGCTGGACAAGGTGAAGGAACAGATCAGGAAGCAAGACACTTTTTACCGGCAAGCCATCAGTCCGGGCGAACGTCTTGCCATCTGTTTACGGTAACTACCATGTTCATTGTTGTTTACATTTCTACTGTGATCCGTCGCTAGTAGCCTTGGATCACAAGACGGACATCTGCCATGCCCGTCTACGTCTTGAGCTCCAAAATAGTGTTTGCACTTTCAGATTTCAAATATAACCTGCTTGCCCCATGACCAAGAATGTTACAATTGTGTACGGCCCCTCGTAAGTACCCATATGTTCCGTATTGTTATATAAAAAGCATTCTAATCCGATCGGTGGCCATTTTCTCCGTATGCTTTCAACTACGCGACCCTATCGGTTGGGGGTGTATTGCACTCTGTTACATTATAACTCTATGAGCAAACATGAACACCAATCGGATTCCAATCCTTTTTATTGAATAATATGGAATATACGGGTACATCTAAGGGGTCGTGTACGATTGTAACATCCGTGGCCATAGATGCCCTTTTATATTGGAAATGTGTATGTTTATGCAGATGTATGGCGCAAAAACGGAGAAAGTGCAAACACTATTTTGAAGATCATCGAAGACTGTCATTATAATCTAACCGTCTTGTATCAAGACACTGGTGGAGAGACTGTAAATGGCAAATGCCTTAGTAATTAGCATTGTATTAACATTCAACTCACCAACCCTGACTGTGAGGCATGGTGCATGTATTTAATGTTTCCACACTGTCATTCAGCTCTTTAGTCTTCCTTATTTTGTTTCAGATTCCTTACTTCAATAAATGTAGCAATAGCACAATGTAGAAAATATTATGTCACACGTAAAAGTCATGTTTCCACAGATTGCTTGATTGATTGATTGAAGTAATTATTAACAGTTTGCAGAATTGGTACATTAACATTTCACATGAAAGCACTAACTCAACTTTACTCAACTTGAGTAAAGGTTTAGTAACTTTACTTGGCTTCCAAATATACATCATGTATTATAATACCCAGTGGTGGAAAATAACGAAGTACAATTACTTCGTTACTGTACTTAAGTACACGTTTTGAGTATTTGTACTTTTATTTACTATTTTTATTTTTCTGTATTTTTACTTTTACTTCGTTACATTTACAAGTAAAAAATCGTACTTTTAATCCGCTACATTAAAATTGGACACCTTTCGTTACTCGCTACACATTTCCACGCGAAATATGCGCAATCTCCGCATTTTCCACATAAAGTTTATAAAGTCATCGCCTCACTCATTCGTTCACATTCACACAGAAGCATGGTGGTGCGGTGCGTTGAAAAAGCTGGACAAGAAGCGCCCGTCTCTCTCTCTCTCTCTCTCTCTCTGGTGCGGTGAATAAATAACATCGAGCCGCGCTGTGTGTGTGTGTGTGTGTGTGTGTGTGTCTGTGTGTGTGTGTGTGTGTCTGACGTGCGCTGCATCTGCTGGTTATTGCAGTTCTGTTTTCGTCACATTATGTGACGAAAACAGAACTGCAATAGCAGCAGATGCAGCGCATGTGTATGGGACTCACATACACATCTTAACGTCAGGAACGTTACACGACTCACCCATCCAGGTGATTGCAATAATAATCACTGTAGGCCGTCTTTACCGTGCATTGCATGTAAACGTCTGTCGAACGGGATGGTCGTTAAAGTTGATATCGGTTTCAACTTTATCCCCCAATAATGAAATCCACATTTGTGCATAGGCCTATAGCCTACTGTAGGCTTTTTTTACTCTATTTAGAAGACATTTTCAAGCTCTTGCTAATGAAATGATCGATTATTTTTATGGATAAATCATTTACATGCATCTCAATGGGAGACAGTTTGCCCTGCAAAGTGGAGTGGGTGGGGCTTAATTAGTGAAGGGCTAATTATAATGCGTGAATTCATGCAATTATAATGTCTGTTTTGCAAATTGCAATGGCTCTCCCCATTCTCCCCTAAATCTGAAATATATTTTTGTGTGAGCTTGCTTGCACCCTGAGTTGTTTGTAATGATAATGAGTGGCCAGTTTAGTTTCTAGTGTTCATCCCAACACAAACATTAAATGCCATTGATAATGAATGGCCAGTTTCGAGACGAGTGTTGAAATAAAGCCACTTTTGGACTTCATTTCTTTGTAGGCATTTTGAAAAGCATGTTGTACTTTTTACTTGTACTTTTTACTTGTACTTTGTAATTTTTACTTTTATACTTAAGTACATTTTTACACCGGGTACTTTTTGTACTTAAGTACATTTAATTTGAGGTACTTTTATACTTTTACTTAAGTAACTTTCTTAATGGGTACTTTGTACTTTTACTTAAGTAATTTTCAAGTAGAGAATCAGTACTTCTACTTAAGTAACATATTTTTGTACTTTTTCCACCACTGATAATACCTAAGTAAGAGTACTCAAATATGTCCAAATGTGTCTATCACCTATTTGAAAATGGCAGATCTACAAGCTTGTCGCATTACAGCGCATTGTGAGCCTGTAGCCTGCATGGCTATTTTCCAAGGATAAAACCATGAAATAGGTTTCAATTGGTTAATGTATTTCTTGTTGTTGTTATAATATACTTACTTACGTGCGTGTGTGCGTGCGTGCGTGCGTCCGTGCGTGCGTATTATAAAAATAAAATATATATAAAAACAGACCTACAAGCTCGTAGCGCACCACCGAGTGGCGCGCTATGAGCTTATAGATCTGCTATTTTTCAATAGCTATAAAGCATAACATAATGCTGACACCAAAATGGGTTCCCGTCCCAAAATGGATTAAAATTCAAGAGAGCTCGTCGCTGCTTCTGCCTGTGTGGCTTCAGAGCAATATTCCAATCCAACGCTATACTGCAGTACAGTATGTGACATAATAGCTAGCTCACATTAATGCTGACATGCATGGATCTTTGATTAATGTCCCACTGACACCACCATGTACCTCCGCTGAAGAAGCTGTCCAAAAAGATACTACGTATGTGAGGGGTATCATTTTGTGACAAGGGGAGACGGCTCTCTGTCTTCTGCTAATCTGACAGTCTTTGTTGAGAGACACGCACGCACGCACCATAGACAATAGATAAAAAATATGGACAAAGCGTTCTCCGGGTCTTATATGGACGTAAGATGAAGCCTGTCAGTCCTTGAACTGTAAGTCGCCATCTTTGTAGATCCGTTCTGGCCCAGCTGGCCATTGGCTGGCCCAGACAACGAGGCGGGACTCTCCCCCCCTTCTTCTCCGTTGGTTTTTATTTTGACTCGAGTGGGTGGGGAATCCCGATCATAGACTGTAACGGTAGCCACGCCCCTCAGAACATACTCGACTTTATGGTCATTTTTTAAATAAATGGGACCATAATCTTCTAAAAAGAATATTATGACATGATAAATGAGACTTTAAACTATAGTGACTGGAAGCAGAAAGTATTCATGGCCATGTTTATTAAGGTAATACAGTCTAGGTGAAGTTGGGCCCAAATACATGGTAGGCTACTCTATGGAGCTATGGGTTTTTTTGGGGCCCAATGACAGCGCCACAACAGGCCATTATATGAACTTTCAGGAAGTCCTGATTTCCTTAGTGGCTTCACGAAATATCTGTCTGACTGCCCCCCTGGCACGCACGCACACACGCACGCACGCACGCAGGAAAAGGCCTACTGGACCAGGCACACCTGGAGAGTGATGGAAGAAGTATACTCACATGTTTTACCTAATAAGTAAAAGCATCAATACTGTATCCTATAGAAATAGTATGTTACAAGTAGATCAATTCTGTGGTAAAATCTGCAGTTTTTATCAGCTTTTAGCGAAAGTCAAGTCTGCTGTAACTTTTAATGATTTTGAACGTCTCATACATGCTTTTATTTCAACCCAACTTGACTACTGTAATGCACTGTATGTTGGTGTTAGCCAACACGCGGCCGCTCGCCTCTTAAGTCACACGTAAAAGTCATGTTTCCACAGATTGCTTGATTGATTGAAGTAATTATTAACAGTTTGCAGAATTGGTACATTAACATTTCACATGAAAGCACTAACTCAACTTTACTCAACTTGAGTAAAGGTTTAGTAACTTTACTTTGCTTCCAAATATACATCATGTATTATAATACCTAAGTAAGAGTACTCAAATATGTCCAAATGTGTCTATCACCTATTTGAAAATGGCAGATCTACAAGCTTGTCGCATTACAGCGCATTGTAAGCCTGTAGCCTGCATGGCTATTTTCCAAGGATAAAACCATGAAATAGGTTTCAATTGGTTAATGTATTTCTTGTTGTTGTTATAATATACTTACTTACTACTACTTTGAAGATTTACATTAGTATAGTATAGTATTAGTATAGTATAGTATAGTATAGTATTTCTTGTTACAAGTAACAAGAAATACATTAACCAATTGAAATCACACCTTTTACCATGATACATAGTTTAAAATGCATCTTTTCACGATGATCATGTAAGATGACAACTGCATTTATGTGATAGCCTATATATATATATATATATATATATAAGCCCCGAGCTGAATTAAGTTGGCAAATGTGACACGAGTTAAAGCCAAAAAGCTGTATATAGGGCCAGATTTATTTAGTTGCAACTATACGCGTTCTTTATCCCAACTACACAAAATGTCTTTTATAGCCGTTATCCAAACTCACACCACGTGATATTGTGACTGAGCTTGTAGATCAACTCTGTTTTGGAAAACCTTTTTATCTGAATAGGGATGCTGGGTTCAAGTGGTTATTAACTTGTAAAATAATTGCCATCAAAAAGTACATTAATTGCCTCAGAGATGTAGTGGAGTTGTGTGTCATAAACCTTAATCCCATTACCAATACAACTTGTAACATGTGAGTTTAGCTTGTGTTATAACATGATGATTGTTGTCTATACCTCTATTTCAGATACCTTACCCATGGGGATTCTATTGCCACCATAGCCTACAATTTCCGCGTGGGCAGATCCACTGTGGCTGAGATTGTGCCTACTGTTGCTGAAGCCATCTGGGAGTGTTTGGTACCAGAGTTGATGCCCGTGCCAACGAAGGACGAGTGGAAAGCTGTAGCCAATGCTTTTGAGCAGAAGCGGAACTTCCCTCACTGTGTGGGTGCACTGGATGGCAAACATATTGTCATACAGGCACCCATACATTCGGGGGCCCGTTTCTACAACTACAAAGGCCAGTATTCCATCGTCCTTCTGGCTGCATGGATGCCAATTACCTGTTCCGCATGGTCGATGTGGGAGGTTATGGCGGTTCCAACGACAGCGGCATCCTCTGGGCATCAGCGTTTGGTGAAGCTCTAAGGGACGGAACACTGAACCTCCCTGAGGATGAACTACTCCCAAACGCTGAGGACCTGGGACCGGTCCCATATGATTTCGTGGCAGATGAAGCCTTTCCTCTGCGGCGGGACATGATGCGTCCAGTCCCTGGAAGGTACCGCCAGACCTACTCCCAAAGCATTTTCAACTATCGTCTGTCCCGTGCACGGATGATGGTGGAGATGACCTTTGGATTGATGGCTTCACAGTTCCGTCTCTTGCACACGGTTCATTGATCTGAACCCGGAGAATGCGGAGAAGGTTGTGAGAGCCATCACTGTCCTCCATAACCTTCTCAGATGGCACCGGCACTCATCTGCTTCCGACGTGGCAGAGGCGATTCCAGATTCCCTCCGCCCAACTGGAATGGTTGTTGGGAACAATAATCCAGATGAAGAGGCTCGCGCTGTGAGAAGTAACTTTGTGGAGTACTTCAACTCTCCAGCCGGTGCTGTATCGTGGCAGGACAGCCATGTTTAATCCTCACCTACCCATTACCCTCATTAAAAGAGAACAAGCGTGGCGTAAAATAAGCGCAGATTCAGGCCTTGAAAGTAAGTATATGTAACATTTACCAAAGACTTTGATCCATATTCCATAGACCATGTGGCTGCACCTATGTTGGTTGAATGTGCTATTCCCATCTAACCTCCCAATATTGCTATTGTTTGGTAATTGTCATTGCTGCAATGTCAAGGAGTGAATCATGTAACAATAATTATACCCAGCATTACAAAGTTGCAAGTACACATGCATATAAACAACTATCATGTACTGTCAATGTCCTTCCTACTCATGAAACCAGAACACACAAATTACAATGATGTGAAGACTTTTATTTTCGATACAGCAGCTGTATCACAGCAGATGATGAATCCCAAATACCACCAGTTAATTTATACTGTAGTCAAAGACTGACCAAAGATAATACATTATACAATTATATAAAATATTGGACCAAATATTTGTGGCCACTATACATACAGAATACTGCCAACATACACTGCAGTGTAGCTTGAAAACAACCAACGTGTACATGACTTCATCCTGTCAAGATATGAAGCAGAGATGGTTGCTGTTGAAGGGTTCAGGTTTCCCAAAATAGAATCTCAAACTAAGAATCTCCATGGTATTGCCTTAGCCCATAAATGAACAATTTGAATAGGACAGAACACAAACTATTTCTACTTCATCTCAAAATGCTTTTGGTGTCCGCCACATACAGTTAACAGGTGCAAATCACGATGGAAGTCCATCAAGGACTACTATCGTAAGCTGAGGATGAAGGAGCTGAAGATGGCAAGCGGGAGTGCAGGGGGAGCCCCGAAACCAAAATGGATTTATTATGGGATCCTAGGATTCCTTGTCCCATACCTAGAGCCTAGGAAAACCACCTCCAATTTCAGCCGGACGTCTCCAACTGCAGGTCAGCATGTGCTTACTGAAAGATTGATTGAATGACATCGTCATTGCCATTGTGGAGGACATCAGTTGTCATACAGTAGCTGTACCTAACAAATGTTTGTACCTAACTTTAAAGGGAGCAGCCAGCAGCAGGCGGAGGAGAACATTGATTCCAGCCCTGCTGAAAGTGGTAAGAGATACATATCAGTCAGACTGTTTACAAATACAACAACAAAATCTTTGTGAGATATGTTCAACAGTTGCTCTATAATCCAGAATAGTCTCCCCCTTTACACTGCACAAATAAAGAGGAATGATTATGCCAATGTCTAATATTACAAATCCCCAACTGTTTTATATTGGACTTCCAACATGGCAAGGTAAGCTACACAACCCAAACCTCTACTCAAGTCTAGTTGTGCTTTACAGTTTACAAATCTAACAAAACGATTGAACCCAGTGTAAAGCTCCGTTCACATTGAAGAAGCAGAAGCTAGCTTTAGCTTCGTGGTCCCATGTTATCTCTATGCAGAACAGCTTCTGCGTTTAAAAGCTGGAAGAATAGCTTTTTTTTGTTTTTGCGGGGTTTTTTTTCTCACCGAACCTCAACTTTAAAGCAGCTTTTAAAAGCTGGAGCTTTAAAAATCTGCGTGTAGCCAATCAGAGCACAGCGTGGTTTGAGGAGGCGGAGTTGAGCTCATTTTACAAAACGAAAAAGCTCTGGAAAAGCTGTCCGACCCAATTGTCCGCATTAAAAAATAAACTTTTTAAATATGGGCTGTATATGAAATATGAATGGATATTTGGCAAGACCATAGCATATTTAGTGATAGAAATTAAAGTTTATATGAGAAACAAGTTGTCGAAGCGGTGAAAACAGGTTGTGTTCCGTGTTCCGTCGCGAGTGTCACGTTTCTGGGGACAAGTGATCGTGCATTCACCCCCCCCTCCGGTTCTCATCGAAGCTATGGATGGACTACTGAACTGAACTCTCCAGAACGCTATCCGTCGCTGACGCTGATTGTGGACTAAACAGTGCACACACACACGGTTGATAAATTAGCAGATATAGATAGATAGACAAACAACTAAACAATATAGTTGTGTCGGAGTTTTCCCCAAAACCTTCCCCGAGAAGAGGGGAGGAGCAGCCCGCTCTCAGCGCGTTTCTGTGCCGGTCCTCGTGTGTGCTCGGAGACGATTTGCGGGACGTTTCATCGCACTAAAATGAATTGCCCTTGTCGCGGGACCTCGCCCTGAGCACAGGGGGTTGATCACTGGTTTACGCTCCTCGACACCCAGTCTCAACTTAGGGGGTCCTCCGCGGGCCGGGCCACAGGGTCCAGAAGTCGGTCCACTTTCGCTCGAGGGGAAAGCTCGAGGTTTCTCCTCGACGACGGGGTCTGGCCGCAGGTCACCCGAGGCACTATCACCGTGGTACAGTGGCGCTGTACCACATACTCCTCATACCTTTAAAAAATAATTAATAGCCTTTATATCAGTTGTATGTACCCCTCTATTTATACAATATGTTGCCCATGTTTTGTGATTGGTTTGCTGCGTTCTGAATCGATAAACCAATCGCATATAAGATTTATTTGAGGGAATCATTTCAATTGGTCTATTGCGTTCATGTAGGCCTATCGATGAACCTCATACCAAAAGTTGAAAGATAGTAGATACTAGCCTATATTTATAGATAGAACACGTGTGTGTGTGTGTGTGTGTGTGTGTGTGTGTGTGTGTGATATTGAGCACCGTGGAGGAGCCGACACGGGTCTCACTTGCGAGCCAGTTCTCTCTCAGTGCCCCTGCAGTAATTACCCCCTCCCGGTTCCCACCGAGGTGAACAACTGAACCCCGTAGCTGTCTCTGACCGTGGACTAAACACACACACGGTTTATAAATGAGCATATATATATATATATATGTCACCCATTCTTGAGATAAGGGACAAAACCTTTTTCAAACTGGATTTTTTTTTTTTTTAAGATACATTCAAATCAAATAGATGTATTTGTAGACACAGGTCTCAACTACCAATCTTGAGAAGGAACAGGTTTTTCGCATAACATTTCTTTCTAAAATGGGACATTTATGCACTTAATACCTGATTCATGTCAACTCCGTCAGACACACTAAAATCCCTTTTAATTGAATTTTATCATTTCAACAATAATATAAAGTCCTCAGTTATCTTATAATGGCTTTCAGTAATCAAGTTAAGTAATACAAATCTTTTAATATTATTTTGTTCCAATATCACACTATTATGAAATATCCAATTTCTCAAAACCGTCATTTCAACCTTTATTTTCAATATTATAACATGAAAACCATGTAAAAAAAAAAAAAAAACATCATTACGTATCATTTCAGTTGGTGTTTCAATACATAAGCACAAAAGATTTGACAGCGAATTTTCTATTTCTTTGGAAATTAACAAAAACATCACGGGACGAACGTCTGACGGAGTTGACGAACATCTGACGGAGTTGACACGTTTGACTGATTTAGGTTCTAGACCACCTAGGATCTTGATTCTGGTGACTAATCCCACATTTTCAAGGATGAGGAATACAGTGGTACTATTTAGATTTGCCCTGTGAACATGGCAGCCATTTTTCAAAATGGCCGCCAACTTTCTGTTATTTCCCAATAACTCAAGTTCTACACCACCTAGGATCTTGATTCTGGTGACTAATCATACATTTTCAAGGATGTGGGATACATTGGTACTATTTAGATTTGTCCTGTGACCATGGTAGACATTTTTCAAAATGGCCGCCAACTTTCTGTTATTTCCCAATAACTCAAGTTCTACACCACCTAGGATCTTGATTCTGGTGACTAATCATACATTTTCAAGGGTGAGGAATACAGTTGTACTATTTAGATTTATCCTGTGACCATGGATGGTAGACATTTTCAAAAATGGTGGACCTGCTATTATTTTACCAATTTACTCAGGGAATATTATCAGAATAATATAAAATCTGTGAATACATTTCTTACCAAGAATTTTCTTCACCAATGTTTGTAAAGGTGTCTACTAACATATCCCACATTGGTTTCTATTTGACCACCCTAGGGGCATGTTTGACAGCTGCTGAAAGTTGGGTACCATCAACAACCAATATAAGGCTAAATGTTCTAAATTTCATTATGCTTTAAGTAGCATGTGGCATGTCAAACTAGGGGCTTTTCATGATTCTGGATCCATTCCAAGCATTCGTTTTGCACAAAAAACACTACTTTGGCTAAAAACGGCCATAGCCATCATCACAGATGTGATGAGGTCAGCACATGTCGGCACATTTGGGCAAGTGGCTATGGCCAAACTAGGGGGTCTATGGCCAAACTAGGGGTCAAACTCCTTGGGCTAAATTCGGTGAGGTGAACAGTGAGCAGTGAACAGTGAGCGAAAGACTGAAGACAGAAGATTTGGCTTCAGGACCATCAGGCAGGATGTGCAGACACTGAAGGCATCAGTGTCTTTCTGTGTCCCCAGCATGTCAACCAAAGCAATGTTACCAAATCAAAGGAGCCTTCACCTCATGTCACCTGGGGCTGGGTGAGCAATCGTATCCTGTATCTAAACTCACAACTAAATACAGACACTTGGCCAGACTGCCGTTTGAAAGGGTCAAACCCCTCATCCTGATTGGGGAAGACCACCCCACCTAATCACACCAACCGAACAAGTGAGGTTGGGGCCTCCAGGTGGGCCAGCAGCCATCTGCACAAGACTGGGCTGGACCCTGCAGGAAAGCAATCTCCAGCCAAGACAATGTAAGTTGACTATAACAGAGCCCCAGAACACAGAGCTCAGGAGAAGGATGGAGAAACACTGGCAGGAGGCCACCAAGATACAATGCCCCAGAGACCCAGAGTGTGCCACCACTGGCAGTAAGGAGATCAACTGCTGCAGCAAAGATGTCATGAAAGGCAAGTCTCCACCAAAAAAAACCCTGAACCTAATCGGGGTGTCAAGAGACCAAAGTTTCTCCCCCACAGTTCCCTGCAGTGGCCAGTGAAGTCAAACTGTGCATCTGTACCTGAAATGGGCAAGTCAAAGGCCAGAAAGCCCACCTCCTTTTAATGTCCTGTCAGTAGAAACTCAACCTGCACCTGAAATAAGCCCTTACCTCTCCCAGAGAAAGTTCATCCTTGAAAATGTAATGATTAGTCGCCAGAATCAAGATCCTTGGTGGTCTAAAACTTGAGTTATTGGTAAAATAACAGCAGGTTGGTGGTCATTTTGAAAAAAAAATGGCTGCTATGGTCACAGGACAAATCTAAATCTAAACCTAACCCCTAAACTAAAATAATAAACATTATTTTGGAATTCTTAACAAAGATCATAAAAATGTCCTGACGGAGTTGACATGTAAAAGCTGTGACCACATTGTTATCAACATTGTTTGTTTAAAATATCAAACAATTGAATGCTTGTCAGACCAGGTACTCCACTGTTGCAACAAATATAAATGGGACTTGGAAAAGGAGTCTTCAGGCTAAATCTGTGGACAATATTTTCTGATTAATTTAAGACTTTTAAAAAAACCTGACGGAGTTGACGGAGACGTGGGACGAACATTTGATAGGAGATATTTATAGAAAATATAAATTAAAATTAACTCTGTATATTATTTGCTATGTTGTTGACAATCTACTTTAATTTAGTATGTATATTTATGTGATTGTGACAGTATTAGACACTTTTTTGGCAGTTTGAAATTGTGGCCACTTGCTGGGGACAGGCTAAATACAGGCCTTTTTGGGTACAGGGCCTGCTTTTAACTAATTCAGATGGAATATGAAAACAATTATAATGAAATTAAGGGCATAATAATACACAACTGTATTACACTTAACTTTGCAAGTGCTTTTATTTTTATGAATTAATTTATTTTTTACATAAAATAAGGCTCTTATGTGTGGGACATGTTTTTTCCACTTTTGTCCCTCATCTCAAGAATGAGTGATATATAGTCTATAGACAAAGAACTAAAGTCCAGAGTCCCCAGCGCGTCGTATGCACCGCGTGTGTGTGTGTGTGCGCGAGAGAGATCAATAATTAATAGCCTTTATTATAAAGGCTGCATATCATACAACTGATATAAAGTTTATATCAGTTGTATGATATGCATGTGCACAGGTCCGTTGCACTGGACTCCGTTCCGGTGATAATATCACCGTGATATTGATTATTAATTAAGTAATTAAAGTATGCATAGCCTACTACTAGTTGGCACAATGTTTCACATCATCTGCTAATTAAAAGCAAACTTTAAATGTGCTGATGCTGTACTGTAGTGTAAACGGTGAGGGTCCGTGGGGGTGGTGGAGGAGCGGTCTGACTCTACTGCCACATATAGCCAGCCGAGGTCAGTGACAGACAGACAGCGCCGAGATGGGGGCTCCCTTCCACGGGAGACTTGGGACTGAATGTCCGGAAATCGCACGTAAACATAAGCTGTTTTAATTGCTTTTACGACGTGCTGGATATATACAATTGTATTTCTACGGTATGCTCTTTCTACGGTATGCCAGTCATCTATATCCATACATGGAGTTCTATATTGACCTGATGTGACGTCAACAAACACTAGATGTCTCTGTCGTCACCTTAGCTCTAGGTCAGCTCGGTCCGAATATGGAGATTGTAATGCTATAGTTAGTAAGATATATAGAGCGTATTTATGGTAATCAAAAAATGCACATGGCAGATATGACAAATAACTGAAATGTACAAATAAATTATTGTTACTTAAAAATGTACCATAAATAATGAAATAGTTGATCGACTTACTAGCTTACAGTGTGTGACTCATTGTAAGCTGTAGATCTGCCATTTAAGCTTTTTTATTTATGAAACATTTTCAACATGGAAACGATGACAAATAATTGAGATTGATATTTGAAATCTATAGTGTTTATAGCCATAAAAAAAAGACAAATTATACCTACATTGAAAGTTGGTCTGTGGGGCAGGGGGGGGGGGGGGCTTCGACTATTCCCTCTTCCTCTTCTTCTCCGTTCACCGCCTGCACGCACGCAAGCATGCACGCACGCACGCACGCACGCACGCAAGCATGCACGCGCACACACAGTCACACACACACACACACACACACACACACACACACACACACACTTGATTGCTTGTGTGTGTGTTGCACGTAACTTGAGAACCGTTTGCCCCACTGACTTCAAATTTGACACACGCGTTCCACACCCCCACAGGGATATACCGTTGTCCAGAAACACCACGAAACTAATGAGCCCAAGTCCCCTCACCTGTGCAATTTCCAGCCTCTGCCTCAGCCAATGGCAACCCTGCCAATTGATTACTTATAGTCCACTTTTCAGTCAGTTTGCTCTTCAGGTACAGGCAGACTCAAGGGATGTCTTAATGACAATTGGTAGGGCATTCCATTTTGGTGGCATGGGAGCGAAATTAGTTTAGTCCCTTGTTTGTGCCAATCTGGGTTGCACATGGTTTGTTGAACTACTGGTACAAATGAAACCAAGTGGCATTCGCCACAAAAACTCCGCTTTGACGACTGCCCAAATCTCGTCGAAACAAAGCTGCATTAAATAACGGATAGCTAATTTCACAGCAAAGGCACAAGAACGAATATATAAACCAGATTTAAAAATAATAAGACGAAATAGAGCAAATATCGTGGCAGCATCAGCTTTACATTTCCCACACTCCTCGTAGAGTCGTAAGTTCGTAACTTGCCTCCTTTTTCTTCTTCTTGACATACTATAAGTATAGGGTGCATTACCGCCACCAACTGGACCGGTGGGTTTGATTGATTGATTGATGAATGTATTAACAGATTGGAGAATTACAGTACATTTCAACTAAGCACAAGTTACAACTCAATACAAAACTCAATACAATAACTGTGGACGAGACCATAAAGTATTACACTTGTTTACAATAGGGCCACCATGTTCAATTCATCTCCTGTTCCAACAGGGTGGAACAGGAGAAAGCATTAAAATAAAATAAAACGAAATTCCATCTTTTCTGCTGCACCAAGGTCAAGGTAAAACTCAAGCAGAATTGAGGAATTTTACTTTTATGCTTTCTCCTCCGGTCCAGTTGGTGGCGGTAATGCACCCTATAGGTACATAGAGTCACTGTTTTGCCCATGGTTTACGAGGAGGAGTGTGGGGAACTAAAGTGTGCGGTAAAGCCGCCACGATGGATTATCCATTCATTTTATTTTATATTCTGATTTTCACGTTCTGTTATTTCATTGTGCCCTCCTTTTTCTACTCAGCTTTCTTGTATTGTTTCGGCTGTGTTGTCAACAGGCTTTTGATTGAGTTTGATTTGAGTTGGGACAAGATCAATTGGCTGATTTTGATGCAAATGTTAAATATTTTGAGTAGCGACCTGCTGAACGGGAGAGGCGATTATTGGACCAGACATTTAGTGGGATTCCCATTCTACCAGAGGCCCTGGGGGCCGGCTTATTTGTTTGTGTTTTATCTGGTCCGTGATATTTCGTATTTGGTTTTGAGAACACTGTGGGAACACTGGGAACCGAGACCGACGTTCTTGTTCTTTTTGCGCTGTTTGGAGACCGCCGTGTTGATCTATCTTCACTTTTGGCTGCTGTGAAAAGGCCGGGCTGCAACGGTGAGTTACAACACTTTTTAAATTACTGGGGAGTGGGGACTAGACATGTTTGATTATTACCCAATAGTATTCGTGACCACGTGTGCCACGGTGGCACACGGGGGGAGTACTGGTGTACACCATGTGAGACCACCCACTCCCATAAGTGCTGATTTCTATATTTGGCCCAAACTTTTTGAAATGCAATATAAATCCACTCCTGCTCAATATAACACATCATTCAATCTTACTTCATAGACCGCCCGGTGAGTCCAGCTGCAGTGCTGGGAGCCCCGGCCCCGGGTGCCTCTGGTCTTCAGCGTCCTCCTCCAGCATTTTCTGCAAGTGGTAAGACATTCAGATTTGACATGGTAGTTCTGAAATACAAGACAAATCCACTCCTGCTCAATATAACACATCATTCAATCTTACTTCATAGACTGCCCGGTGAGTCAAGCTGCAGCGCTGGGAGCCCCGGGTGCCTCATCCCCAGCGGCCATGTCGCCATGGTCTCATGGGAAAAGAATAAGACTACACATTTCCCCAAGTGGTGAGACATTCAGATTTGACATGAAAGTTCTGAAATACAATCCAAATCCACTCCTGCTCAATATAACACATCATTAAATCTTACTTCATAGACCGCCCAGTGAGTCCAGCTGCAGCGCTGGGAGCCCCGGGTCCCTCTGGTCTTCAGTGTCCTCCTCCAGCATTTTCTGCAAGTGGTAAGACATTCAGATTTGACATGACAGTTCTGAAATACAATACAAATCCACTCCTGCTCAATACAACACGTAATTTACTTACTTTATAGTACACCGCGGGGCAAATTCGAATCTGGGGGTAGCAGCACGGGGACCCAGAGGTCCCCCACCACCAGCTGCTCGCCCTGTGGCAGGGCCCCCCACTTCTAGAAGTGGTAAGAATTCAGAGCTTACATGAACGTTGTGTGTAATACCATCCTAAATCAAGCTCTGTAATACAATACAAAATCCAGTGCAGCTCAATATTGCAATATTGCTCAATGTTCAATGCTTTAACCTTACTAAATAGCATCCAGTCGAAGGAGGGCCAGGAGCACTGGACAGGAGGAGGCCCAGCCGCATGCCGCCCCAGCCCCAGAACCAGCCCCAGACGCCTTTGAGCAGTGGGCCATGGCAGAGCTCCAAAATAGAGATGGGGCAGCCCATTTTGGACTCTATATAGCCCACCAGCTCCGGGACATGGATCCCGAAACCCAAATGCGAACGGAGATGGAACTCATGCGGGTGGTGTTCAGGGCCAAATTTCCTGGCGCATTATAGTTTTCTTTTTTTTTTGCTTTTGTTTTGGTTGTGGCAGGCCAAGTCAATGGCCAAAGGTCCCTTTATTTTTTTCATTTTTCATTTCAGCGGATGAGCTGTTTAGGAAGATAATAAAAATATTTGAAGACTAGATTGTTTCAGTTTGATTTGCTTGTGTGAAGATTGACAGATGTTACAAAACAGTTTTAAAGGTTATTTTTGTATGCCTCTGGTCTTGTATGCCGATTAAAACCCAGAAGAACGCAGATTTGTCAGAAATCTAGCCTTGAACAATAGTGGGTGTCAACTATTTCAATACTCTCACGTCATGTTTGTTGCTCAACTTAGTGCTTAACCACTTAAACCCTAGTCTAGTCTTTGCCAAAAAATAGCCGCTCTACAAGCTCACAATGCGTTGCATTGTAAACTTGTAGATGGGCTATTTTTGTCTAATGTTCCCCCAGGCTATAGACTACTATGGGTTCAAGTGGTTCAAAAAAGGACTGTTATTCAAAGGCTAGGATTATGACCCACCACAGTGGCGTCTGATTAGAACCTGAGCCGGGATGTTTAACACGTGTCATTGGAAAGATGGTGTAAGGAATCTAGTAAAGGTACCTGGAGTGGTCAGATACGTTGGCTCGTATGGGCTGAGGTGTGCTTGATCGTGATTGTCTACTGAAGGTCAAAGGTCTTTAATGTAGTCTTGAAGAGGTCGGTGTCCTGTCTTGGACAGTCCCCAAGATCCTGGGACTGTTGTTGGCTATCTAAATGGATGGATGGTCTTGTAGATTCTTGAGTGTGTTGGTTGAAATATTTTATACAATGGGAGGTCTGCTCCTTTTATACTATTCTGCTGAAGTTGTTTACTCATCCTGTTGATGTGAGAGGATGTGTTGTCTTCTCTATGTATGGAGATCCAGCTGATGAACAGTCAGTAATGTCGAGGTTAGTCAGCAGTTGGTACTTTAAGGTAGCTAAATTCACACTGACATGACTAAGAAGATGACAGAATTAAATTGTTACAGCGGGAGAAAATAGCCAATCCCACTGCAGTCATGGAAATCCAAATGTGTTGCATTGGACTTTTTATTGGGCAGCCCTTTGAAGCAGTCGGAAGATTAGAATGGTGCTGTATGATTGTAGTCTTGAACAGAACCTTGACTTGCAGGAGGGAAGCCAGGCGCTGAGGGCAAAGTCTGTCGCTCTCACTAAATTCCTTCTGGGGGGTGAGGAATGAGGATGCTTGCTCAGTGGGGTGTGGAACTAGGATGAATAGTGTGGAGCCTCCCAAATGTGTTACTTCCTCATGGGGACACTGCTCACTGTCAGTTAAAGAGGTTTAGACTGGTGCAGGATCACCAATGTGTCCGTACTAGGGCTGTCAACGTCGATTAATTGCAATTAACTCACTGTTATGTTAATCGCATAATTAGCCTATTTGTTTTAGATATATGGCCTACATATAGTTTAGGACACAGCTCTCCATGTCCGTCAGCATGCTCCTTCCCAGCAAGCACGTTCAGGCCCAGAATAGATCACCTGATTTCAACCTATCCGTCTGTATATAAAATAATTATTTTTAATATTTGTAGTGTTTGCCCGATACGCGGCTGGAAATGAGCACAGAGTCAGGATGTACAAAAGCAGCCACACCGTGGTTTATTCCCAAAAAGGAGATGAACAGCATGGGAAATGGCAGCACGCAGGCAGCAAACAAACAGGGCAGGTGGGTGTGCAGCTCCACCCTGCCCTCTCACTGAATTCAACACTGCGTTGGTGAGCTTCCTGGCAGCCTTTTATAGGCAGCTGCACCAATCAGTGTGGGCTGTACCATTTCACCTAGTTAAACATGCAACCCCCACATAACCCACATCACATTATCCTTAGCAGCCCCAATGCCTCACTCAAACACCCCCGTGGCTATTCCACCGTGGTCCAGTCCAGTACATGGTGCCCTGGTAGCCTGGTTCCCTGAACACATTAAATGTGCCCAATCTCAGTAACGGAGGACCACTTCGTTACAATATTGTTCCTTTTTTTCCATTGCCCACCAGACCTTGTTACTTCTGGAGAGTATTTGTCATTGTTCCAATTGTTGGAACAATGTTACAGGTAAAATGGGCCCAACTTTAAAATACATAAAACAAGTTGGTGATAAATACCTGGAATCAGTCCAGGTTCATTGCATGTTATGCTCAGCACATCTTATTTTGTTTGTTTCTTGTCAATTACATTTTTACTACATATTTTAGGGGTGGATTGATTAGTTAGTACTAGTAGTGCCCATTGTTGTGGACAGACAAGTTGTAGACTACTTATTTTACTGTTTGGGGGAGGCAAGATTCATGTACTTATTGGCCAGTTTGTGACTGAGTATTCCAGATCTTTGCCTTTTATGTTTTTTGCAATCTCGCAATATATAGAACATCGTGATATCGTTATCGAGGGTCTAATATCACCATAGTATCGTGAGGTACCCATATCACCACCCCTAGTTGATGAGAGCATTAACAACTTGAAATAATATGTGATTCATGTGTGATTAATCAGATTAACCCATTCAGGACGGGAACCCCTTTTGGTATTTTAAGCATTATGTTATACTTTAGCTGTTGAAAAATAGCAGATCTACAAGCTCATAGCACGGCACTCGAAAAATCATTAAAATGTGGCACAAAGCTTTGAATATATATTCTTTCAGAGCGAACGTTTTTAACTCAAATCTTTGCTTCTGGGTGGTCTCTGGAACAACATATTTTCAGATGGGGGTCAGCGGCCAATTACATATACAGTAATTTTTGGGGTACTTGACATGAAATAGTTATATATAGGAACATTGTTTTTTCAGAAAATTGTCTGATTTAGAAGCCTTTTTTTTCTTTTTTTGCAGCTTTCATTTGCTGTGGTTGGATCGCACTTTGTCTGGAACCTCCCCCTTGAGCTTTCCGCCATGGGTGACCCTACCAGGAGCAAAGCTCCAGACGGCATAACTCTCAGGTTCATTGGAACACACAAGCTTCTCCACCACTACAAGGTGGCGATCCGAGGAGAAGAAAAATTAAATAGAGAAGGAAAATTAAATGAGGGTAATGGGTAGGTGAGGATTAAACATGGCTGTCCTGCCACGATACAGCACCGGCTGGTGAGTTGAAGTACTCCACAAAGTTACTTCTCACAGCGCGAGCCTCTTCATCTGGATTATTGTTCCCAACAACCATTCCAGTTGGGCGGAGGGAATCTGGAAGCGCCTCTGCCACGTCGGAAGCAGATGAGTGCCGGTGCCATCTGAGAAGGTTATGTAGGACAGTGATGGCTCTCACAACCTTCTCCGCATTCTCCGGGTTCAGATCAATCACCGTGTGCAAGAGACGGAACTGTGAAGCCATCAATCCAAAGGTCATCTCCACCATCATCCGTGCACGGGACAGACGATAGTTGAAAATGCTTTGGGAGTAGGTCTGGCGGTACCTTCCAGGGACTGGCCGCATCATGTCCCGCCGCAGAGGAAAGGCTTCATCTGCCACAAAAACATATGGGACCGGTCCCAGGTCCTCAGCGTTTGGGAGTGGTTCATCCTCAGGGAGGTTCAGTGTTCCGTCCCTTAGAGCTTCACCGTTGGAACCGCCATAACCTCCCACCATCGACCATGCGGAACAGGTCATTGGCATCCACAACAGCCAGAAGGACGATGGAATACTGGCCTTTGTAGTTGTAGAAACGTGCCCCCGAATGTATGGGTGCCTGTATGACAATATGTTTGCCATCCAGTGCACCCACACAGTGAGGGAAGTTCCACTTCTGCTCAAAAACATTGGCTACAGCTTTCCAGTCGTCCTTCGTTGGCACGGGCATCAACTCTGGTACCAAACACTCCCAGATGGCTTCAGCAACAGTAGGCACAATCTCAGCCACAATGGATCTTCCCACGCGGAAATTGTAGGCTATGGTGGCAATAGAATCCCCATGGGTAAGGTATCTGAAATAGAGGTATAGACATCATCATGTTATAACACAAGCTAAACTCACATGTTACAAGTTGTATTGGTAATGGGATTAAGGTTTATGACACACAACTCCACTACATCTTTGAGGCAAATAATGTACTTTTTGATGGCAATTATTTTACAAGTTAATAACCACTTGAACCCAGCATCCCTATTCAGAGAAAAAGGTTTTCCAAAACAGAGTTGATCTACAAGCTCAGTCACAATATCACGTGGTGTGAGTTTGGATAACGGCTATAAAAGACATTTTGTGTAGTTGGGATAAAGAACGCGTATAGTTGCAACTAAATAAATCTGGCCCTATATACAGCTTTTTGGCTTTAACTCGTGTCACATTTGCCAACTTCATGGCTTGGGGCTTATATATATATATATATATATATATATATATATATATATAGGCTATCACATAAATGCAGTTGTCATCTTACATGATCATGGTGAAAAGATGCATTTTAAACTATGTATCATGGTAAAAGGTGTGATTTTTAGGTTTCAATTGGTTAATGTATTTCTTGTTACTTGTAACAAGAAATACTATACTATACTATACTAATACTATACTATACTAATGTAAATCTTCAAAGTAGTAGTAAGTAAGTATATTATAACAACAACAAGAAATACATTAACCAATTGAAACCTATTTCATGGTTTTATCCTTGGAAAATAGCCATGCAGGCTACAGGCTTACAATGCGCTGTAATGCGACAAGCTTGTAGATCTGCCATTTTCAAATAGGTGATAGACACTGTAGTGTTTTCCCGATACGCGGCTGGAAATGAGCACAGAGTCAGGATGTACAAAAGCAGCCACACCGTGGTTTATTCCAAAAAAAGGGAGATGAACAGCATGGGAAATGGCAGCACGCAGGCAGCAAACACATAGGGCAGGTGGGTGTGCAGCTCCACCCTGCCCTCTCACTGAATTCAACACTGAGTTGGTGTGCTTCCTGGCAGCCTTTTATAGGCAGCTGCACCAATCAGTGTAGACTGTACCATTCACCTGGTTAAACATGCAACCCCCACATAACATTATCATTAGCAGCCCCAATGCATCACTCAAACACCCCCGTGGCTATTCCACCGTGGTCCAGTCCAGACCAATATGTGGTGCTCTGGTAGCCTGGTTCCCTGAACACACTGGAACAGACAGAACAGAAGCAGTCAGTATTCAAGTACCCATACCACAGTCTCATATTACATAATTGTATTTTCATTTCATCATACTTTCAATAAACCAGTTAAACTCATGACTCTTCCTTTGTGTGCAAATATGTATACTTAAATGTGCCCAATCTCAGTAACGGAGGACCACTTCATTACAGACACATTTGGACATATTTGAGTACTCTTACTTAGGTATTATAATACATGATGTATATTTGGAAGCAAAGTAAAGTTACTAAACCTTTACTCAAGTTGAGTAAAGTTGAGTTAGTGCTTTCATGTGAAATGTTAATGTACCAATTCTGCAAACTGTTAACAATTACTTCAATCAATCAATCAAGCAATCTGTGGAAACATGACTTTTACGTGTGACTTAATATTTTCTACATTGTGCTATTGCTACATTTATTGAAGTAAGGAATCTGAAACAAAATAAAGAAGAAAAGAGCTGAATGACAGTGTGGAAACATTAAATACATGCACCATGCCTCACAGTCAGGGTTGGTGAGTTGAATGTTAATACAATGCTAATTACTAAGGCATTTGCCATTTACAGTCTCTCCACCAGTGTCTTGATACAAGACGGTTATATTATAATGACAGTCTTCGATGATCTTCAAAATAGTGTTTGCACTTTCTCCGTTTTTGCTCCATACATCTGCATAAACATACACATTTCCAATATAAAAGGGCTAACTCTATGGCCACGGATGTTACAATCGTACACGACCCCTTAGATGTACCCGTATATTCCATATTATTCAATAAAAAGGATTGGAATCCGATTGGTGTTCATGTTTGCTCATAGAGTTATAATGTAACAGAGTGCAATACACCCCCAACCGATAGGGTCGCGTAGTTGAAAGCATACGGAGAAAATGGCCACCGATCGGATTAGAATGCTTTTTATATAACAATACGGAACATATGGGTACTTACGAGGGGCCGTACACAATTGTAACATTCTTGGTCATGGGGCAAGCAGGTTATATTTGAAATCTGAAAGTGCAAACACTATTTTGGAGCTCAAGACGTAGACGGGCATGGCAGATGTCCGTCTTGTGATCCAAGGCTACTAGCGACGGATCACAGTAGAAATGTAAACAACAATGAACATGGTAGTTACCGTAAACAGATGGCAAGACCCAAGAGACTGATGGCTTGCCGGTAAAAAGTGTCTTGCTTCCTGATCTGTTCCTTCACCTTGTCCAGCACCCAGTCGAACTGCTCCACAGAGAGCCGGAAGTACTCTTGGAAGCGTTGTTCGTCCTGGCGTAGCTCCATGAACAGGTGCAGGTACTCCCCT
Source organism: Protomyctophum bolini (assembly GCF_963924005.1). Classification (NCBI taxonomy): domain Eukaryota; kingdom Metazoa; phylum Chordata; class Actinopteri; order Myctophiformes; family Myctophidae; genus Protomyctophum; species Protomyctophum bolini. Next base: position 47,005,656 of record NC_137870.1, read on the forward strand.
TGTTCTGCTCTTCCCATACCGATCGGATGAACCCAAAACCTCCTCCTGGGTCTGGCCCTGTTCTCTTCAGCCTCCGCTGCCCTCCTCATCATCATCAACCTCCTTCTCCTTCTCCTTCTCAACACCACCAACGCCAGAATTTGCCTGTTTGTCAACATCTTGTCAATGTCACTCCCACTTCACCAACCAAGAACTAGAGGACTACATGCCATTAAATAGGCTTCCGGGTGCGTCCCCTCTCGGGACCGCCCAACTCTAACCTGATCTGGTCTGTAGTCTTTTCATCCATGGCACCCCTGGCTGAATTACATTGTCATTTACTGTAACCCTGATCCATGATGACATTGAAAATAACTTTATACTTTATAGTGGTATGGTTGAAGTTTCTTACTCGAAGAGGGCGGTCACGTTTTCTCTCTCCTCCTCGCTATCTGTATTCCTGCTTGCTTCTGCTCGTGTGTCTCTCTACACCGTCTCTCTCGTCCTAAATCTCTCGCCAATATGGATTTAATTAGCTGGTCCTTGAGCGCATTTGACAAGATTTTTTCAGAAAGGCATGCCGGAGCTGGCGAGACTGAATGCCCGGCGGGGACATTTGCTGCGGGGTATGTTAAAGACCCGTTCTACGAAAAATGGGGGATCTTATGCCTAAGCATACTCAGCGTGGAAGATGTAGAAGACATCTACATCATTGGATTTTTGGTGACAAGCCTCGCCATATTGGGCCTAGGACTGGGCCTGATCTACCGGAAGATTTCGAAAGGAGCGGATAAGGGCGCTCCAAATCTGGCCTCTGTGGCAAACGACCTGTGCAGAGTTGTGGGAACTCAGACTACGGCCCTAGTGGAGCTCAATCGGAAGCTGGACACTCAGTCTGCGGCATTTATTGAGCTTAATCAGAAGCTGGATACCACCTTCGTTAGACTTTCTGAAAGACTCATTGCCCTAGACCGGAAAATGGATATCACCCTGGAGCGTTTGACCACACTGCAAGGAATTTTGCTTCGGGCACAACTGAGAGGGGAAGAAGATGAGTAAAAGTTCGTCTCCTCGCTAAAAAATCCTGATTAACGGGCCATTAAACCGGCTCCCCTTACAGATGGAAAAGACAGTTGAGAGAAACCACGCGCACCCGCTCCCCTGCCCCCCCCCGCCCGCACCCACCACACAGCCAACTGAGGGTGTTTTTGGACTGAGAACCAAGGCCGCAGTCTGCACAGCTAGCTGTGTTTACCTCCTACTATCTGGACTTGAGATTATGTGACCCTGGGACACACAGATCCGGGAGCCGCTCAGGATACACAAACACATACAATGAACTAACAAGACATTTCACACACATCCCGCACCACATTCCGCCTTCTCCCTATCCACCCCCAACCCCCACCTCACCCCGCACCCCGCCCAACCTGCTGCCCGGTTGTGAGAATTTTTTTCCTGTTTTCAGACAGTGCTTCTTGTGGTGTGATGACCATGGAACATTTGTGAAGTGTGATGACCATGAAGCGTTGTGTGAATAGCAGTGTGTTTTTTGTCCTCTGACCTTAACCCAACCCCCCACCCCCACCCAAGTTCCCGTGCCTACACAATGCAACTGTATGTGATATGATGTCCTCATCCCCACCCTCCCTCCCTCTCTGTCAATACCCGTAACCCACTCCATGCTCCCCCCCCCCCCACCCTATTCTTTTCTCCTATGATGTAAGAAAAAGTTTGTGGCGGCGCGACTCAGTTGCAGCGGCCCGTGCACTTCAGCACATCGCAATTTCGTTTTTTCTGCTGTCCACAGTTGTTCACAGTTGTTCACAGTTGTTAAAAAATGACAAATAAAGCATTCTATTCTATTCTATTCTAAATAGCGCGTTCTCTTCAGCCTCCACAGCCCTTCTCATCATCAATATCCTACTTCTCCGTGGTGGTCTAAGGGTTAGGATTCTGCGCTCTCACCGCCGCGGCCCGGGTTCGATTCCCGGTCAGGGAACACTGTTTTATGATGAATTCCTGTTCTGTTCTTTAACTATATAGAAGTGTCTATTTGTACGTCTCTAAATGTTTTGATGAATTGAACCATGTGGACCCTGTTGTAATGCTTAATTGGGTCGTTCACTCACAGTTAACAGTATTTGTATTGAGTTTGTGCTTGAAATGTATTGTAATTCTGCAAACTGTTAATAAATATTTAAATCAATAAATCAAAAATATCCTTCTCCTTCTCACCGCCGGGTGACACACTTCATTTTTATGCTTGTCGGCAGCTTACATCTGACGCGGAGGAGAGCATCAGATGTAAACTGGCCGTCGCGCAAGTCGTCGGAAAACAAAACTATTGTAGCCTCGGCAGGGAGGGGAACTCGGGTTGCCAATTCCAAAGGCACGCACATTAACCACTCGACTAGAGAGTCATAACTTGACAGCCATGTTGCAACGCAGCAACATATAGCCTACACTAGAATGCGCCTTTGTCTGTGTCATCTTGTCACTCACTCACTTGTCACTCTCACGCCCACTTCGCCAACCAAGAAATAGAAGACTACATGCCATTGAATATCCCCTCTCGGGACCGCCCAAAGGTCAAAGTGTCGGCAGCCAAGAGCCGAGACGTCTGCTGCCTACGATTTCTTTAGGCTATGGTGTGGCTTCAGAGATAGAGCGCCTTTCAAAACAGTTGTTACAAGGTGCTGTACAATAAAATAAAAGGAATAAAACAAGAACATCTCAATCAAAAATAAACCAACAATGAAATAAGAAACAGAGCAGCAAAGACAGTATACCTAGAAATAGATAAGATAAAACAATACATAGAAATCACTGGAGCAAGCCACATGCACATGCACACACACACACCGCATGCACACGCTCACACACCATGCACACGCTCACACACCATGCACATGCACCCTGCACACGCACACAATTCAGTTCAATTAATTTCAATTCAAAGGGCTTTATTGGCATGACAAAACATACGTTTACATTGCCAAAGCAGAAAGAACAATACAACAATACAATCAAAACAAGAATGATGTACATTTGAAGGTCAGAATCTTCAATAGATCAATTTCTATGTACCGCAAGATCACTCGATCACATAGTACAGGAATATACACAATGATTAGTCTTTAGGGTGGTTGTGTTCCGTTTGATATCCTTCTCCTATCACAGCAACTCACAGATCTTGCTGCATGTGTTTGCACATTGTTGTACTTCTGCCCAGCAGATATGGTGAGTTTTTTTTGGTCATTGGTCATTTTTTTTTAAAATCTCAAATTACAATGGACAGATGGTTAGGAAGGGTATAGCTCGGTTTCCACGGTAGCTCGGCACACACACCCTTCACATGCACATGCACACCACACTCACACACCATGCACACCATGCACACGCACCCTGTACATGTTCATTCTCACACACGTGTTGTGTATTGGCGCCCAGACATATAGGCATTATACAGTAGGCATATAGATATATAGATAAATAGAGGTGGGGACACACTCTGGGATAGATATGTGAAGAGACCCAGTACTCTGACTGCCTCCAACTAAAACAGCTGGAGGAACTCAAAGTGGGCATGCAGAGGGATCATTCCACAAACCAAGCCACCCTTCCCCCTCAGAGGTAGAACAGAAGTTAGTAGCCTACTATGTTAAGATGGTTTCATCATGTCATAAAGACACATAATAATACACCTGTATTTGCATCCACAAACACAATGTCATATGGAGTATGTGCTGCACAGGTGAGAGACTTTACATTGAGATATAGGGAGTTATATTCTTATGAGCATTGAGTGATACTCAGGGACATGAGCCAGGAGGCTTGTACATAAGAGGGTCTATTATGGCCAGGGTCATACAGGTCAGAGGGCCGGAGGAGACTAGGACAAAGCTGAGTTTGGGCGAGGTGATTTATTGACAATGACTCAGACAGTTTGGACCCATATATCATAGCCTTATGTCCGGACTGGGTTCAGCACCAGGGCAGGAGAGTCGTTAGGAAATAAGAGGAACACCAATGTAAGTCTACTCACATGCACGTACATGCACTAAGTGGAACATGACAATGTATATATGAGCTGAGCATCGTGGGGAGAACTCACTTGCGAGGATGTATCCCACCTTGCATGTCGTATGATTTGGCTAATCTGAATAAACTATGATATTGGAAACTAAGGGATGTGCCTGGATTCTCCATCTGTTCTACTGAAACCTGCAAGGTATATTCTCCACCATTATGGCATTATCCATATTTAATTTACTACAAATCTGGCGAGCTAGCTGCGGACGATTTCAGCCTGTTTTTTTTATTTTTTTTGGGGGGGAGACCTGGTGAGTTGCTTGCTGTAGGCTACTCACTGCGTTTCCAGGAACAGGTTAACGGAAAGAACCTACGTTGATTTGGCGTCGGTTGCATAATGGTGAGAGTATTACTAAACTGCGGGCAGTGAGAGTCCATGATTAATAATAATAATTATTATTATTAATTATTATTATTAATAATAATGATTACCTACTCTATTTCTGGGAATCGCAGTTGCCAGAGATAAAGTAGATTGATATAAAATTGTAAAACTAATTGAAAGTGAAATTGAATTAAATTAAATGGAATGATATAAAATATAAAACTAAAATAAAAAGTGAAAACTGAAATGTGATGACACGGGGTTTCCCGGATCTGTGCGATGTTGTGCCGACTGCGCTGGAGTCATTTAAGTCCATATTAAGTCGAGCGGTGAATAATCTACTGCAAACCTGTTTTGGTTATACAGGCTTATCTGGGAAATACCCCATGTTGTCCAAAAAAGACTTGCTAGGAACGTGTTGAATGCGATCATGTTTATACGACTTTTATATGCGTTCATTGTACAGTGTATTTGGATTATTTGTAAGGGCCGCATCGTTCTGGGGTGTGTTTATGTGTGACATGAACGTCAGCTTTGGGTGACGGGAGCGGGGGCTCACTGGGTAATATCGGTGGGTAGCCTACACCGAGTTGACACGGAATGAATGGTGCGTGAGGCTGTTATTTGTTAGTTTTGAGATATATTTTTATTTGTTTCATTTATACTGTACAATAAACTGGTTTGACATGATTGATGGTATGTTTGCAGTGGCGGCCATAAGCTTAATTATTACGTTTTGGGAATAATTAGGGACGTGGGATTGCGTCTTGGTTGGTAACGATCATTCTGGAGTATGATCGCGGGGAGACTGTCCTACTAAACGGAGTAATAATTCGCGACTATATACCTGTGGGACAGCGCATGAGGGGGGCAAAGAATTTTCTAATGTTAAAACTGAATATGTAACACAAGGTTATATAAAATTGTTAAAACTGAATATGTAAACAGAAGCGGGTTACATAGAATTAAGGCTTTGATCTCACCCCATGTGAAAAAATCATCCCATTATATGACTATATGTAGGCAGGTAACGTGAGAGCCTTGGGAGGTGTATAGAGACACCAGGTACAGATTGGTACCAGTTAATTATGATGGATGTGATGAAAATGGTTGGATTAAAATTGAATTTGCAATGATAGGGTAGGTTGTTTTTTGTTGTATGTTATGTTGTCAAAAGTGTGGTCGATCTGTCTGCCTTTCTGTGGGCTGTGTCTCTGTCTATTTTGGCTGTGTGTGTGCGTAAGTGTGGAACGGTGACGACAATTCCTGTCAGCCTCCGTCATTTAATTATTTCTTTGTTTTCCTATTTGGGATACTCGTATCTAGACCGGGTGTCCCAATGTCTGGGTCCTTGTGTGTATGCTCAACAAGTGGGTCACACGGCCCTGCGTGGAGTTATCTAATGGTGATCCGACACTAAGTGTTTTATTTTTTATTTTTCCTTTTGTTTCGCTGCACTCAATCTATCTCTCTTGGATGCGATTTTTAAGTTTGTTTTTGTTTATACTGCGACTGTTGATCGGTTGTTGTATGGTTGTGGGCTGGTGTATTGAATAATTGGCCTATATGTTAGTTAAGGGAGAGGAGTGTATAGAGGAGTATGGTCCACAGACTCCGCATGCGCGCTGCAGGGGAGAGTAGAAATACTCGATTACATTGTTGCTGCATGCGTCTGCTTGTCTTGAGCTAGCTGTGCGTGTGTGTTTGTCCTAAATGAAGTGTATGTCTGTGAGTGTTTGACCTAAAAGGGAGACAAATTGTCTTGCCTAAATTCGTAGCTACTAATAAGGGAGGTTATAATCCTCGCCAGTCGTCTTATGGGTCCCGCTGCTAGCGAGAGCATAAAATAATGTTGAGCGCTATATGGATGTGACTGTCATGACGATTTAAATGTCTGTCTGCCCGTATGTGTGTGGGGAAGAGAGAGAGACAGACAGAATGAGAAGAAAAGGAGTGTGAGAGATCGTTGTGAAAAGTGATGTTAAATAGTTAACAGCCGGGAGCCTAAAGTGGAGATAGGTATGAAAAATAATACTTAGTATAACTGGATGTAGATGAATCCATTCTATATGAAGTGTCATGATCCTCTAGCGGAGGACTGAAAAAAGTATAGGGAGGTATGCTAAAACACATACTGTAGGTCTGAGGAGTGATCAAATGTGTATGATGAGAATAAAAAGATTAGTTGCTTTGGAGTGAAAATATCTGACCACATTGTGACATAAACCCAGCTGTTGTTCATGGAGCCATGATTGCCCGGTTATCACAGCGCAGGGCTTGCTGGAATGTTTTGGGACACCATGTTGTGACATGTTTAGGCAGATGGCTGTAGTAAGAGCAGACATCTACGGATTTCCTTAGGCCATATTCGAAGCACATGTAGTGGACATTGTTCTTTTAATAATTAAATGCATTGTGGACAAGCTGTGTCAGAACGTGGAGCTAAGAAGTAATTTAGGTAAGATAGTAACCGCGATAGCCTCGTCTATTAACTTCACTATATAATTTATGGTGTGGGGTTAAGCCTTTATGAAAAATGGTAGCTATAATAACTATTAAAATAGTGTATTGCCTCATTCTGATCAGCTTATGGTCTAACGTTGTTGTTAATTGGGAAAATTGCATGTAAATTCCCTAAGCAGTAAAAATGGAGCGATTGTTCTCCCCTGACGTGGTTAAAATGTATAGTCTAAAGTCCCCAGACAGGCCATGCCCTGATTAATGTTGTAAGTTAGTTAAGAGCCAAATGCACCAGATCTCCTGTTCTCTGAAATATACGCGATGGCAAGTTATTTAAATTGTAGACACATTCAGAGGAAAGCAGAATGTAAACTGTTTAAGGTTTAAGATAAGACGGAATGGGAAAATATTATGGAAGTAGTATAGACTGGGACCTGGATTACATTACCTTTTGAGGAAATTATTAGGACAGCAAATAGTGAAATACAATTTAAGATGATAAATTTGATATAGTGAGAAGACAAGTGTTTTAAAAATAAGCAGTTCTACAAGCAGTTTGTTGAAAATGTAATCAGATAGTAGGCCTATACTTGCTGGCCTTGGAGGGGGTCATGCTGTTGTGTGAGATAATTACCCCGTACAATTGGTTCATTGTCTATTCGCCTCTCCTCTGTGTAACATGGTTCATGCTACAGGCAGGAGAGGGTTAAAGTGGATCACCTTATAAAGCCCATTCGTGGACAGAAGTTGACCATAACTACAGTTCTAGTTGTGTTTCCTATTGAGAATGTAAAGGGTTACTTCCCAAGATAGTTACTTTGTAGCTGTCGTTTGTTATTGGTAATGTTAAAAAATAATTAGTGGATAACCCGCGGGGTTATTTCAGTGAGACTATTGGGAGTAAAGTAGCCTTGCCGAGCCATGAGGCCCATAGGGCAGGATCCCATATCATGTCATTTGTAGCGTGAGACAGCTTGATGTAGAAGTACACCTCTGGATATGACACTAGTATGTCGCAGGGACTTACCCCCAATGCCCCAAGGCCCCACCCACCTATAGAGTCCCGGAGGAAAGAGTTAGTTTTGTGGTATTTGAGCCAAAGACCTGATCATGTAGTATGTAGTGTACCTGATATGTACTGTATGTGCACGTAAAAGATAAAATTGGAGAATTTGCCTGAACACTGTGTGGCTGATAGAAGTGATTGCATTTATTAGGGGTAAATATAATAGCTTTTAAGGACACTTAGGCCTGGCACAGGCTAACGACTAGTCACTAATTGGCATATAAGAATATTGTGACGATGATTGATTTGGTGACATCTTTTGCAAAGATCTAAGGAAATTCAGAGAAAACTGGAATGTAATTTACAATTTAGGCATTTAGAGCTCTGTCTTAATCCAGAGCGACTACAGTAGGTAAAAACAAAGAGTATGGCAATAAGTCATAGGCCTACATGGAATATGATATATTAGAGTAATAGCAGCTATGATTGTGAAAATTTTAAATATAGTTGTTTGCAGTTGTGCAAAACATATGCATCTGTCAAAGTGAACCTACTCTTGATCTGTTACCTTGAGTGGGGTACAGGGCCGGCTATAGGCTACAAGCTGCATACTGGGTTGATTTTTCCAGGTCACACTGAGAGAAAGTGTGATTGTTGCACTGAACTTTGAGACTTTGAGACACTGGACTGTACTAAGACTGAGTGATGGGTTGGGCACCCCGTGCAGTTTGAAAAGGATGGGTTCAATGCAAGGCAGAGCTGTTCCTGACTCCTACGACAACATGGAGGATATGTTTTCGACATCTGCGACAACATGGGGAATAGGTTTTCGACATCTGATTTTGTGAGACCTCGGAAACTATGGGTGTGATCTTTCCTCCGCGTCATATGCTGATTTCTGTGGCTAGCAGGAACTGTATTCTCTCTCTCTGTAGTGATGGTGAGAGGGTTGGTGAGAATTGACAGATGCATATTTGAAAAAATAGTAAGAAGGGTTTGTAAATCATGGCGGCTATGGTTGTGCCCCAGGATATATGACTTTAGTTTGACCAGGATCTTGACTTGACAAAGCATAGGGAAAACAGCTGGCCTAGTGCTATTAGAATGTTTATGACCTAGTTTACAACAGGGAAAAAAGTAACAAACCTCCCATGTCCTTCTGTACACAGACGTTTAGTGCAGGGTATTAGATTGTTTGGGCTGAATGTAAAGACATACTATGATCAGGTGCTCAGCAGGTCATGATATATGTGATGAGGTGAGATTCAATTTGTTGTCAGGGTAGAGTGCGAGTAAAATACAGTACAGTACAGCGGAAAGTGCTTTCGCAGCTCACAATGGTGTTGGCATATCCCGCCAGTCGATAATGGTAGTAAGAGCAAGTATGAGCTGTCGTCATTTAAATAAGTAAATACATAGGGGTGTGAGCAGGAAAAGAAAAGACACTGATAACATAGATGTCGTTTATGGTGTAACTTTGAGTAACTATTTTCATAGGTAACAACAATTGTTTGAATGAGACCATATGGGGACGTGGGAATGTTAGCTGAGGTCAGTTGGTAGACAAGTTGGGTCAGGAAAGATGGACTGGCAGTAAATGAGATACAGCCAGGATACTATGTGAAGAAGTTCACGCAGACCCCTGGGGCTTACTTGTACCCCAACAGAAGGCTCCGATGAGTTGATGTGCAGCTTACTATTCCTGAGGGCATTCAGGGACCAGCTGTATATGGAGTAAGGTATTACTTAGTAAAGTATTGGGTTCACCACATCCAAAGTAGTGGAAATGGTGAGGATACATGAACCTGGCGTATCCCGTCATATTACAAAGTATCGAATCCACCATCGACAAGTAGTAGTAATGTGACGAGGTAGAGTAGGAGTTAATGGTTTTGTCAGTGTGTTTTCTTGCAGTTCCATTTTAATGGGAAGAGTCATTTTGGGAAAAGGAAACATGTCGACAAAGTGGATCTGGCGACACGGCTAGGTGTCAATAATATTTGGGGTGTCATATTTCGGAATCATGCACCCTACAGTATTTGATTATTGCAGAAACAAGGTCCTAAGTTTAGAATTGTTGTGCGGAGTCGGGTTAATTGGATGAATGACTAATCTGTGAATGAATAGTTTATTTTGGGGCTTACATTTCCATGTCTAGAAGGGTAGACAGTTGTATTACATGTTTAGATTCGACACCGGATGGGTGTAGGTTGATAAAGTTTCTTGTGCCGAGATAATACAAGTTAATGATGTGAGAATTGATGGAATAAGAAGGGATTTTGTTGTAACTGTTCCCGTGGATTGAGGGTGCTGTGCGTGGTCCGTTATGCCGTGGCCTGTGGTGGACTATGGTTAAAACATGTTCTACATGTTTTAAAGGGGGGATGATATATATATATTGATTTGGGTTGGAGTATTTAGGAAAATAATAATAATAATAACAATAATAATAGGAAATAGGAAAGTAATAATAATAATAATAGTAATAATCTGTAGGACATATAAGGGAACAATATACTAATGACATTACTTTTGTATTTTTATGTTTTTAGCCAACCCATCACACCACAGAGAAAAGGCCAGGGCAAGAACTCAGACAAACACAAGAGACCTGATCTTGATTAAGGAAGGTTGTTTGTTTATTATTTTTGTTTAGTACTTATTCTGCAGGGCTAATAATGAATAATAAATATACTCAGACACCCATGGACGGAATGAGCCTGATGAGCTTATATGACAATATGGTGTTAGCGCCCCTGGGAGAGAAAGAAAATCCAGAAAAATACGTAAAAAGGATTCAACGGCTTTGGTTAGATGAGACGAAGACAAAAGAATCTGAATTGGGCCTGCTAGAACAAATGCTTATATGGGATAAGACTGAATAAGGTTTACCGTGGCTAGTTCAACAGCAGGTGTGGACGATTAGGGATCTCGGTGACATGGCGAACACAGAATATATACTACATGTCGTGCATGCTGTCAGCGAGTACCGTGAGTACATCAATGAACAGGAAGAAAAGGAAAAAGCGGGTTTGCATAAGTTACAGCGCGCTCGGTGTGTTGCGCAATTTGGGGCCGCCGCGGTGGGGCGCCTTTTGCCGTTTTTTGGCCAGACCGTGCCGGTACTAGTGCCTGGGCCATCAAGGGCGGCTACGTTGCCCGAAAAAGACGTGCCTCCGTCAGGCAAAGGATACAGAAAATCCAAGCGGAGGGTTGTATGTAAATGAGTGTGTGGAATGTGGGAGCACGTGAGTGAGTGCATGAGTCAAGGGGGGGCCATCCTCTCCTTAGAGTGGAAGAAACATAACACTTCTACTCTGTCCTAGTGTGTGGTGCAAATGTCTGCAGGCATGGAATCTTCTCATTTAAAAAGGCATAGCGATGGTAGATGTTGTCTACTGTTGACCTTTTTTTGTTTTGGCGGTGGAATTTGATTTGGTACACCTTACGGTGTCAGAAGTAACAGAAATGTTTGCCAGGTCATATGAAGCTTGAAATGGGTAGACTGGCCAGGGGTTTAAATGAGAAGATCACAAGCCTGAAAGTGTGAGTATGTGTGAATGTAATCACGGTGTTTGATTGAGAATAATGTATGTGTGAATGAGCGAACGAAATTAATGAATGAATGTATGAATGAACACCAAGCTATATCCAGTAAAGTATGACTAAGAGGGGAGAGGCGAAAGCCATCTCTTCTCACCGTAAATGAGATACGAGCGAGGACCTCCTGTCCTGTCCTTATCTTCTGTACTATTGTGTTTTAGAAGATTCATTGTGAGATATGAGCAGAGTTTGAGGATCTCTGCTCTAAGGAGTGAGAAGTGATTGGAGTCTGATGTCAAAGTGGAGTGCGAGGAAGAGGGTTTGGTGTGAATTTGAACAATTATTGGCCTTAGTCAAGGTGTGTGTGTGGGGTGATGAAGGCGACGGCTGACATCACCGTACATTTTACATACTGATCATGGGGATTCGTAAACCCTGTGGTTGGAACAGCTGACTATAGCTAGTAGCATGACTGAGGGGATTTTAGCCCATGTCTCCAGGAAGTGGAGTTTTCAGCCGAGGGATGATCAACCAAGGTTGAACATTGTCAGGGTTAAAACAATGTGCCTCTCAGTTTAACCGCCAGTCCTGCCCTAGCATACATGAGCTTGTTGATTTGACATCAGTGAATTGTTAGGTAGTTCAGTGAGAGATTTCTGTAGAGGGGCCTGCATGCTTCCTTTAATAGGTGTGGAAAGGAGAGGAGTCCGTTCGGATTCCAACTGCACTAGTGATCTCCAGGTTCAGAAGATGTCGACAGGGGACATCTAGCAGGACCAACAGGAAGATGGGGTCATCCCGAGAGGACGGAGAGTCCAGGGGGGTGTGGCCTCAGGGCAGCTGTCTACGGAACACGGAGGAGCTCCTAAATCAGCTCCTACCGTCAGGAGATCAAAACAGCAGGTGACCCTTCACAGATACTACTGCGTTCGTTGCATGAGGTGTCGGAACGAACACTATTCTGGACCAGGACCCATGGGAGGAGCTTCCAACGTTCATGACACGATGGAGAAGAGGAGAGTTTCAATGCTATTGCTGTCGTGATTGACATGACAAGCAATAAGCGGCCAGTCAGAGCCTTGTGATTGCTCGGGAAGGAGATGCTATGACCAACTACAAGGCAGTTGTGGTACACTTGTACTGAAGTATATGGTGACGGTCTGCTCTGTACCTACAGATCTGAGAGCTATTTCAGCTCTGAGATTCAAGAAGATCTTCTAAGCGTTGTTATTCTGTAGGCGAAAAAAGAAATGTGGGAGCCATTTCCTACCGCGTGTCTGAACATCTGAACAATTTACATCATGGAGAAAGAGAAGAAATCGTGATTCATCTGAATTGTGATTAATGTTGAGAGATCGTGGTTTTAATCAATGTTGAAAGATGTTATGTCTAACTGTTTGTTGTTTTCTGTGCTGATACAGATCAACTAGATTTAACAAAGTACTGAATAGTGCTATTCTTAGGGATGTTTGTTTTCATTCTGTCAGTGCAACAATTAGCTGCAGAGCGAGCTAGCGAGACCTGCCGTCTCTTGGCTGAAGTGAGAGAGGTGTGTCTATCGCGTGTCGCGTGTACGGACTTGGTGTGTACTCAGGGGACCTCAACAAAGGTCAGTGGGGGAGGAATGGCAGAGGACCGCTGTCATTGGAGATATTACATTTCAACTTAGAGAATCTCTGTTTTTGTTTTATGTGTTTCAGTACGTGTAATATTCGGTGATGTGCAGTTTTGTCACTTAGTATGATTTATTATTTTTGAACGGGTTGTTAATGACACGTGTATGTGTGGAGTTATTGTTTGGGTTTTATTTGTTTGTTTTATTATTTGTGTCATATGTTTTGAGTGTCAACTTTTCATTTGCAGGTATTTGAATTTAATCAGTGGCTATAGGAATTTGATTTGGTTTGAATAGGATTTCAGTTATATGAGGAGTTCCATTTCGGGATAGCACATGGTTCAGTTTCAAATCTATTTACAAAGGGTTTGTCTGTTCTAAATGTGATACAATTCAAGGAGTTCATATGACGCTCCTGTGTCAAGGGGGGTGTCGAAAATTCAGGTGTGCATAGCATGTCAAATTATGGGTTGATGATTTATTTTGAATGATTAGGAGCGTTTTCAAAACACGGGTGCTTATCTTTGAAATTGGGTGGTTGTCAGAGTCACTGACGGCGAAGATTTTGCGTTAAGCATAGGTTTTTATATGTTTTTAGATGTGTGTCACATATGCCATTTCGTCACTGTGCATGTTATGATTGATTCATGTTGTTTTGAATGGTAATTATGCGATATAGGTCAAGTTAGGATTTGTTTATGTTTAAAATGATTTGTTTTGTAGTATATTTAGTCAATAGATCATGTAAGGTTAATGATATTAATGTAGTGTTTTTTATCGGCTTATACTGTCAGGAGTTTGTTTTAGTTTATGAGTAAGGTCAATGATAGTATTGTTTGAGTAATGTTTTGTTACATTTTGTTCATTTGTGCTTAGGTGAGCGTGTGTTTTTCCTTATTTTACTATGTAATAGGCTGTTTGTCTTTCCAGGGGGGTCAGGTGGAAATATGGTTTGTGTGGTTTATCGGACAGGGGTCTGGACTCTGAATATCATTTTATTATTTAAGGGGCCAGTCATGTTAATTATTGGTTGTCTGGGCACCTCTGTAAGTCCTGGCATAAGGATGCCAGGAGGGGGGTTTCTGTTGTGTATTGGCACCCAGACATATAGGCATTATACAGTAGGCATATAGATATATAGATAAATAGAGGTGGGGACACACTCTGGGATAGATATGTGAAGAGACCCAGTACTCTGACTGCCTCCAACTAAAACAGCTGGAGGAACTCAAAGTGGGCATGCAGAGGGATCATTCCACAAACCAAGCCACCCTTCCTCCTCAGAGGTAGAACAGAAGTTAGTAGCCTACTATGTTAAGATGGTTTCATCATGTCATAAAGACACATAATAATACACCTGCATCCACAAACACAATGTCATATGGAGTATGTGCTGCACAGGTGAGAGACTTTACATTGAGATATAGGGAGTTATATTCTTATGAGCATTGAGTGATACTCAGGGACATGAGCCAGGAGGCTTGTACATAAGAGGGTCTATTATGGCCAGGGTCATACAGGTCAGAGGGCCGGAGGAGACTAGGACAAAGCTGAGTTTGGGCGAGGTGATTTATTGACAATGACTCAGACAGTTTGGACCCATATATCATAGCCTTATGTCCGGACTGGGTTCAGCACCAGGGCAGGAGAGTCGTTAGGAAATAAGAGGAACACCAATGTAAGTCTACTCACATGCACGTACATGCACTAAGTGGAACATGACAATGTATATATGAGCTGAGCATCGTGGGGAGAACTCACTTGCGAGGATGTATCCCACCTTGCATGTCGTATGATTTGGCTAATCTGAATAAACTATGATATTGGAAACTAAGGGATGTGCCTGGATTCTCCATCTGTTCTACTGAAACCTGCAAGGTATATTCTCCACCATTATGGCATTATCCATATTTAATTTACTACACACGGTTCTGAAATTTCTGAAATAACAGAAGGCCTATATATCACTCAATATTTCATGTCAAGGACCCCAAAAATGATCTGTAATTGGCATCCGAGACCCCCCCCCATCTGAAAATATGTTGTTCCAGGGACCCCTCCCCCAGAAGCAAAGATTTGAGTTAAAAACGTTCGTTCTGAAAAAATATATATTCCAAATTTGAGGCACATTTTCACGATGTTTCAAAAATAGCAGACCTATACAAGCTCGTGCGCGCTATGAGCTTGTAGATCTGCTATTTTTCAATAGCTAAAGCATAGCATGATGCTAACACCAAAAGGGGTTAAATCCGAATCACAGCCTGGCGGAGCTCAGCTCCAGCTCCTTTATTATCACACATAAATTAGATTTGTTTTATTCCTCCCCCCAATAACAGAAGACGCCCATAAAAATATTTATTAGTAATTATTTTTTCAAAGGCAGAGAGGGTCAAGACTATATATATAGCGCATAAAAAGCCCCCGCTATAGCAAGAAACTGACAGAAGGGGGCGCTGAAAGAGGGGAAGATAAGTCATGGGAATGAAACAAAATTAGACATATGGGCTGTATTTTGCGTGTCTTAAGTACCAGGTCTTATTCCATAACTTGAGTAAACTAAAGACCTGGAGGCGTGATCAATGCCATTTGGCTATTCTGAGTGGCCAAAGAGCATTGATCACGCCTCCAGGTCTTTAGTTTACTCAAGTTAGGGAATAAGACCTGGTACTTAAGACACGCAAAATACATGTCACAGTATCTCGTGTAAAATGTTGATTTTGTTCTCCACAGGGTAGTGCATGAGAGATGATAGGTCACATGGGGTCAGTTTAAATAGCTATATGGTTTATCTTCAAAGGAGCGCCAATTGGCAATCTGCCCGCATGAGACTTGTTGAGATATTGTTTGTGCATTTGGAAATTCAGGCTCAAGGCATGCAGGCGCTATAGGCTGGAGGAAAGGCCTGCAGCCTATAAGGGACCTTCTCTGGGGAGAATTGATTGATTGACTGCCCCTTTTTATTGGCAAAAATGAATGTATACACACAGTACAGTATACATGAATACGTATATTTGCACATTATACGTATGTGTCAAAAGGCAAAAAACACATTTCCATTTATTTCTTTATGTTGCAGCCCTTTGAGTGCAGTGTTGTTCTATTACATACCTACTGACCGCCAGAGGCGGTGTTTTCAACACCTGGATATACATCACGCGCTCGCGCATTGGTCGAAAATTAATACCAACACTGTCACTCGTGACCACCTGTGGGCGTGAGCCACCCATATAGGTGCCCAGTCCACAGGGATCATCCTCTTTCATCTTTTCGCCTCGAAAGCGCAGGTCGTTGGAAACTAGAACAGCTACGCTTTGGTGTCTCAAAACCAACGCGGTTGGAGCTGCCTTGTGCCCTCCTGTTTCATGACTGGGGTTCCCCCCGTGCGTTCGATACGGATGTTCGATAACTTTGTCACTGTGAGGTAAGTTGAAGTGACAGACTGCAGCATTGAGTGTGCCTCTCGCCCCGCCGCCGCTGCTGGCGTGCGTTCTGTAGGAACAACGAAGTGTTTCTGTGAGCAGCTCGCACGTGAGTAACCTATTCTTTGTACTGTTGTTTGACAACTGTGTTTGGAACCAGCGCCGCATGTTTGCGCGCTGTGTTTATGCTAACGTGAGCAACAGGAGTGTCCCTCGCTCCACCGCTATCGTTGTAGCTGGATAGTATATTTATTACTTTCTACTGTTGTTTGACAACGTGTGTTTGTGCTAACGTAGCAACGAGAGTGTCCCTCGCTCCTCCGCTATCGTTGTAGCTGGATAGTATATTGATTACTTCCTACTGTTGTTTCACAACGTGTGTTTGTGCTAACGTAGCAACGAGAGTGTCCCTCGCTCCTCCGCTATCGTTGTAGCTGGATAGTATATTGATTACTTCCTACTGTTGTTTGACAACGTGTGTTTGTGCTAACGTAGCAACGAGAGTGTCCCTCGCTCCTCCGCTATCGTTGTAGTAGGATAGTATATTGATTACGTCCTACTATTGTTTGTCAACGTGTTTGAAACCGGCGCCGCACGTTTGCGTGCTGTGTTTGTGCTGCTGACGGGAGCAACGAGAGTGTACCTCCTCCACCCCTATCGTTGTAGTCTACTGGGTTACTGTCCCGTTTAAAAGTTGAATAGGCATTGACAGCGTTCTGCTGCCTGCCAGTGCCACCGTATTTCAGTAAGCTGCTACGGTGTGGTTATTTTTTGGTTGTATTGGTTAATCCATTCAACGCCGAGGGCTGATTTGATTTATTTCTTATTAATTGCCCTGTTCTATTTTGGCTTTAATATAGGCTTGGCTCTGCCGCCTGCCACTGTATTTCAGCAAGGGCTGCTACGGTGTGGTTATTCTTTGGTTGTATTGGTTAATCCATTCAACGCCGAGGGCTGATTTTATTTCTTATTAATTGCCCTGTTCTATTTTTGCATTAATATAGGCTTGGCTCTGCCGCCTGCCACTGTATCTCAGCAAGGGCTGCTACGGTGTGTTTTTTTTTTTTTTTGGTTAATCCATTCAACGCCGAGGGCTGATTTGATTTATTTCTTATTAATTGTCTGTTCTATTCTGGCATTAATATATATATATATATATATAGGCTTTGAGAGTGCCCTACGCTCTGCAGCCTGCCACCGTATTTCAGAAAGGGTGTGAATACTTCAGTTAATTAATTAATATAACTCATTCAGTGCCGTTTCGGGTAGTGCCCATATAGGCATTAAGAGAGTGTCCCTCGCTCGGCTGCCTTGGCAACTGTCATGGCGTACCGTCACCTAACTTAAGCACTGAGAGTGTGTCTCGCTCCACCGCATCACCTAACACAAACGCTGAGAGTGTGTCTCGCTCCACTGCGTTATCTAACATAAGCACTGAGAGTGTGTCTCGCTCCACCGCATCACCTAACACAAACGCTGAGTGTGTCTCGCTCCATCGCGTCACCTAACACAAGCACTGAGAGTGTGTCTCGCTCCACCGCTTGAATGCTCGGCCTTACTGAGTCTGGAAGATGGCCATGATATGTGCCCGGGCTGCCTCGGCATTGCCCATCTAAGACAGGCACTGACAGAGGAGGCCTGTACCAACTGTGCCAGCATGCCCTATGCGGCAAGGGTTGCGAGGCTGGCTGCAGTGGAGAATTTCTTTAACGACACAGCTTGCTCAGTAATGCCCACCTTGAGCCCGGTGAGTGATCCCCGCAAGCGCAAGGGTGTGAGGGCAATGGCCAAGGGCTCAAAGAAGCCCAAAGTAGCCACTGCGGTTAAAGAAGCCACTGTCACCAGCGATGACCCCTTGGCCCACAAGGTGGACACGTTGGCCTCTGAATTTGCGCAGATTAAGGCCCTCCTGCTCAATCTGCAGCCTGGTGTCCCTACCGCCGATACAATGGCTTCAGTGCCTCGGTGCCGGGGCAGAGATGACCACAATGGTCATGCCGCTCGTATGGCGCGTCTCGGCAACTCCCTCTCACATCTTGTCCTGGCCCTATCCCAGTCTCTCCAGACGGCGGGGGCTGATGCCCCGACACAGAGCCTGAGCGACGTTTCCCTCAGGACCTTTGCCTATATGACCAGGGAACTTGGCAGACTGATGTCCACTCTAACCATGGCCCGTCGCCAGGTATGGCTCGCCCAGTCCCCATTGTCGAGCAGATGCAGGGATTCGCTCCTAAAGCTGCCTGTCGTCCCGGGGGAGGTGTTTGGACCCGCAGCTCAAGAAACCCTGGAGCGTAGTGTACAGGCACGGAAGTCCAGGAAGCAGTACGCTGACCTGCGTCAGGGATCTGGCAGGTCTGCGCCCCGGGCTGGCAGATACTCAGCTCCTTCCTACCCAGCCGCGAGCGTTAGACGTTCCTCGAGGGGCAGGGGTTCCTTCCCTCGGCAGGGCCGACCCCAACAGGACCCCCCGCAGCCTTCCTTTCGGGCACCCACAGGCAGGGCGCCTAGGCGTGGGGCCTCTAACAGGCGTTTCTCCGGACCATCTCAGGCCCGGGGGAGTCGGACGTGACCCCCCGGACCCAGGCCCCAGCAGGTTCACCCCACAACATCTCACCTGCTGGGAAGCCTTAACCCCAGACCTTTGGGTGCTATCGACACTATCCAGGGGTTACAGGATCCAGTTCAGACGTCGGCCCCCGCCATTCAACGGGGTAAGAATGACCGTGGTCGACGACCCACTGAGGGCTCAAGCCCTCAGTCAGGAAATTACAGAGCTCCTACAAAAGGGAGCCATAGAAAGTGTACCTGGTGCAGCTCAACTAAGAGGGTACTACTCTTTTTACTTTCTAGTTCCAAAAAAGGATGGCAGGCTTCGGCCGATCCTCGACCTCAGGCGACTGAACCAGTACCTGAAGGTGTTTTCTTTTCGGATGCTGCGAACGGTGGACGTTCTCCAGTCCGTGTCAGCCAACGACTGGTTCACGAGCATCGACCTGAAAGATGCGTATTTCCACGTGCCAGTGGCACCACACCACAGGGAGTTCCTTCGCTTTGCCTTCATGGGCCAGGCTTACCAATTCCGGGTGCTCCCGTTCGGGCTCTCTCTCTCCCCCCGGGTCTTCACCAGGTGCATGGCAGCAGCGCTTGCCCCGCTACAAGCCGGAGGTATGCGGATCCTTCCATACCTGGACGACTGGCTCCTGGCCGCCTCGAGTCGAGAGAGGGTGCTCTGCGACACGGCTGCCCTTCTGGACCATGTGGAACAACTGGGACTCACGGTGAATTTCACCAAGAGCTCTCTGACTCCTCGGCAGGACGTAGTTTTCATCGGCATTGCCATCGACCCTGTCTCAATGAAAGCTTGCCCCTCCCCGCGGCGGGTGGACGACATCCTAGAGCTTGTCTCCCGTGTCCAAGGGGGTACAAGGGTGACATATGGCCAGCTCCTTAGGTTGCTAGACATGCTGACGGCTGCATCCACAATCGTGCCCCTGGGGCTTCTTTCTTTGCGCCCTCTACAGAGGTGGACCAACGCCTTGGGCCTCGACCCCAAGAGGCACCAGAAGAGGCTGGTGAGTACATCCAGCCAGTGCCAGCGGTTGCTGGATCCTTGGAAAGAAACGGCAAGACCTTTGCCGCGGGGTCGTCTTGGGCTCAATACCCTCCCGCCGGGAGGTTATTGTGACGGATGCGTCCCTCTCAGGCTGGGGGGCCGTGTGGGAACACAGAACTGTCAGAGGGACCTGGGACCCTTGGCGGAGGCAGCAGCACATAAATGTACTCGAGCTCCGTACAGTGTGGCTTGCCCTCAGGCACTTCCTTCCTGCCCTAGAAGGGAAACACGTCCTTGTCCGGACAGACAATACGTCCACTGTTTACCATGTAAACCATCAGGGAGGCGTCAGATCCGAGCAGTCTCTGCAGGAGGCCCAGAGATTCCTTCGGTGGGCGTTCCCTCGCTTGGCGAGTCTCAGAGCGGTGCATCTCCCAGGGCTGAACAACCAGGCTGCAGACCTGGGGAATGCCTTGGCTTCTGCCGTCGAGGCAGGATCTCCTCTCTCAAGTAGGGGGCCGCATCTGGCACCCCTGTCCGGACCGACTTCGGCTCCATGTTTGGCCCCTGAAGGGCCGGATCTCCTACTAAACTCCTGTGATCCTTCAGTTATCCGCACCATACTCAGCGCTAGGGCGCCCTCCACTAGAGCGCTTTATGCGAACAGATGGAAGCTGTTCTCTGGCTGGTGTGAGGAACAATGTGTGGACCCAGCCACGTGCTCTGTCCCGGTGCTGCTCCGCTACCTACAGACACTGCTGGATAAGAGTCTTCAGCCCAATACAGTGAAAGTGTATCTGGCCGCCATTTCAGCCCGGCATGTGCCAGTCGACGGGCGTACCCTGTGGTCTCACCCATGGGTGGGTAGATTCCTGAAAGGGGCCGTCAGGTTGCACCCCCCACACGTCACCCGAGTGCCTTCATGGGACTTGCCTATGGTGCTGGAAGCCCTGTGCTCAGCACCTTTCGAGCCACTGGAGCGAGCTGACCTCAAGTGGTTATCAGTCAAGACTGCCTTCCTCCTTGCCATCACATCCGCCAAGCGGGTGGGGGAGCTCCATGCCCTGTCAGTAGCTAACGAGTGTGTTAGGTGGGCTGCGGACGGATCTGGGGTCACACTGTGGCCCAACCCCTCTTTTCTCCCCAAGAGGATCTCAGCCTTTCACGTTAACCAGCCAGTCAGGGTGGCGGCTTTCACCCCGCAGCCGGGAGCGGAGGGGCTATTCCCTGCCGCTGGGCTGTGTCCCATCCGGGTCCTGAGGCAGTACATCGCCAGGACGACAGGCTTTCGGAAGTCAGACGCCCTCTTCCTGTGCTATGGAGGACACAGAAAGGGGCGTGCCGTCTCTAAACAACGGCTTTCCCACTGGGTGGTGGACGCAGTTTTGCAGGCCTACAAGCACCGGGGCCTGCCGGCTCCCCCTGTCAGGTGCCACTCAACTCGGAGTGTCTCCACCTCCTGGGCCGCGTTGAGGGGTGTCCCGCTGGCCGATATCTGTGCTGCAGCGACATGGGCCTCTTCATGCACGTTTGCCCGCTTCTACAGGGTGAATGTGACCACCTCTCACCCTGTGGCGACGGCAGTGCTGTCCGCCTCTTCAACCTGCAACTGAGGTTCGGTGAGTGCAGATTCCTCGTGACCTTGTTGGTATGAGTCATCCAGGTGTTGAAAAGGTAACAAGAAGACTCGGCGGATTTACCCTTTTTGCCGACTTCTCAAGATAAGTCGGCAAACCGTGGAGAAAACTCGGCAGACTCTTAAGAAGATTCGCCACGCGACGACTCTTCTTCAGATTCTGCCGAGTTTTCTCCACGTTTCGGGGCACTTTCAGCAGCTGCAGCTGCAAGTTTCTGAATGTTAGCTACTGCTAGCTACTGTGCTAACGATGCTAAAGCAAAGCAACACAACCAAAACAAACCCAAACCAGGGTTGCCACATATTGCAAGCAAGCAAAGTTAAATTAACACTGACTGATGATATGCATTTCAAACTGGGGGTTCTTGGTATGAATACTGCCATTGAAATGTTAATGCTTAGATGCATGCAGAAGACGCTAACACTGAGGAGCTAAAGTAAACGTGACGTTGTTGTGATTACGTTACATAACGTAACTACTATTTGCAGTAACCTAACGCTTTACATTTCCCCATTCCATAACGGCGCTATAGTTATTGTGCGAGCGTTGCCCGCGTTATGTGATCAGTGAAAAAAGTCTGGCCATGCAGCTCCGTGAGTCTATCATACAGGCGTCTCTGTGCTGCTGAAGTGAAGGGGCAAATAAAGTTGTGAATCGATATAATTCAACTAAACTGCGGGAGAAACACAGATGTACAAGCCCAACGTGCCGTGCATTGCGGCGGGTAGATAACTTGTAGATCTGCTACTTCCAGCGCAGGAAGGGCGCATGCTTATGAGTGACGCTCTTTAACTATGCATTCAGCCAGCCAGTGACAGACTCACAAGAGTAACACAGAAGTTGACAGAACACACACGCACTGCAGCAGACGGAATGCACAGGCAGATCCGACAAAACTTTGCACACATCTGTGCTTTGCCTTTCATCCACGCTTCCATAGCCTTTTAAATCTTATTTCCCATCCACGGGCACAAGCAACGTGATATCAGCAGCTTCCACCCGATCTGTGGTGTTGTTGTGTTGACGAGGGAAGCTAGCTAGCATGGGAGCTAACGTTAGTTTCATATGTACTTTGCATCCGTTCCCCAACCCCTCACACTCGCTGGTGCGTTACATGGGCAGACACAAAGACGAATGGGAATATCATTTCTATCTATAAGGACAAAGAGCAAAGAGCAAAAATTGCTCTTTTGCAATGTGAAAGAAATGCCACCGAATTCTTAATTATTTTCCTTCTCTATATGGGCACACTTGTGAAAGCTGAATGCTTTTGCATGCTTTTATTGATCTGCTGTCTGATCAGCGTGCATGATCATCATGCAGTAGCTAGATGTGCGCTCCAGTGCCGAGATTTCTTCCCGTTTCGAGTCGGCGAAACGGGAAGAAATCTCGGCAAAGATGAAGAAGAGTCGGCGGGCCGAGAATTCCGGTATTCGTTGAAAACACCGCCTCTGGCGGTCAGTAGGTATGTAATAGAACGCAAGTTATCTATATAACTATGGTTCTATGAATACCGGATCACCGCCAGAGTTCATTGTCACTCGGAATCCCGACGAAAATATTTCATGAGGATGATCCCTGTGGACTGGGCACCTATATGGGTGGCTCACGCCCACAGGTGGTCACGAGTGACAGTGTTGGTATTAATTTTCGACCAATGCGCGAGCGCGTGATGTATATCCAGGTGTTGAAAACACCGCCTCTGGCGGTCATCCGGTATTCATAGAACCATAGTTATATAGATAACTTGCGTTTTAGTCATAGTCTCTTGAATTGTTTTAATTTAGTTTTAGTCACATTTTAGTCACCCCGGAATGTTTTAGTGTTAGTCTAGTTTTAGTTGACTAAATATCACAAGATCCCTCCCTAATGACTGTTTTTTTTACTTGCTGAAAATAGACGATCTACAAGCCCACAACGCGTCGCAGCGCACCGCGTTGTGAGTTTGTAGATTGTCTATTTTCAGCATGCAACAAATTGTAAAATGACTTCCAGAAATTGATCTCTTGTCCACTAGTCCCTTCCTAACATTTTAGTGTTTGTGTTTGTTTATTGTTTATAAGGATCCCCATTAGCTTTTGCCTTGACAAAAGCTAGTCTTCCTGGGGTCCGACACAGACAAACATTTAAAATTTAACAAAGGCAATACTTAGGCTACTTGTAATTGTTTACAAACACTATAACTAAAAATAAAATATAAAAGTCACTTTTATATATAGTGACATACAGTCACTATAGTTTAAAGTCTCATTTATCATGTCATAATATTCTTTTTGGAAAATGATGGTCCCATTTATTTAAAAAATGACCATAAAGTCGAGTATGTTCTGAAGGGCGTGGCTACCGTTACAGTCTATGATCGGGATTCCCCACCCACTCGAGTCAAAATAAAAACCAACGGAGAAGAAGGGGGGGAAGTCCCGCCTCGTTGTCTGGGCTAGCCAATGGCCAGCTGGGCCAGAACGGATCTACAAAGATGGCGACTTACAGTTCAAGGACTGACAGGCTTCATCTTACGTCCATATAAGACCCGGAGAACGCTTTGTCCATATTTTTTATCTATTGTCTATGGTGCGTGCGTGCGTGTCTCTCAACAAAGACTGTCAGATTAGCAGAAGACAGAGAGCCGTCTCCCCTTGTCACAAAATGATACCCCTCACATGGTATCTTTTTGGACAGCTTCTTCAGCGGAGGTACTTGGTGGTGTCAGTGGGACATTAATCAAAGATCCATGCATGTCAGCATTAATGTGAGCTAGCTATTATGTCACATACTGTATACTGCAGTATAGCGTTGGATTGGAATATTGCTCTGAAGCCACACAGGCAGAAGCAGCGACGAGCTCTCTTGAATTTTAATCCATTTTGGGACGGGAACCCATTTTGGTGTCAGCATTATGTTATGCTTTATAGCTATTGAAAAATAGCAGATCTACAAGCTCATAGCGCGCCACTCGGTGGTGCGCTACGAGCTTGTAGGTCTGTTTTTTTTTTGAAAAATGACTGACATAGAAACATAGCTTTTTCAGAAAACTGGTCAGGATGTAGAAGACATTTTTAGAATCTGACCTGCAGGTCAGAATGAAAACTGTCAGGATGTAGAAGACATTTTTTTAGAATCTGACCTCAGGTCAGAATGGGTTAAGCTGGACCCAACGAAAGGAAAGGCGGAAAAACACATTGAAAATGTTTAACTGACACCATTTATTAACACATTACTGGCTTATGAATGACTCCCATCATATAAAATCCAACCGTGAGCTGTTTCTGAAGGAATTCTCCGCCATTAACGCTTTTTTAATGATATAAAACGGTAACCAATTTTTTTTCATTCTTTTTATAATACGCACGCACGCACGCACACACGCACGCACGCACACACGCAGGAAAAGGCCTACTGGACCAGGCACACCTGGAGAGTGATGGAAGAAGTATACTCACATGTTTGACCTAATAAGTAAAAGCATCAATACTGTATCCTATAGAAATAGTCTGTTATACAAGTAGATCAATTCTGTGGTAAGATCCAGTTTGTATCGGTTTTTATCAGCTTTTAGCGAAAGTCAAGCCTGCTGTAACTTTTAATGATTTTGAACGTCTCATACATGCTTTTATTTAGCATAATATTACGCAGGGAAAAACGTGGATTTAACGCATTATGTATCGCGCCTTTATTCTGAAGAATTTCCCTGGCAGTATAAGATGGTGAAGCTATACTGTAAATGTTGATTTTTCCATACGGGTGTGGTTTATCCGCATTTATCTCACGTACAGTATCGCCAACAAGGCTTCTTTGCTACATTCATTGTCAAGTGTGCAGGGCAAGAGGGTAGGACCCAAGAGCAGACAGCAAGGCTGAGGCAGAAGATCTCAAATGCAAGACATTTATTGACAAAAAGTTCAGGAACAGAACACACCGAGACATACAAATAATAATCCGACAAGGAACTGACAGAACAGGGGAGTATATAAAGCTAAATTCCAATACCCAAAATCTCGGGCACTCGCTCACTCCCACTCGGTCACTCGGGGTCATTCCAGCGTGACCCGGAAATGGTTAACGTTCCGATTGTTAAAGTGCTCCATCGAGGAGGAGAGGAGAGTCGAGTGGAGGAGCCGAGTGGGCTCGAGGAGACCGCATATAGCGAGTGTACATCGGGTGCAGGCTCGGTGGGGTATTTCGTCTCCTCGCAGCGGATTTCCGCATCACGTTTACACGTTTTTCCTTCTCCAGTGACATATAAAAACGCCCCCTCCACATGTGGATGGATAGTACACAAACGCAAGCGATCGAATTATCGAAGAATTTAAGCAGAGATCATGGCAAGGAAGGAGGCAGCACCAATCCATATATGTAAGTTTGTGCATACATGCGCTATTATTTATTCTGGAATAAATGGCTGTGCACACCAACAATGTTAATTATAGAGATAGCAATGTGGCCATCCACATTGATGAATGAAGATAACTAACTGGTTCTGTAACTTCTGTGCACATGTTTTTTTTTAAGGAATCCACATATCAAAAAAATATACATCCAAACGTAAAGAAAATAAAATGACAGTTCATGTAAATCTATGAATATTATGTGCATATTCTGTCTCATCAAAGACACATTTGTGATTTGAATCGACATACTAGCTTGACACAAACAATTCCTTTTTAGGGACAGATGAAGAGACTCGTTCGCTCATACATGTGAGAACAACAAATGAGCATCTGTTTGATGGCAGACGCAATTCTGCCAAAACTGCATGGACGTGAGTTGCATCAATTAGCATTGTATTTGTCACAATATGTATCAGAACAAACTGAGCTTTAGTTGTGTACATTTCAACTTGCAGGATAACCTATAGAAAGTGCATATCCACATTGTTTTGTAGCTTTCAATGAAATACATGTTCATCTTTGTCACTATCAATATTAATAGAGTGACAAAGATGAACATGTATTTCATTGAAAGCTACAAAACAATGTGGATATGCACTTTCTATATGTTAAATGTTCAGTCAGCTGCTGGACTGTATTTTACTATATATGTAGAGTTGACAATTGTATGAATGTGCGTATCCTGACATCATCCCTATTCCAAGTTCAATAGCATGAACCATTACCATCAAATTCCCAACACATGTAATTGATTAGTAGAACGTGTGCATGTAACATGTTTTGTATTCCTCAGGAAAGTACAGAGTATGATGGAGGTGGAAGGGATTATCACCACCACCCAGCTCCGCAAGAAATGGGACAATTTGAAACGAAAATACAAGGTATGGTTGCAGTGTGCAATTTCAAGTGCTTCGTGCCGTTTGGCCTCTGCTGTGTGTGTGTGTGTGTGTGTGTGTGTGTGCATGTATGTATACTAGTCTCACACATTGTGAAACTTGTAAGGCTGTTCAACTACAATGTTGCTTCTTTTCTTGTAGGAGATCAAATGTCCCCCTACTGGGTCAGGGACAGATAAAGGGGAGGACACGCCTATAACATGGCCCTGGTTTGCTGAGATGCATGATGCCATCGGGGACACCCCCTCTATGGTGCCCCCGGTTCTAATCGATTCAACGAGCACTTCAGTCCAGACGGCCAGTGGTGTGTCCTTCCAAATGCCTGGCTCATCTCCTGGCCAGGAGGACGGTGAGCCAGGCAACTCTGTCTGTCCCCCATCCTCCGGTTCTACTGCATCATCCTCCACCTCATGTCCATCCACCGGTTCATCATCCTCCTCCTCATTTTCCTCTGCCAAACGCCCATCCGCCTCATCCTCCTCCACCTCATCTTCATCTGCCGCCCCCCCTTCCGCAAAGGCTTGTCAGCATTAATTTGAGCTAGCTATTATGTCACATACTGTACTGCAGTATAGCGTTGGATTGGAATATTGCTCTGAAGCCACACAGGCAGAACAGCGACGAGCTCTCTTGAATTTTAATCCATTTTGGGACGGGAACCCATTTTGGTGTCAGCATTATGTTATGCTTTATAGCTATTGAAAAATAGCAGATCTACAAGCTCATAGCGCGCTACTCGGTGGTGCGCTACGAGCTTGTAGGTCTGTTTTTTTTTGGAAAAATGACTGACATAGAAACATAGCTTTTTCAGAAAACTGGTCAGGATGTAGAAGACATTTTTAGAATCTGACCTGCAGGTCAGAATGAAAACTGTCAGGATGTAGAAGACATTTTTTTAGAATCTGACCTCAGGTCAGAATGGGTTAAGCTGGACCCAACGAAAGGAAAGGCAGAAAAACACATTGAAAATGTTTAACTGCCACCATTTATTAACACATTTCTGGCTTATGAATGACTCCCATCATATAAAATCCAACCGTGAGCTGTTTCTGAAGGAATTCTCCGCCATTAACGCTTTTTTAATGATATAAAACGGTAACCAATTTATTTTCATTATTTTTATAATACGCACGCACGCACTCACGCACGCACGCACGCACACACGCAGGAAAAGGCCTACTGGACCAGGCACACCTGGAGAGTGATGGAAGAAGTATACTCACATGTTTGACCTAATAAGTAAAAGCATCAATACTGTATCCTATAGAAATAGTCTGTTATACAAGTAGATCAATTCTGTGGTAAGATCCAGTTTGTATCGGTTTTTATCAGCTTTTAGCGAAAGTCAAGCCTGCTGTAACTTTTAATGATTTTGAACGTCTCATACATGCTTTTATTTAGCATAATATTACGCAGGGAAAAACGTGGATTTAACGCATTATGTATCGCGCCTTTATTCTGAAGAATTTCCCTGGCAGTATAAGATGGTGAAGCTATACTGTAAATGTTGATTTTTCCATACGGGTGTGGTTTATCCGCATTTATCTCACGTACAGTATCGCCAACAAGGCTTCTTTGCTACATTCATTGTCAAGTGTGCAGGGCAAGAGGGTAGGACCCAAGAGCAGACAGCAAGGCTGAGGCAGAAGATCTCAAATGCAAGACATTTATTGACAAAAAGTTCAGGAACAGAACACACCGAGACATACAAATAATAATCCGACAAGGAACTGACAGAACAGGGGAGTATATAAAGCTAAATTCCAATACCCAAAATCTCGGGCACTCGCTCACTCCCACTCGGTCACTCGGGGTCATTCCAGCGTGACCCGGAAATGGTTAACGTTCCGATTGTTAAAGTGCTCCATCGAGGAGGAGAGGAGAGTCAAGTGGAGGAGCCGAGTGGGCTCGAGGAGACCGCATATAGCGAGTGTACATCGGGTGCAGGCTCGGTGGGGTATTTCGTCTCCTCGCAGCGGATTTCCGCATCACGTTTACACGTTTTTCCTTCTCCAGTGACATATAAAAACGCCCCCTCCACATGTGGATGGATAGTACACAAACGCAAGCGATCGAATTATCGAAGAATTTAAGCAGAGATCATGGCAAGGAAGGAGGCAGAACCAATCCATATAATGTAAGTTTGTGCATACATGCGCTATTATTTATTCTGGAATAAATGGCTGTGCACACCAACAATGTTAATTATAGAGATAGCAATGTGGCCATCCACATTGATGAATGAAGATAACTAACTGGTTCTGTAACTTCTGTGCACATGTTTTTTTTTAAGGAATCCACATATCAAAACAATATACATCCAAACGTAAAGAAAATAAAATGACAGTTCATATATGTAAATCTATGAATATTATGTGCATATTCTGTCTCATCAAAGACACATTTGTGATTTGAATCGACATACTAGCTTGACACAAACAATTCCTTTTTAGGGACAGATGAAGAGACTCGTTCGCTCATACATGTGAGAACAACAAATGAGCATCTGTTTGATGGCAGACGCAATTCTGCCAAAACTGCATGGACGTGAGTTGCATCAATTAGCATTGTATTTGTCACAATATGTATCAGAACAAACTGAGCTTTAGTTGTGTACATTTCAACTTGCAGGATAACCTATAGAAAGTGCATATCCACATTGTTTTGTAGCTTTCAATGAAATACATGTTCATCTTTGTCACTATCAATATTAATAGAGTGACAAAGATGAACATGTATTTCATTGAAAGCTACAAAACAATGTGGATATGCACTTTCTATATGTTAAATGTTCAGTCAGCTGCTGGACTGTATTTTACTATATGTAGAGTTGACAATTGTATGAATGTGCGTATCCTGACATCATCCCTATTCCAAGTTCAATAGCATGAACCATTACCATCAAATTCCCAACACATGTAATTGATTAGTAGAACGTGTGCATGTAACATGTTTTGTATTCCTCAGGAAAGTACAGAGTATGATGGAGGTGGAAGGGATTATCACCACCACCCAGCTCCGCAAGAAATGGGACAATTTGAAACGAAAATACAAGGTATGGTTGCAGTGTGCAATTTCAAGTGCTTCGTGCCGTTTGGCCTCTGCTGTGTGTGTGTGTGTGTGTGCATGTATGTATACTAGTCTCACATATTGTGAAACTTGTAAGGCTGTTCAACTACAATGTTGCTTCTTTTCTTGTAGGAGATCAAATGTCCCCCTACTGGGTCAGGGACAGATAAAGGGGAGGACACGCCTATAACATGGCCCTGGTTTGCTGAGATGCATGATGCCATCGGGGACACCCCCTCTATGGTGCCCCCGGTTCTAATCGATTCAACGAGCACTTCAGTCCAGACGGCCAGTGGTGTGTCCTTCCAAATGCCTGGCTCATCTCCTGGCCAGGAGGACGGTGAGCCAGGCAACTCTGTCTGTCCCCCATCCTCCGGTTCTACTGCATCATCCTCCACCTCATGTCCATCCACCGGTTCATCATCCTCCTCCTCATTTTCCTCTGCCAAACGCCCATCCGCCTCATCCTCCTCCACCTCATCTTCATCTGCCGCCCCCCCATCCGCCTCATCCTCCTCCACCTCATCTTCATCTTCCGCCTCATCCTCTGCTCCGTCAACCAAAAGAAGGAAAACCATTACTGACTTCCTTGAGGAAGAGCAGAGGAGGGAGGAAGAGCGCCAGGCTAGGGAGGAGCAGCGCCATGCTGCTCAGCAGCGGGACAATACTAGGTTCCTTGACCTGTTTGAGGAGCTGGTGAAATTTAAAAAATATATATCTTTTCTTTATACTTTTATTTCATTTTGTAAGAGTCATTTTTTAAGAGACATTTATTGAATTTTTTAAGAGGCATTTTTTAAGAGACATTTATTTAATTTAATAGGCATTATTTCATTTCTTCAGAGGCATTTTCAGAGGCAATATTTCATTTCTTCAGAGGCATTTTCAGAGGCATTATTTCATTTCTTCAGAGGCATTTTCAGAGGCATTATTTCATTTCTTCAGAGGCATTTTCAGAGGCATTATTTCATTTCTTCAGAGGCATTATTTCATTTCTAAAGAAGCCAACGACCATCTGCTGGTATACTGTACATTTAAGTGAGTCTTTTGAGGTGCTGGAGTCACAAATAAATTCCCAATTGTGGCCATATTTGAGTGTGTGGATCCTCCCTTATTCCCCCCCCCCCCCCCCCCATTTCTTAAGAAAAAGGATATAAGCTTGTAGATGAACTATTTGCTATTTCTATAACAAATGTATTCTTTCATTCTATGCCAGAAACACTATCAATCATTACCCTAATAGGAATTGGTTTAATGTGTTTGTTTAAACTTCAATTCTTCAACTGCATTTAAGTTAACCAGTTTTTTTTTTAACCAGGGCAGTATAGCACAAGTGGTAAGTTCTGTAACAGGCTGTATCAACTCTGTATAATAATATAGACGAGACTGTTCCAATTCCATCTCATACTAATTAGAAGAAACACACTAGACATACTCCAGTATAGCATGTAAGAACATTCATTAAATGAAAAGAGTCTAGTGTATCAACGCCCAGAAGTTTTATTCATTAAATAAATGAAAGGTTAAACAAAACAAACAGAGAAAACTACAAATAATCATGGTCGTCCATATGCTCAGGTATGTGCTCTGGGTCTGGAGCCGACAGTCGGGCTGCCATTCTGTCCCGCAGACCTTCCCCACACTGTTCCCCCCTCTCTGGACCGGCTGGAGATCCATCCTCCTCCTCCTCCTCATTGTCAGGCTCTATTATGTCCCCTTCTGTCATGGCAATGTTGTATAGTACACAACATGCCGTGACCACAGCTGGTACAAATGTATTGTGGACCTCCAGGGCCTTGAAGAGCAGGGACCTCCATCTCACCTTCAGCCTGCCAAAGGCCCGCTCAATTATGGAGCGAGCCTTGGAATGGTGGTGGTTGTATCTGATCTTTGTGGGTTGGACTGGATCCCGATACGGTGCCACTAATATGATGGGAGCACTAATGCATGGGTAGCCACCATCGCCCACAATAAAGTACCCTGGAGGAGGATACAGAGACTCCCTGTACATCGCGCTGTTAAGAGAAAATAATGTTATTTATTGTGCAGCAAGGGGGAAATGCCTTGGCATATCAAGCCCACACACATGAATGATAAGTAAAGGTATTTGGACCATGATCCTGCCAGATGGAATGATACAATTCTCATACCTGTTCCTCAGGATTCTGGCATCATTTACACGGCCAGGATACCCCACAAAGGTGTTAAGGAACCTGGCCTTGGCGTCACATAAACCTTGCAGCTGCAGAATCAGAAGCAACTTTAGTGTCACATCACAGGTTTACAGGTGAAACTAATTCATCAGTGGGTGAATTCGTTTTCGAGGCCCCATCATTTATGACATTTCCATAAAGAAATGGGAGAATAAGAACAGTGCAAAGGGGAAGAAAATGATCTACATATTTATTTACACATAGTACTTGATAAGACATAAGGTGATACCTGTATGGAAGGGAAGACCTTTCTGTTCATATACTCCTGGCAGTGTGGTCCAGAGGGGAGCTTAATCCGTATATGGCACCCATCAATGGCACCAACACATTTTATGAACACTGGACTGTTGCCCAGGCCTTCAAAGCCTCGCCCAACCTCTGCCAGCTCATGAGCAGCAGGGAACCGGATGACCTATTGTTAAACAAAAAAACATGATTATTGAATTACTGCATTGCATATCCGTATCTTAAGAGTAGTTGTGTCATATATGTTTGAATGAGTGTGTTGTTTGTTGTTCTTGTTGTTCTCGTTTTGTATGTTGAAGCATGTGTATTTGGAATGAGCTGTTGAAAGGATTCTAGAATATCATGCTTCATGTTAAACCAAAAAGAAAACTGATCACCTCTGTGCGGAGAGCTGCAATGGCATACGTGCCACTGTGGACCAGCCTATGCACAGTGGTCTTTGGCATGTCAAATGCCCCAGCCACCACCAAATAGGAGGCGCCATGTGCCAGCCAGTATAGTGTGACAAGCACCATGATGTCCCGTCCCCAGCCATGTGTCCCCTCATTTGGCAGCAGCCTGATGAGGGCCACGATAGTCTCCCGGCTCAGGCGGTACTCCCTCCTGAGGTGAGGGTAGTTGGGGTCAAACCAGATCCTCAGGACACGCACACTCCTGTTCACGATGGCGTATCTTACTGGGGATGGACTTTGGTCCTGTGAATTGAAAGTGAATGATTGTTGTCATGTACACATGAACTATATGACTATCTGTATGTAGTCTAAAATACATGCAATTTATCAAGAATCTCTACAATGGCATGAGGCCTGCCATTAATAACTTTGCTATGTATCCATTCATGTCAATGACTGACCGTAATGAGTGCTTGACAGTGCATGCAAAACACAAGATGTGTGAATTGTAGGATTTTGTTTGACATCCATGACATTGCCCACCCACTTACTGATGTTTGGTTTAAGAACAGCTGGCTTACCTTGTGGAAGAGCAGGATTAATGCACGGCGGATACGTGCTCTCCTGCGAGCGGACAGGGCCTGCTGCTCATTTTGTTGCTCTTTCCTTTTCAGCTGCAGCCACAGCCAAGAAGCTGTAATCAAAGCTGTCTTCATCTTGTCTGGTGATCATCAAATTGTTTGTAGAGACCCTTTTATATTCTTGATATTCGTTCATGATAGGCATCACCTGGTGTGTGTTCTGTGTTGCCAGCCAATAGGGCATATAGTAATTAAGGTCCATAACATTTGGAGTGTAAACAAAGAAGAGCATTGCTGGGAATAAAAAATAAAAAATAGATTGACTGATTGAATCAGAGTTTTGAATATACAGTCCAAGGAAGGTACAGGTCAATACAAAAACTGCTATATGGTCTTCCATTTTCAATTCATCAAAACATTTAAAGACATAAATACACACATCTATGCAAAAATAAAAATAGAAATCATGAAATACACAGTTAGAAAAAAAGGGAATAATAAGTGAACCAACAGCTAGAAAAATAGAGGGGGAGATTAAATAAGATTGTGATGAATTGTCTATTCTGCTATTCGGTAGGCTACTATTCTATGCATGTGTGAGCAGGGCACTTTACCACTATACGTCACCCTGGGAGTTTCACCTGGCAGAGATTAATATGATAATAATACAAAATGATAGGCTACCAATTGAAAACCCACTGGGCTGAGATAAAGAAAAGGAGCAGAGACGTGCGTTTCCAATTGTACAATGATTATTTTATTTATAACTCAAAAGCAGAATTAAATACTTATTAATAATGAATGGCTTCACTGCAAAGAGAAGATCATGTTAGAATATATCAATTCCCAAATCCTAGTTAAAATTGACTTTATTACAAAAGGGATTAAGACATGACAGTTGTGCTATACTATACCAGACAATAGCATGTGCTCCGCCAATGATGCTGTCATAGTAACAGGTCTACCTGGTTGTCTAAAGTGCCTCTCTCGAAGAGAGTCATATGGGTCCGAGACACTTGGTGGCGCTGGAGCACAGAACAAAACATAAACTCACGAGCTAATTTATTGGTTCGTGGAGCTGTCACTCAAGGCGGCGCCTCCGGTCCTGACCCGCAGGTATAAAACCGGTGGGCGTGAACGCCGAGTCATTCCTACATTTTTCTGCGCTTGGATGCACACAGCACAACGAGTACACCAAAGTTCACACCGGCTGTTGAAGTTGTATTTTCCCGAAAGACGGACGAGTCTAAAACCGACTTGTACCGCGGGGATTCGCAGCCACAAGAAGGTGTTTTTCTCTCTACGAGCTACTAAGCAGATAAGTCAAATAAGACTCATAACACAAGTGAGCCTGCCCGGCGGCTTGTTGTTCTGTCTTCCCTCTCATTACCCTCTAGCTAGCGTTGTTAGCTGTCAGCTAGCTCCGTTAGCCTGTCTGTGGTTTAGCTTCAGCGTTGCTGCCGCCTCTTTTCTCCACGGCTAGCCTCTCGTTAGTCGCTGACTAATCTGAGTCCTAGCCGCAGCCCGCAGCCTCGCTTCTACACCTCTCGGTGAAGGCGGGCATACCGGTACGTTACGGCCATACCACCCTGAACACGCCCGATCTCGGAAGCTAAGCAGGGTCCGGCCTGGTTAGTACTTGGATGGGAGACCGCCTGGGAATATCAGGCGCTGTAAGCGTCTACATCTACCGCAGGCTAGACGGGCCGCATTCTCAACCCTTCCCCACTCTCTCTCAACCCTTCCCCGCATTGGGGTCAAGAAAAGGGTCTCCCTGGCTCCCTCCATTACACGGTGGGCCAGCAACAACACGTGGGGTAGCCTTCAGCCGTCGACTGAAGGCTAACCACTGTGTGTGTTCCGCTTCACGTTACCCTCTATAGTAGGGGAGTTAAGTGAGAAAAATATTTTATTTAGTAGTGGTGCTAAATAAATAATATATATATATATATTTTTTTTATATCTTAAAATGAAATAAAAAAAGGGGTTTGAGAATAAGACAAGGAACAAGCCATCTCCACCATGGCTACAGATGGCCACGATGATGGACCCCTTCCATGGCTCTGTTTCAACAGGGTTTGTAACAACCTCTTGACTAAAGAAGTTTCCACTTGGGCTACTGATTCTTCCTCAGACTACAACCAATACCCAAGATGGCCTGCGGGGGTGGCGACAGCCCTCCCCAATTCCCAGTGGTGCACCACGAGTCCTACTCTTCTACTCCACAACCACTTTTCTTTTTATCCTGTTTTGTGAGTTACAGACAGCTTTTCCTCATAACAATTTTGTTATAGTATATATTATTATTATATAATGATATTATATTATAACTTAAAAGTGAAGTGCTTCTACAATGTCTTGGACTGCTGGTTCCTTCTTCAAGCTACACCAACACCCAAGATGGCCTGCGGGGGTGATAAAGGCCGCCAACAACAAGCTCCACACGCTCTTCACCGCACTGGTAAACAGACCTGTGGAGCCAGACCCAAGACATCAGCCAGGCCTCGCCGGCTTGCTCTGGGTGCTGCTCTCCCTCCAGCGGGATCTAGTCAGCCCACCACCTCGTCCTCTCTCTTCAGACCCCTCAACCTCGACGCGTCTCAGAGACACCGTGACGAGTCCTTCCTGGGCTCCTCCCCTGCCGGGAAGGCGGCTCGGACCGCCAACAACAAGCTCCACATGCTCTTCACCTCACTGGTAAACAGGCCTTGGAGCCAGACCCAAGACATCAGCCAGGCCTCGCCGGCTTGCTCTGGGTGCTGCTCTCCCTCCAGCGGGAGGCCTCCACCGACACTGCTACTACTTCACGCAGCGGCCGAAGGCACGAGTCTCACTCGACGTGACGACCCTCGACAACCGACTGCTTCCCTCAACATTACAGGTATGTACATTGTGAAGCTAGGTTTGTTTAGCTGTTTAGCTAACCTTTTCGAGGTCGGGAGTAGCAACCTCATTGGATGGCCGACGCCACCCTAGAATGTTTAGCATTCCAGTTAGGCTGTTTTCAAGGTGCCACACCAACTCGTCTATGACATAGCCATAGCATCGGAGCTACTTCGGCTATTGTCTCACGCTGCTCTCATACGGTCACTGAATGCCTCACGTTGCTGTCCAACAGCCAACGTGACGGCTGCCAGGATTACGACCGGCACAGCGTCTTTGGAGGGGCCGATCGGACCCTGCAACTCCGTCTCCAGGAGGAGCGTGCTCAGACGCTTTCCCATGCCTTGGGCCCCGTCCAGGGTGTAGCAGCCCCAGACTGCACACCGGGACCGCTCCCCAAAGAAAGGCAAAAGCTCTTGACACAGATCCCCACCATGGGTGGGTCTGTGGCCAAGCTGCACAGTATGTACACGACAAAAATCACTGTCGGGGGACCATCGCTTCCCCTGTCCCAGGTTTTTCAGAGCACATTACACGGCTAGCTGGAAGGAGCCCATGACTCTCCCGGCTACCCCGCGACGCTCTCAATGCTTCAGAGCTCCCTTCTTCAGGAGAGGGGCCACGGCCCTACTCCTGAACAGTTGGCTAGAGTTCGTCTCCTACATGAGAAAATTGTGACCTTCACGTACTGACTCACCGACCTGACCGGCCTTATGGCCACCGCTTCCATCACCTCAGAGCATGCTAGGTGGCTGGAAGCCTCACCTGGTCTGGATCCCGTTGCCCAGAGAGAGTTTTCCGAGGGTGCTATCATCCCCGGAGGCCTCTTCAGAGGCGCACTCGAGAGGATCACCCTCAACGTGGAGGTGCAGCGTCCAGGCTGCGAGGCCCTGACCAGCAGCCGAAGTAACACACTCCCTACCCTCCCCCCATGCGCCGGGCCCAGCACCGGACGTAGCAGTCTCGGACTGCGCGTCCAGTCCGCCCGCAATGCGCTTCTGGACCATGGCACAGGTGGGCGTCCTGGGCGTCCCTGTAGCCAGGTCCCTCGATATTGTTTGCACAAGTACAGCATTTTTTGTCTGTAGTACAGGCTATGCCACAATACAAAAAGACAACAAAACAATATCCACGGAGGGGGGGACATGAACCCACTGCCACGGGGGCCCCATGGGCCCCCCCCCGACGCAGTGGGGCAGGGCATAAGGTCAGTGGCGTACCAAAACGCCACTGGGGAGACGGGTCATGCCCAATTTTCTCCGACATGCTAGGGAACACTACCCCCAGGCGGGGCGTGCCTCCCATAGCCGGAGAGAACCCACTAGCCAAGCACCTGGCACAGTGGGAGTGGTGCGGAGCATCCCCGTGGATCCTCAACACCATAGCGAAGGGCTACAGACTCCAGTTCGCAGAACACCCCCAGCGTTTTCAGAGGTCATCTTCACCAACGCCGGGGGTCCGGAGGGTCTGATTCTCCAACAGGAGATAGCTTCCTTGCTGGAGGAGGATGCCGTCAGAGAGGTACCCTTGGCCCAGCGTCGCAGCGGGCTCTACTCCCGCTACTTTCTGGTCAAGAAAAAGGGGGGGGGGGGGGTCTACGTCCCATCCTGGACCTGCGGATACTCAACAGGCA
Organism: Protomyctophum bolini; assembly: GCF_963924005.1. Taxonomy (NCBI): domain Eukaryota; kingdom Metazoa; phylum Chordata; class Actinopteri; order Myctophiformes; family Myctophidae; genus Protomyctophum; species Protomyctophum bolini. The sequence goes on from NC_137870.1 coordinate 47,043,589, forward strand.
CCTCAAGTCTTTTCAGTTCAAGATGCTGACGGCCGTGTCTCTGGTGCGCTCCATACGCCCAGGCGACTGGCTCACATTCATAGATCTAAAAGACGCCTATTTCCACATCCCTATTTACCCACCCCTACAGGAAGTTCCTGCGGTTTGGGTTCCAAGAAAAGGCTTATGAGTACACGGTCCTTCCATTCGGGATGTCCCTCAGTCCCAGAGTGTTCCGTCCGCTGTACGGAGGCCGCTCTGGCACCCCTGAGACTTCTGGGTCTATGGGTGTCCAGTTACATAGACGGCTGTCTCCTATGTTCGGATTCAGCAGAGGAGGCCGCGAGGAACACGACTCGGGTCGTGTCCCATGCGACCTCACTGGGTTTCAGGATAAACCTAGCCAAGAGCATGCCTACCCAATCCACGGATTTCATGGGCATCACTCTGGACTCTGTCTCCTACAGGGCTCCGCTGAGTCGGGACAGGGTCAACAACCTCCTGAAGTGCGTGACCATGTGCAAGACAGGCCGCACACTTCCACTGGGTACGTGTCTACGGATGGCCGGACTCATGGCCTCGGCCATCTCTCTGGTAGGTCTGGACAGACTCCATATGAGGCCTTTTCAGCGTTGGCTGAAATCCCTCTTCCACCCTTGCCCCAAGGACCTAGACCTATGGGTCTGGCCCGTGAGAGGCTAATGCTGACTGAGGCCGGTTTCCCTCCGAATGTTGTCGCAACGATTCAGAAGGCCAGAGCCCAGTCGACAATGACCCGCTACGAAACAGCCTGGGGTGTGTTCGAGCAGTGGTGCTCAGAACGACCTAACCAGGTTATCCCATTCCAAGCTTCAGTAGTTTACGCCCTGACATTCCTGCAGGAGTTCCTAGACAGAGGTCTAGGCCTCTCCTCAGTGAGAACCCACTTAGCAGCCATCTCGGCCTGCCAAATGGGCGTTAACGACCAGACAGTATGGAGACATCCGCTGGCAAAACGGTTTGTGAAGGGCGTACACAGGGTACACAGGGTCGACAGACCCCTGGTCCCCTCTTGGGCTCTGTCTCTAGTCCTCAGGGCTCTAAACAATGAGCCCTTCGAGCCACTGCAGACGGCTGACCTGAAATGTCTTACACTAAAGCCAGCCCTCCTGGTCGCCCTGACGTCCGCTAAGAGGGTCAGCGATCTACACGCACTTTCGACCAGAGTGACAGTGTCCTCGAACTGCACTCTAGCTCTGTAATGGTGGTCGAACAGAGGTGTTCTGAGGGAGGGGGTCCCGAGGGGTCTCCCCACAGTCAGGAGGTTGGTCACCGCCGACGCCAGCCTCTCCGGTTGGGGCGCCACCCACGACGGGAGGATGGCCAGGGCCGTGTGGGATGCCGCATTACGCTCCTCCCACATCGACTACTTGGAACTACTGGCAGTGTTCCTGGCACTCCGAGAATTCGAACAATTCCTCAGAGGTCACCACGTCCTGGTTCGTTTCCGAAAACACCACGACGGTTTGTTACATCAACAGGCAGGGGGGACTTCGGTCCTCTCGCCTGTGTTCTCTGTTTTATGCGTTCCCCCGTTGGAACTGATTCCGCATGTCCTAGCCAGGGTGCGGGATCAGGGATCAGAGCTGCTACTAGTAGCTCCAGCCTGGGGATCTTGGAGACAGGACATAGTCCCTCTCCTGTTCAAAGAACCATGGCAGCTTCCTCTGTGGAGGGACCTGCTGACCCAGGCCGGAGGAGAGATCTTTCACCCACGTCCTCAGGACCTAGATCTCTGGGTTTGGCCCGTGAAGGGGCGTCGCTAGAAGCGATTGGCCTGCCTCCGAATGTCGTAGAGACGATCCTTGGTGCCAGGGCTGCCTCCACCAGACGACGTTATAACACTGCCTGGCTTGTGTTTGAGCGTTGGTGCTCGGACAGACAGGAAGAGGTCTTCCCTTTTCAGGCGTCTGTGAGACACATTCTGATTTTCCTACAGGAGTTCTTGGACAGGGGTCTTGGTCTCTCCTCAGTCAAGATCAACCTGGCGGCCGTAGCGGCCTATCAGGTTGGTATGGACAACAGACCATTCAGTGAACACCTGCTGATCCGTCAGTTCATGGAAGGAGTTGCGCGCCTCAGAGCGGTCGCCAGATCTCTGGTCCCCTCGTGGGACCTGACGATAGTCTTGGACTCCTTGATGAGAGACTCCTTCGAGCCACTGGAAACGGTGGACCTGAAGTTCCTCTCTCTGAAAACCGTTTTGCTTGTCGCCCTGACGACAGCAAAGCGGGCTGGTGACATGCACGTGCTCTCAATGAGCAGCGGCTGCTTGAGATTCAGTGGTAATGACACCAGGGTCACGCTCAGGCCGAACCTTTCATTTCTACCTAAGACCTTTCCCTCGGGCTGCTCGCCTGTGGATCTCACGGCCTTCCATCCTCCTCCCTTCTCTTCGGTGGAGGATAGGAGACTACATTGTCTCTGTCTTATGAGGGCCCTGAAAGTCTACAGGTCAAGGACTGCCCCCTTCAGGCTGGGTGAGCAGCTCTTTGTAGCCTGGGATTCCCAGTGGAAGGGTAAACCCATTTCGAAAGTAAGACTCTCGCAGTGGATTATGGAGGCTATAAGGTTAGCCTATACCTCGTGTGGTTCTGAACCCCCAGAGGGTCTACGTGCACACTCTACAAGAGGTTTGTCTGCATCCTGGGCCTTGGCCAGGGGAGTCCCGATTCAGGATGTCTGCGCTGCGGCGAGTTGGTCGTCTCCGTCGACCTTCGCCACGTTTATAACCTGGATGTGGCCCCTGCAACCCTGGGACATGCCGTCCTGGGGGTTGCCGCCCATTTGAGTCAGGAAGTCTGACTGTTTTTTGTTTTGGTCAAGAGGTCCCTTCTGGCCCCTGGCCTTTAAAAACCTTCTCAGTCTCCCTTGCGGGAGGGACGCACATTCACGTGACGTCTCTCTGGAAAAAGGGGGACCGTGGAGCGGTCCTGTCAGCCGGGGTGATCATACGGGAGTTTTATGATGACCCATATGACTCTCTTCGAGAGAGGCACTTTAGACAACTTCGGGTTACTTCAGTAACCTCAGTTGTATAAGTGACTCGAAGAAGAGAGTCATTGAACTGCCCGTCTGCTTTGGCAGGCGGCAGAAAAATGGTTGATAGGAATGACTCGGCGTTCACGCCCACCGGTTTTATACCTGCGGGTCAGGACCGGAGGCGCCGCCTTGAGTGACAGCTCCACGAACCAATAAATTAGCTCGTGAGTTTATGTTTTGTTCTGTGCTCCAGCGCCACCAAGTGTCTCGGACCCATATGACTCTCTTCTTCGAGTCACTTATACAACTGAGGTTACTGAAGTAACCCGAAGTTACACATGTAAACTTATATTTATGGCAATGACAACTCTCGCAGGATATACGATCGGAAGGTTGTATTCAGCCCGTTGTGTTCCAGTGATCCAGCTGTGGGACACGTCACAAGTGATCGCCGAATTATGCCGTCGCTTTAAAATGATGCGTAGTGTGCATTCCGATTCTAGAGGCAATTTCACTCCACCAGTGACCACCACTCTGTCCTCGCATCGAATCCTCTCCTCCTCGCTGGGGGCGGAGCCGAGGAGCGAGTGGAGGACGCGAGGAGAGTGAGCGAGTCTGAAAGTTGCGGTATTGGAATTTAGCTTAAGGGAAGGGAAAAACAGGACACAGGTGAACACAACTGACAATCAACACTAGGATAGGCTAACAGGCAAACAGAACACAGGTGACTAGGGTTACACTAATGCAGGGAGGTGAGACAAGGCAGGTGACATCAAACAAGGCAGACAGGAAACACAGGAACAAGACTACAAAATAAGAGTACACACTAAAACACACAAACTAGGAACAAGGAACACTAGAACACAGCCGAAAATGTCAGATCGTGACATTCATGTGCTCCAAAAACTCTCCGTTGGAATTTAAAAAGGAACAATGCATTTTGTATAAAGCACCGCTGGCCTGTTCAATAACACACCCCTCAACTTCTGAAGGCCGCATTTTCAATTCAACACCTCATCCACATCATAATTAACTGGTCTCTTTTTAACCCAAGGAAGTTGCAGTTACTCACTGAAATCCAACTTTGAAGGTCACAGTTTGGTCCATATTTAAGTCATGGATGAATGTTAATATGCAGGGACACATTTTGTACACTACCCCCACATCCTGTACATATCTTCTTCTCTTTTTTTTACCTTTTGTGATGATTTGAATTACATTTGAATTGAATTTGTCATGTCATGACTATGAATTCATTACCCAGGACCTGAATGGAAACAAGACTGCAAGGACTTTCTCGGTGATCCCATTGGTCTTTGGCTGTACCCTAGGTCTACTGATTACATTTCTGCCAATAAAGTATTCAATCACTGAATCAATAGCTATTCCCCAGTCCCCACTGTATTCCACTGTACTATGGCTCCCCCTAATGGCCGTTTAGCATTTATGTATATTGTGTAGCCTACATGCTCACAACTCTATGTAGGTCTAGTGCTATTTTTTACAGTCTATGCCTGGTCTAGTGTTGTTGACAACTTCCTTCCCTCTCGGTCTGCAATGGACCCGTCGGACTGATCGATTTATATATTGATTGATTGAAGTAATTACAGGGGAGGGAGCGGGGGGGGGGTTGTTCTTCGTGCTTGGACTGAACCGACATGACAGTCAATGGGAAATACATTATGGAATACATAGCCTAGAATTGGATCTGGGGTGTGTCAGACTTTCAGCAACTCGAAGGTAGGAACTTAAGCAACCTTTCAATCTGCCGCAGCTGTGATGGTGAAAATAAATGGAGTTGCGCTAGCCTGGCTATAATAAGCTGTATGATATTAGTCTGGCTTATTAGCCAGGCTAGAGATGCGCAAACATACAGAATCAACACATGCCATGCCTATATGCTCCTTTCTTGTGCCCTCTTTGCGAAAGTATACAACAGACCTCTTGTATTTGGTGATTGAACACACTTTAGAACATGCCGCTAAAACGTGTCAAGGATGTGTTTGGGAAAACACAGATGCACCCTGTAGTCAGTCAGACACACACACACACACACACACACACACACACACACACACACACACACACACACACGTACTCGACTGATGCAAATTATGTAGCTAAAATGATCTATGATAGATCATAGAGGGTATAGCGTTTTCTTCCTGAGCGACTTGCATAATGCTGTCCAGGGAAAAACCTCATAACTCCATTTTTGAGGTTTTTTGATTTTATATTCCATGAATCAGCGCTATTGAACACCCTTTACGAAAATATTGGACCAGTCTGGCAGGAAAGTAGTAAAAAATGACGCATTGGACAAAACCTCTTAACTCCATTGGACCCTCAAACTGTCTGCTAAAAGCAACTATAACTCCACCACCTCTCTCCCTCTCATGCACGTAATTGACAATATCTAAAGTCACAACACCAACTTTGATGAGGCATCGTTTAATTTTATTCATTTTTCCTTAAAAAAAACCCGTATATTTTAAATTTCCTGAAAAATGAACATTTTGGAGTTATGAGGTGTCCTCCGTCAGGACAGCAGAGAGATATGGTTCTGTGTGCTGCTCGGGTTCATCTAGGTATTGTAATTCTATTCATCAACTGGCAGATACGGATATCGCAAAGTGCAACCCTTACATGGAATGACCTGGAAGATCATTCTCTGAAGGTCCCATTTAACCCATTTAGGCCTGACGTCGACATTTAAAAAATAATTATATACCTGTTTCTATATCAGTGGTGCTCAATATTTCATGTCGAGGTCCTCGAGGACTCCAAAAATTACATGTAATTGGCCCGCCGACCCCCATCTGAAAATATGTTGTTCCAGGGACCCCCCCCCAGAAGCAAAGATTTGAGTTAAAAACGTTCACTCTGAAAGAATATACCTTCAAGGTTTGCGCCACATTTTCACGATTAAAAAAAATAAATAGCAGACCTACAAGCTCGTAGCGCGGTGCCGCGCTATGAGCTTGTATAGATCTGCTATTTTTCAATAGCTAAAGTATAACATTTAACAGCAAAAGGGGGTTCCCGCCCAGAATGGGTTACCATTATGATAATCCATTCATCCGTTCCTCAGTGCTAGACTGAATGCTAATGGGTGGAATTCTGCCACGTTACTTTTGCAGCATATCGAGTGCTACTGGAGACTCCAAACACGTACAGTATAATATACACGAGAACAGTGACGACGACTCCGTGGGGGCGGCGGGGCTCGAGCCCCCATGATGAATAAGGGCCGATTCATACTACCGCTGTTTCGGCGCTGTTTTTACCGCTGGTTCGGCGCTGTTTTTACCGCTGTCTCTGCGCTGTTTTTACAGCTGTTTCGGCGCTGTTTTTACAGCTGTTTCGGCGCTGTTTTTACCGCTGTTTCGGCGCTGTTTTTACCGCTGTTTCGGCGCTGTTTTTACCGCTGTTTCGGCGCTGTTTCGGCGCTGTTTTTACCGCTGGTTCGGCGCTGTTTCGGCGCTGTTTTTACCGCTGTTTCGGCGCTGTTTTTACCGCTGTTTCGGCGCTGTTTTTACCGCTGGTTCAGCGCTGTTTCGGCGCTGTTTTTACCGCTGTTTCGGCGCTGTTTCGGCGCTGTTTTTACAGCTGTTTCGGCGCTGTAGTGCCGAAATGATTTCGGCTCATCAGAAATTTTCGTTCCGTTTAGGTAACATGCCGATTTTCGAACATCGATTTAGGTAATGCTCATATTTGTACCTCATCCTCCATACCTTATGGTACTTTTAACCCATTCTGAACGGGAACCCATTTTGGTGTTGGCATCATGTTATGCTTTAGCTATTGAAAAATAGCAGATCTACAAGCTCATAGCGCGCCACTCGGTGGCGCGCTACGAGCTTGTAGGTCTGCTATTTTTGAAAGATCGAAGAATGACTGACATTTTTAGAATCTGATCTCAGGTCAGAATGGGTTAATCAGACCAGTGTGTGTCCAGTGGAAATCTCGTATGAATCTGATCTCAGGTCAGAATGGGTTAAGGATCCATCAGAACCCACCGTGAAATAACTGGATAATTGTTAAGTCATCTAAAGTTATTGTACAGGTACGCACGAGGCATTCTCGCGTGCGTGTGTGTTCTATTTATGCCAGTGCAAGGTGAAGGTCAACATTTCTGATTGCTATACTTTAATGTTTGTCTTAGGCTGTTTTGTATTGCATACATAATTCAAAAGTGTGTGTGCGTGTGTGTGTGTGTGTGTGTGTGTGTGTGTGTGTGTGTGCTTGTGTGTACTTGCGTGCGTGTGTGCGTGCGGTGGACAGCTTGTGTCATGTGTGAGTGTGCTTGTGTCTGTGCATGTGTCTGTGCGTGTGTCTGTGCGTGCGTGTGTGCGTGCGGTGGACAGCTTGTGTGTGTGTGTGTGTGTGTGTGTGTGTGTGTGTGTGTGTGTGTGTGTGTGTGTGTGTGTGTGTGTGCGTGCGTGTGTGCGCGCTTGCGTGTGCTTGCGTGTACTTGCGTGCGTGCGTGTGTGCCAGTAGGGCTTTTAAGTTCAGCTGTGTGGAAACATGAAAGGGACATGACCGTCTTGAATGCTTTACCCTGCATATAAAAGAGAGAGAGAGAGAGAGAGAGAGAATTAGTAGCTTTGGGAAGTTTTCATGCACTGTTAATTGAACAATTTGCACACTCATTAATGAAGTGGTCCTTGGCATTGTACTGAAATCTCACATTGAGTTTTTACTGCAGGCAGCTACAGTAATGGAAGAAACACGGACGGACGGACGGACGGACGGATGGATGGGGGGAGAGGAATTTACACGACGACGCATGTGAGGTGTAGAGATTGAGGGTCGGGGGTTGGGCTGACGAGCACAGAAGGTTTGCCAAGGGCACACGGGTCGGTTAGGACCCTCAGGGAGATGGAGGGGAGTCCACTCCACAGGAGACATGTGGGGGTGGGGGGGCAGAGAAATGGACAGGTCAAATTCAAGGGATGGGAGGAGAGTGGACTGACAAAGACGAAAAGCACACAGGCAGGTGGGTCAGTGGAATACCAGATGGGGGGGAGGGAGGGAGGGAGGGAGGGAGAGAGAGAGAGAGAGAGAGAGAGAGAGAGAGAGAGAGAGAGTATGAGGGAGGAATATCTATAGACAATAAGACATAAGCATTTAAAGGACAACTTTATTTTTTTTTCAACCAAGGTTGAGTGTTATTTTTTTTTTTCATTTGCTGCTTTCTTTCGTTATAGGGATTTTAGCTGTTTTTGACAGGGGGGGGGGGGGGGGGGCATTCGAGCATGGGGCTAAATATGTATTATTTTATAGTGATTTTTTTTATTTTTTATCATTTACTATATAGTCCTACTAGACCCCAATAAATTACATCGGGCCACAAAAGTTCACAGGATCTATACTGAGTATGAAGGTAGCCTATACTGGGGGGAAGTTACACTGTAATATATAGGCTCAATATGTCAGTTTGACACATTCAGTAGATCCCGTGATCTTTTTTGGCCAGATGTAATTTTGAAAAAAGGAAGAACGACTGACAGAAACGTAGCGGTTTTTTTCATAAAACTGTCAGGATGTATAGAAGACATTTTTAGAATCTGATCTCAGGTCAGAATTACTCTGTGTAAGTATATAGGAGCGGTATAAAGCCCTGAATGGCAGCATGTGTTGTTCTCCTGTGCCTCTATAGTCCATTCTGACCTGAGATCAGATTCTATACCATCTGCCAGAGAACAACCACAAGGGGAAAAAAGACAGAGAGAGACTAGAGAGATACAGAGAGAAAAGCCAATGGAGGTGATGATGGGGAGATACAATGGACGGTTAACCCATTCTGACCTGAGATCAGATTCTGGAAAAAGAAATGTCTGTTTGAAAATGACCAGTTTTCTGAAAAAGCTATACGTTTCTTTCCATGTCAGTCCTTCTTCGATTTAAAAAATAAAATAGCAGACCTACAAGCTCGTAGCGCGCCGCTCGGTGGCGCGCTACGAGCTTGTAGTTCTGCTATTTTTCAATAGCCAAAGCATAACATGATGCTAACACCAAAAGGGGTTCACCGCCCAAAATGGATTAAGAGAAAGACGAGATAATTCCTGCAGCGCATATACTGTATATATATATATATATATATATATATACCTTCCTTGCCTTCCCCTCTCTCACCATGTGTCTCTCTCTCACACACACACACACACACACACACACACACACACACGCACACACACACACACACACACACACACACATACACACACACACACTCACACACACACTCTCCAGTATTTCTCTCCTCTTGTTGCCGTCCTTGAAACGGAAACGAGGGAACATTCGGTACCAGAGGGATGAGACAAAAGCCCTTTAGCAGCACATGCACGCTCACACACACACATACACTCATAAGAATGCACGTCCACATGCGCACACATACATTTCCTCTGTATGCATATGCGTGTGTTAACGTGTGTGTGTCCGTGTATAGTGCATGCATACATGCATGCGTGTGCATGTGCACGCACTGCAGATGCACTGCATATATGCATGCACAATGGGATGTTGGAGAAACGCACACGCACGTGAGCATACGGCACAGGTTGCCCATGTCAATGTGTGTAACACGCACGCACACACATGACACAAGCTGTCCACCGCACGCACACACGCACGCACAGACACACACACACAGACATGTCACACGCACACTCACGCATGACACAAGCTTTCCACCGCACGCACACACGCACGCACACACATGACACAAGCTGTCCACCGCACGCACGCACAGACACACGCACAGGCACACGCACACTCACACATGACACAAGCTGTCCACCGCACGCACACACGCAGAAACAACACGCACAGACACACGCACAGGCACACGCACACTCACACTCACACATGACACAAGCTGTCCACCGCACGCACGCACGCACAGACACACGCACAGACACACGCACAGGCACAGAAGCTGTCCACCGCACACACACAGACATACGCACGCACACACGCACAGACCCACGCACAGACACACGCACGCATGCACGCACACACACACACACACACACGCACACACACACACACACACGCACACACACACAAAGAATGGCCCATCCCGTCTACCCACGCCTGTTCTCATTTTTGCCTCCACGTTCTTTAGTCTCTCTATCCATCCTCTACTCTTTTCATTTCAGTTCAGTTCAGTAGTCTCTCTCTCTCTCTCTCTCTCTGTGCTAAACCCACACCAGTAATGTCTCTGTCGCTGGAAGCGTGTCAGCGGTATGGCGGGATCTCTCGCAGTGCGGCACGTACACAAGTGCCAACATTTAACCCATTCTGACCTGAGATCAGATTCATACGAGGTTTCCACTGGACACACACACACTGGTCTGATTGACCCATTCGGACCTGAGATCAGATTAAAAAAATGTCAGTCGTTCTTCGATTTTTCAAAAATAGCAGACCTACAAGCTCGTAGCGCGACACTTGGTGGCGTGCTATGAGCTTGTAGATCTGATATTTTTTTCAATACTTTTTCAAAAATTATCAAACATATGTTGTTCCAGCATCATTCTTGTCAGAGCAACAAAGGGTCAGATCTCATTAATCTATAATAATAATCTCAGGTCAGAACGGATTAACCCATTTTGGGGCGGGAACCATGCCATGCTTTACTAACTTACTTACTTACTGCCCTTCATGCCGGCTGGCATGTAGGGCACATAGACTGACCTGAGATCAGATTCTAAAAATGTGTGCTATGTCAGTCGCTCTTCGATTTTTCAAAAAATAGCAGACCTACAAGCTCGTAGCGCGCCACTCGGTGGCGCGCTATGAGCTTGTAGATCTGCTATTTTTCAATAGCTAAAGCATAACATAATGCTAACACCCAAAAGGGGTTAAATACTCACACGCAAGCACTTAACCCGTTTCGGCCTGCAGACGTCTGAAAAACCTCATGTTTATATCAGCGGTGGTGCTCAATATTTCATGTCAAGAACCCCCAAAAATTATACGTAATATGCCTCCTCCCCCCCCCCCCTCTCCCCATCTGAAAATATGTTGTTCCAGGGACCCCCCCCCCCCCCTCCCAGTAACAGAGATTTGAGTTAAAATGTTCACTCTGTAATAATAATAATAATAATATATTCAAAGATTTGAGACACATTTTCACGATTTTTCCCCTACTGGTATTAATAAGTCACATACTCGTGCTCATGACTACACACAGGTACACGGTCATTGCTGGTTGTAGGAGTGGTTGCACCACTCACAAAATAGCAGACCTATACAAGCTCATATAGAGTGCCGCCGCGCTATATGAGCTTGTAGATCTACTATTTATACCAAAAGGGCTTCCCGCTCAGAACGGGTTAAACGGCTCAGAACGCCTGCATGCCAGCATCGAAGCTCCTTTAAATTATTTATCTGAACTGTATATATTTATTTATCCAGGCGTGTGTAAGTGAACAATAAACTTGCTTATTTACAACGGGGACTTGGCATGGAGACGCGACCTGACGCGTAAAGGGGGGAATACTATAGTGATTCCATTTAACCCATTCTGAGGCGGGAACCCCTTTTGGTGTTAGCATTATGCTATGCTTTAGCTATTGAAAAATAGCAGATCTACAAGCTCATAGCGCGGCACCGAGTCGCGCGCTACCAGCTTGTAGGTCTGCTATTTTTTGAAAAATCGAAGAACGACTGACATAGAAGACATGTTTAGAATCTGATCTCGGGTCAGAATGGAAACTGTCAGGATGTAGAAGACATTTTTAGAATCTGATCTCAGGTCAGACAGTTTTCCATTCTGACCTGAGATCAGATTCTAAAAATGTCTTCTATGTCAGTCAAAAAATAGCAGACCTACAAGCTCGTAGCGCTATGAGCTTGTAGATCTGCTATTTTTCAATAGCTAAACTGTAACATAATGCTTAAAACACCAAAAGGGGTTCCCGCCCAGAATGGGTTAATGAATCTCTCTGAAGACATTATGATATATCATAATTAAGCTTTTAAAACAAGACTGTCAAAAAGAAGGAAAAACACTAGACTGTAAAAAATAATATGGACAAAGCATTTTCCGGGTCTGATATGGACGTAAAATGAAGCCAGTCAGTCCTTGAATTGTACATCGCCATCTTTCTAGATCCGTTTGGGCCCAGCTGGCCATTGGCTGGCCCAGACAACGAGGCAGGACTTCCCCCAACCCCCCCCCCCCCCCCTTCTTCTTCTTCGTTGGTTTTTATTTTGACTCGAGCGGGGGGTGGCTCCTTGATCATATACTGTAACGGTAGCCACGCCCCTCAGAACATACTCGACTTTATGGTATATTTTTTTATATAAATGGGACCATAATTTTCCAAAAAGAAAAATATGACATGAGAAATGAGACTTTAAACTATACTGACTGGAAGCAGAAAGTATTCATGGCCATGTTTATTAAGGTAATACAGTCTAGGTGAAGTTGGGCCCAAATAAATGGACCTCTATGGAGATATGGGTTTTTTTGGGCCCAATGACAGTGCCACAACAGGCCATTATAGGAAGTCCCGATTTCAACATATCGTTGCTATCCGGAAGAAATGTGAAATTACATAGGCCTACTGTAGGTTTACGAAATAAATAGCTAAAACAAATTTCAAATAAAAAGCTAAAACAAATTTCAAAATGATCTAAAAACAGTTTGCATGCTCACCAAGGTTTAAACCCATTTTGGGCGGGAACCCCTTTTGGTGTTTTAAGCATTATGTTATACTTTAGCTATTGAAAAATAGCAGATCTACGACATAGCATCGATCAACACAGTTCAGTTAGTTTAGCCTTTAATCGCTCAATATGATTAATTTTACTCTCCAATTTAAGCAAAACTGTGTGCAAACATCGGCGCTGTGGCTTAGTTGGTTAAAGTGCCTGTCTAGTAAACAGGAGATCCTGGGTTCAACTCCCAGCAGTGCCTGGTAGCCAAAACTTTTCTTCTTGCAATATTATCAGGCATAGTTAATTTGGAACCCAAACTCCTTGTTTCTCGCCATTAATTTCAATTAAGTGAGGCTCTGTGGCGCAATGGATAGCGCATTGGACTTCTAGGCATGTCAATAGAGATATTCAAAGGATGTGGGTTCGAGTCCCACCAGAGTTGCTAGCTGATGTATGCAAGCTCTGCTATTTTCGAATAAAAACCCAAATGTTTTTCAGATTGGGCTGTACCAAACCAGGCATGAAAAAAAGAGAAATCACTTCAGTATGAAGTCTCTGTGGTGCAATAGGCTAGCGCGCTCGGCTGTTAACCGAGAGGATGGTGGTTCGAGCCCACCCAGGGACGGGATGATGGGATTGTCAAAATTCTCTAAGCTTCAAAGTGCTACGCCAGTGGCAATGGAGTGCACCCACAGATGGGATTGTGGGAAGCTTGCTAGTTGAGGCCAACATAAGCATTCTGACAGGGCGGCACTATTGCAAGTTTCTGGTTCATGTCGGTGTGATCTCTGAGTCTGATATTTCCCCCTACCCAAGGTTTTCTATCAGGTCCATAGCATCGATCAACACAGTTCAGTTAGTTTAGCCTTTAATCGCTCAATATGATTCATTTTACACTCCAATTTAAGCAAAACTGTGTGCAAACATCGGCGCTGTGGCTTAGTTGGTTAAAGTGCCTGTCTAGTAAACAGGATATCCTGGCTTCAACTCCCAGCAGTGCCTGGTAGCCAAAACTTTTCTTCTTGCATTATCAGGCATAGTTAATTTGGAACCCAAACTCCTTGTTTCTCGCCATTAGTCTTCAATTAAGTGAGGCTCTGTGGCGCAATGGATAGCGCATTGGACTTCTAGGCATGTCAATAGAGATATTCAAAGGCTGTGGGTTCGAGTCCCACCAGAGTCGCTAGCCGATGTATGCAAGCTCTGCTATTTTCGAATAAAAACCTAAAGTATTTTTCAGATTGGGCTGTACCAAACCAGGCATGAAAAAAAGAGAAATCACTTCAGTATGAAGTCTCTGTGGCGCAATAGGCTAGCGCGCTCGGCTGTTAACCGAGAGGATGGTGGTTCGAGCCCACCCAGGGACGGGATGATGGGATTGTCAAAATTCTCTAAGCTTCAAAGTGCTACGCCAGTGGCAATGCACTGCAAAAACAACCCGTCTTAAACTTAGAAAAAAAAAATCAATTTGAGAGGAAATGGACTCAAAACAAGAGAAATAATCTGCCAGTGCAGTGAGAGAATTATACTTGGTAAGAATTCTTGTAATTAGAAAAAATCTCTAGCCATTAGGGAAGTGGCAAACTCTTTAAATAAGTGATTTAAACTTCATTCAAGCACTGGATTAAGTGAGATAAACTAAAAAATAGCTTGTAAAACTCTTAAAATAATTGATTTAAACCTCATTCAAGCACTGGATTAAGTGAGATAAACTCAAAAATAGCTTGTAAAACTCTTAAAATAAGTGATTTAAACCTCATTCAAGCACTGGATTAAGTGAGATAAACTCAAAAATAGCTTATAAATCTCTTAAAATAAGTGATTTTAACCCCATTCAAGCACGGGATTAAGTGAGATAAACTCAAAACTAGCTTGTAAATCTCTTCAAATAAGTAGTTAACCCTCATCCCAAGCACTGCATCAAGTGAATTTGACTCATAACTAGCTTGTAAATATCTACAAATAAGTAGTTAATCCTCATCACAAGCACTGCATCAAGTGTATTAGACTCATAACTAGCTTGTAAATCTCTTCAAATAAGTGGTTAAAACTCATCCAAAGCACTGCATTAGGTAAAATTTACTCATAAATAGCTATTAAATCTCTTAAAATTAGTGATAAAAACATATTCTAAGCACACATTAATTCAAATGCACTCAACACTAGTTTGGTCGGTTCCTTCTTTCACAGGTAGTTTTACTTAATTGAGGTGAAAAGATCTTAAAACAAAAAGGTGATTATTCTTCATTCTAGGATTGTCATGAGCTAAAATCTTAAAGGAATTCCCAGTAAAGAAATGAAGGCATAATGAACTTTGTCAACATTTATTAAATGTTTAAAGTGCACAAGCGCTTTGCACAGGCCAACACAACATACCAACACTGTATAGTCTACCAACACAACAGTCACAGTACCAACACAGTCTACAAACACAGGCCAATCATTACAGGATCTGCCTTGCCCTTTATGCCGGCTGGCATAGTGCATGTATATTAGAGTAAATTTTAGATTTCCGGGGGATTGCTGGCATACAACATGCAGTCATATGTTAAGTGGCTTAGTCTCAATGGTAACAAGTTAACAACTACCGGTAAATCAGTGAAAGGTCTCTGATAATAGACAATTTGGTAGACAGATCACTGTTATGAATGTTGTCAAAATGCAATAGGCACAGAGCATTACAATATTTCACCCATAGATGTGGGCATTGACTGAGTAACTGACCAGTAAGGATCCACTCTGTAAAGATGCATTTCGTTATCAAACCTCATTTCAAGGACCCCTCTGAGGTCCTGATGAAGGAGATGGTGACAGGACATATGGGTACGGTCTTGACGCCGTCGCCTGATTGAGGTAGCACCAAATTTGTTCCAACCTGAGAAACACAAACAAAAAAGATACATAGACCAATGTAAAAGACTGTCAAAAAGCAAAGAGTATAAGCAAGATAATGGTGTTTACTGATTTCAGTCTGATACAGTATTCTGAATAATTCTATAACAGGCAGTACAGGCACATTCTTAACCACTTAAACTGGACATGGCTTGGCACTGCACTTGGAGCTGGCACGGTTTTCCCATCTACACCAAATCTCTTTGAGAATATTGTTGCTGGGTTCAAGTTAATAACATTTCCATTTAGATATGCAGAGGAACTTACAGGCTTATGGTGGAACACAAAGTTGGACTCCTCGATAGTGTGCTGGTACACTTTTCGCCCAACTTTGTACACTGTTGGCAGAAGCAGTGTCGGTAGCTGGCTCAGGGAAAGTTCCCCCAAACTGTATGGAAGACAATTTTATATCAATATGTGGAATGTATTAATGTGGCATGGCATATCTGTGATTATGTCATTTAGTAACAAAATAAAACACCTGCTAAAATATACATTTGCATAGTCTGATGCACAATATATTACCATGTGTTAATCCATCAAGAGAAGAGGTTAGTTTCCCTTTGCGTCTTGCCAGGTACAGGAACTTTTTTGTCAGGAGTTTTTGGCCCAGCATCTCCATGCAATCTTTAAAAAAAACTAAAATGGAGGAAAACAAAATCAAATGTGTCAGCTGACATACTGATAAAAGATTGTTATAACAATGCAATTGTTATAACATATCGGTATATGCACTCATATGTAAACTTATTTGTAACTTACCATGCCTGGAGTGGATAGATGTGGGAACCCTTGGCCGATCTCCTGCACTTTTCTCCCCTTATTAACGTGGCCTTTTTTGAATAATTGAATACTTAATTAACATTTTGCAGAAAGTACAGCAGTGCAATTGTACAAGAATGTTAAAAGGATAGCACAAAATGTCCTCAGGGCAATTGCAGACAGGTGATTTTTTATGGCAGTTTTGAGGGAAGGGAGTTGCACTTTATTGACGGCCCTTTTTGTGTGTAGTACAACAGGTACATGCGGGCACTGGTCCCCTGAGTATCTTATAGACCAGGCCCATTGCAAGTTGCTGTACTAGCAGAGGTTATGCTATAGGTGTGAGGTGTAGAAGTAGTCCAATTAGTTTATTTTGGGAGGTCTGTAGTAGTTTAGATTGTAATGACGATGTGCTACAGGGTAGTACATCAACGTAAATCTAAACTACTACAGATTACTACACTACCATGAGGCGCATGCATAGGCAAAATTACATTTGATGAGTGCTGCAGCTAGTATCCTCAGTGCATTCCTACTGACCTGTACACTGCCGTTTCCTGCATGTTTTGCTCCACCAGGCTGAGGGGCTGCAAATTGTTTCTCAACCATTCTTAAAGCAATATGGCTTTTTCATCCAATATGGTACTGTAGATTCTATAAAAGAAAATGCACAATATTACCAATGACTAAATGATATGGCTCTAATGCTTCAACAAGCATACTACTTTGTGGCGGTGTCTGCTGTGTGCTCTGTGACCTCAGCCTCTTTCTCAGCCCCTTTATGGTGTTCCGAAGCCTCTGTTCGAGGAATCCAGCGGCTGGGTATTTTCCCCATACTGGGGTGTAACGGATTCCCTGTAAAGAAATGAAAATAATTGGTGAATACAGATGAGGCACATTTTAATTTTTACAGTGTGGCCAGAAGATGTGGCTAGAACAGGGTTTGTCTCTCTTATCTTAACCGACTGATGACACCAGGCATAAAACAGCACAGACGTCCAGTAATGCTGGAAGATGAATTATATTACGTCAAGCTGACTGTTTTAGCATAAATTCTCCTAGAAAAAGTGAATTACTCACGATGCCAATGCTTGAGTCGTTCAATGCAAGCAGGGAATCCCAGAAACAAAGATGTAGCCAGGGCTTTTTTGGTCTGTAAACACAGAAAAACTAAAATTACCAGCAGAGTCAAACTAGATTAAGTAAAACATGTGTCGCACCCCAGTATAATGGCTGTAGCATTGTCTGCAGCAAATAGGGGATCAGCATAAAACTAAAAACACTACTCAAAATGTGTTGTGCAAAGGGGAAAAGTGATTATTTCTAGTAAATATAGGTAAATGTCAGAAAGCAAAACATATGGGGCAACTTGCATGGAAGGTATTGGAATAAGTATTATGTTTCATGCTATTTGCATGCCTTGAACATCACTGCTATGGTAATTTATTCAACTATTTTAACAGCAAATAGCCAACACAGTGGTTGCTAGAAACCACTGAATGCATTTGTTCATTGTTAAGTTAGCACTATGTTTGCTATTTTGACTACCGGAATAAACAACTAATGCTAAAGCTGGGGACATGGTAGCCCCGCAAGCAGAACCCGAATGTAGTAAAGTGTCTGACACTTTTATGACTTTACTGCATTGGGTCCTGCTTCAAGTGGGGCTGTCGCCAGTTACGCACAAACAAATACAATGTAACACGCCATGAGACGGACTTCTGCGCGCTTTGACCATGGTTATTCATGTATTGACTTACGAATGTGCGAACTATAAGTACCTTACATACCATACCGACACATCTCCTGTGTCGCGGAAGCCGTTAAGTATTTTTAATCCATGATTGATTAAAAATGTCGCTTCTTCCTACCTTGTTTATTGACACCTCATTGTACCGCCTATCTGGCTAGCTAGTGGTGCTACAGCTATGACGGAGCAGATCAAAGGCAGGGACATAGCCCGCAAAGCCAACCGCACATCGGGAGGCGGTACAATAAACGGTAAATAAACAAGAAGAAATCAAAGCGACATTTTTAATCAAACATGGATTAAAAATACTTAACGGCTTCCGCGACACAGGAGATTTTATCAGAGGTATGTAATGTACTTATAGTTCGCACATCCGTAAACAAACACAATAAAAAGCGTCCTAATTCCGCGCCGATGGACTAAACGATGAGTGTGTGTATATCCGCGTCCCAACAATCGCATTGAAAAATCTTAGCTTGACCAGGAACCCTACGGGTCAGCCCGGTTCGGTTCGGATTGGGCTGACCCAGGGGGTTCCGAGAGGGGCTAGGGACATGGTAGTGTTCAGAAACGCATCCTCTCCATATATTTCATAACAGAAATACACATGTCAACCAAACTACTACTTCAACAGAACAGCAAGTTTACATTAAAAAGCTTGCGGAGATCACAATGTCTCATTGACTGGCGTTAGCATGGCGTTAGCATGTTGCTAACGTTAGAGCACTGCAAACTGGTTGCTTGCTTGCTTGGTATAGTTACTGGGATAATTAAGCTCCCAGCCTGTGTAGTTTGTAGACAACAACAACAACGTGGTGGTCTGGTGGCATAGACATAAAAATGAACACAAACCTTTTAATGTAATGGCACACTGAAAGTATAATCCTTTTGGTTGTCCTCCTCTCAATGCGTGACTGCAGCACCCCAGCAGCTGGCTTGCTGCGCGCCGTGCGCGAGATTGCTTTCCCTAGGATTATTCGGGGAAGGAGCGCTTGTTTTACCACACCGGCTACTACTAGTAGTCAAGGAAAGCGCCACCCGCGCGGGCGGAACTTCACCTTCTAATATAAACACAAACCCCATTCTGCCAGCTGCCTCGCTAGCCTAGTGGACTACTACGCCGACTTGTAATATATGCTTCGCTGGTTCGCGCCCCACTGCCGCCAATGTTTTACAACCGCAGACTTTTTAATAGTTTTTGGATTAGGGTTAGGGTTAGAGTTTATTATTAGGGTTAGGGTTAGAGTTAGGTTAGGGTTAGGGTTAGGTTAGGGTTAGGGTTAGAGTTAGGTTAGGGTTAGGGTTAGGTTAGGGTTAGGGTTAGGTTAAGGTTAGGGTTAGGGTTAGGTTAAGGTTAGGGTTAGGGTTAGGTTAGGGTTAGAGTTAGGTTAGGGTTAGAGTTAGGTTAGGGTTAGGGTTAGGGTTAGAGTTAGGTTAGGGTTAGGGTTAGGGTTAGAGTTAGAGTTAGAGTACTAGTAGGCATAAACACTTGTGTGCGGTCCAAAACACAGCCCAGCGCTTCCTACTCCACTGACAACCAATCACAGTGCTCGAATCCCCGAATAATCCTAGGGAAAGCAATCTCGCGCGCCGTGCGCGGGCTTTTTCTAACGATGCAAACACTTCCTGATAAGTGACGTCACTACTCACTACGTCAGATGCGCATTGTCCACCCCCCCCCAACCAACCAACCACCACCGCCGCGCGCACGCTCGCACAATATTATGAGCAGTGCATTACTACAACTTAATGTATTATAGGCCTAAATATTTTGACAGGAATTTTCATAGCAATGTCAAAGGGACATTTATTTCAGAGTAAGGTATAGTATATTTATTAGGATTGCAATAATATATTTTTTTATTGTTTACAGTTGCGAGTGTGACCCATAATTTGGAGGTATTGTAATATGGAACTATGGTAAGAAAAATATTATACACAAAAAAAATGACCTGTAAAAATACAGTATACAGTTTTTGGGTTTAATTGTCTCCTCTCCACCAGGCCGAAGGCATGGGGAGAGAGTATGTTTTGCACTCCGTCCTTCCGTCTGTGTGTACAGCTAATATCCGGCACCGTTGGCGCGGCCGATGCTAAACTTTCCACACACACTCCCTGGATTCCAACGACGAACCTCTGCCCCAATTTTTCCACAACGGCCTGTTATAGCGCCACCATGAGGCCGACTTTTGCAAAACACATTTATTTATATTACTCGTACATATTGTATCCATACATCACGCAAATCAGTATACACCATCTCTATAGTCATGAGATCAACACAGACCACTCCGTGATCCCATATTCCATCGCCATTGGCTAAGATTGCCTTCTAAAGTTCTGCAGATTTGTCCGTTTTGAACAAAATGCCTCAAATCATGAACAGTGTGCGATTTCCGTGAACTTATGCATGCACATTACCACTAGGCAGAGGAAGAAATGCGACTTAAAAAAGCGGACTCATGGTGGCGCTATAACAGACCAATTCATGTTCTTACCTATAATTGCACCGATCTGTGTACAACTTTGCATGCTCACTCCCTAAAGGCCAAGACAAAACCTTTGCCCTGCATTTCCAACATCTGCCTGTTGTTGCGCCACCATGAGGCCAATTTCTGCAGAACTTAAACGCTTACTTTAAATTACTCGGGAGAGCGTCTGCTAAATGCCTAAATTGTAAATTTGTCAATTGCTATTATCCTGGTTACTGTCAATTTTTATATTTTACATTCTTATGAAGTATTTAATCAATCAGTCAATCAATCAATGAATAAAAATAATAATATACATGTTGGGTACAAAAATAACCAAAAAGAACCCCGTATTTTATAACCCTTGGGTTGGGTAGATGAAAATATGTGGACCCTCTTGGTTTGCACAAATAACCCAAAAAATAACCTAGCCTACCTGGGGTTTAAGTGGTTCAAATTATTTCAATTGTAGCCTATAATACCAGTAACTCATTTTGACCAACTGGAACCTTAGGACCCCTGGGGGGTCCCCGAACCCCACATTGAGATCCACTGACATGTTATATTTAGATAAACTTTCCTGTTATGGGATGATTTCAATTTGCTATCCTTTATTCCATGTACTCTGATCTTGCACTTTGAAAGCCAATCAGCAGTGAATTACATATGAATAAAGGTCCTTTCAGAGGGGGAGCGTGTGATGCAGGCGTTGTCACCCGGATCAACTCCAAGTCTGCTCATGAGGGGCAAGGGACGCGTAGCATCAAAATAAAGCTCAAACAATCCAGGCCGGTCTATGCAGACGTGTGCACGAAATGAGCATGAATGTGACAATTTCACAGGGCTGTGCCTCTCATTGAATATGTATCACTATAGGCACGTCAGTCGCTGCCCTTCTGAAAAGGCCTTAAATGTGATGTTTGGAAACATTTCAATATGTAATGTGAAAGCAGTTATTTGGTAGTCTTAAAATAAGTATTTACTACTACAAATTGTCTTAAAAGTCACACTGTGCCTGCAATCTTGTCTCAGATAGTAATTTTAGCTTGATGTACATGTACAATTATTTGATTGAATAACTTAGTAAGAGAAAAAAGAAATATAATCTAAAAACAAGATTAGTCATCTTATACATTTTTCTCTTGTTTAGTATATCATTATTAAAACAAGATCAATAATCTAGCATGGCTAGATATAAGTTGGCAATTCTTGCTAAGATCATTTTTTTTTGCAGTGTGGAGTGCACCCACAGATGGGATTGTGGGAAGCTTGCTAGTTGAGGCCAACATAAGCATTCTGACAGGGCGGCACTATTGCAAGTTTCTGGTTCATGTCAGTGTGATCTCTGAGTCTGATATTTCCCCCTACCCAAGGTTTTCTATCAGGTCCATAGCATCGATCAACACAGTTCAGTTAGTTTAGCCTTTAATCGCTCAATATGATTCATTTTACACTCCAATTTAAGCAAAACTGTGTGCAAACATCGGCGCTGTGGCTTAGTTGGTTAAAGTGCCTGTCTAGTAAACAGGATATCCTGGCTTCAACTCCCAGCAGTGCCTGGTAGCCAAAACTTTTCTTCTTGCATTATCAGGCAGTTAATTTGGAACCCAAACTCCTTGTTTCTCGCCATTAGTCTTCAATTAAGTGAGGCTCTGTGGCGCAATGGATAGCGCATTGGACTTCTAGGCATGTCAATAGAGATATTCAAAGGCTGTGGGTTCGAGTCCCACCAGAGTCGCTAGCCGATGTATGCAAAGCTCTGCTATTTTCGAATAAAAACCTAAAGTATTTTTCAGATTGGGCTGTACCAAACCAGGCATGAACAAAAGAGAAATCACTTCAGTAAGAAGTCTCTGTGGCGCAATAGACTAGCGCGCTCGGCTAACCGAGAGGATGGTGGTTCGAGCCCACCCAGGGACGGGATGATGCGAGTGTCAAAATTCTCTAGGCTTCAAAGTGCTACGCCAGTGGCAATGGAGTGCACCCACAGATGGGATTGTGGGAAGCTTGCTAGTTGACGCCAACATAAGCATTCTGACAGGGCTGCACTATTGCAAGTTTCTGGTTCATGTCAGTGTGATCTCTGAGTCTGATATTTCCCCCTACCCAAGGTTTTCTATCAGGTGCATAGCATCGATCAACACAGTTCAGTTAGTTTAGCCTTTAATCGCTCAATATGATTCATTTTACTCTCCAATTTAAGCAAAACTGTGTGCAAACATCGGCGCTGTGGCTTAGTTGGTTAAAGTGCCTGTCTAGTAAACAGGATATCCTGGCTTCAACTCCCAGCAGTGCCTGGTAGCCAAAACTTTTCTTCTTGCAATATTATCAGGTTTCTCGCCATTAGTCTTCAATTAAGTGAGGCTCTGTGGCGCAATGGATAGCGCATTGGACTTCTAGGCATGTCAATAGAGATATTCAAAGGCTGTGGGTTCGAGTCCCACCAGAGTCGCTAGCAGATGTATGCAAGCTCTGCTATTTTCGAATAAAAACCTAAAGTATTTTTCAGATTGGGCTGTACCAAACCAGGCATGAAAAAAACAGAAATCACTTCAGTATGAAGTCTCTGTGGCGCAATAGGCTAGCGCGCTCGGCTGTTAACCGAGAGGATGGTGGTTCGAGCCCACCCAGGGACGGGATGATGGGATTGTCAAAATTCTCTAAGCTTCAAAGTGCTACGCCAGTGGCAATGGAGTGCACCCACAGATGGGATTGTGGGAAGCTTGCTAGTTGAGGCCAACATAAGCATTCTGACAGGGCGGCACTATTGCAAGTTTCTGGTTCATGTCAGTGTGATCTCTGAGTCTGATATTTCCCCCTACCCAAGGTTTTCTATCAGGTCCATAGCATCGATCAACACAGTTCAGTTAGTTTAGCCTTTAATCGCTCAATATGATTCATTTTACACTCCAATTTAAGCAAAACTGTGTGCAAACATCGGCGCTGTGGCTTAGTTGGTTAAAGTGCCTGTCTAGTAAACAGGATATCCTGGCTTCAACTCCCAGCAGTGCCTGGTAGCCAAAACTTTTCTTCTTGCATTATCAGGCATAGTTAATTTGGAACCCAAACTCCTTGTTTCTCGCCATTAGTCTTCAATTAAGTGAGGCTCTGTGGCGCAATGGATAGCGCATTGGACTTCTAGGCATGTCAATAGAAATATTCAAAGGCTGTGGGTTCGAGTCCCACCAGAGTCGCTAGCCGATGTATGCAAGCTCTGCTATTTTCGAATAAAAACCTAAAGTATTTTTCAGATTGGGCTGTACCAAACCAGGCATGAACAAAAGAGAAATCACTTCATTAAGAAGTCTCTGTGGCGCAATAGACTAGCGCACTCGGCTAACCGAGAGGATGGTGGTTCGAGCCCACCCAGGGACGGGATGATGCGAGTGTCAAAATTCTCTAGGCTTCAAAGTGCTACGCCAGTGGCAATGGAGTGCACCCACAGATGGGATTGTGGGAAGCTTGCTAGTTGACGCCAACATAAGCATTCTGACAGGGCTGCACTATTGCAAGTTTCTGGTTCATGTCAGTGTGATCTCTGAGTCTGATATTTCCCCCTACCCAAGGTTTTCTATCAGGTGCATAGCATCGATCAACACAGTTCAGTTAGTTTAGCCTTTAATCGCTCAATATGATTCATTTTACTCTCCAATTTAAGCAAAACTGTGTGCAAACATCGGCGCTGTGGCTTAGTTGGTTAAAGTGCCTGTCTAGTAAACAGGAGATCCTGGGTTCAACTCCCAGCAGTGCCTGGTAGCCAAAACTTTTCTTCTTGCAATATTATCAGGCATATAGTTAATTTGGAACCCAAACTCCTTGTTTCTCGCCATTAGATTTCAATTAAGTGAGGCTCTGTGGCGCAATGGATAGCGCATTGGACTTCTAGGCATGTCAATAGAGATATTCAAAGGATGTGGGTTCGAGTCCCACCAGAGTTGCTAGCTGATGTATGCAAGCTCTGCTATTTTCGAATAAAAACCCAAATGTTTTTCAGATTGGGCTGTACCAAACCAGGCATGAAAAAAAGAGAAATTACTTCAGTAAGAAGTCTCTGTGGCGCAATAGGCTAGCGCGCTCGGCTGTTAACCGAGAGGATGGTGGTTCGAGCCCACCCAGGGACGGGATGATGGGATTGTCAAAGTTCTCTAGGCTTCAAAGTGCTACGCCAGTGGCAATGGAGTGCACCCACAGATGGGATTGTGGGAAGCTTGCTAGTTGAGGCCAACATAAGCATTCTGACAGGGCTGCACTATTGCAAGTTTCTGGTTCATGTCAGTGTGATCTCTGAGTCTGATATTTCCCCCTATCCAAGGTTTTCTATCAGGTGCATAGCATCGATCAACCCAGTTCAGTTAGTTTAGCCTTTAATCGCTCAATATGATTCATTTTACACTCCAATTTAAGCAAAACTGTGTGCAAACATCGGCGCTGTGGCTTAGTTGTTTTAAGTGCCTGTCTAGTAAACAGGATATCCTGGGTTCAACTCCCAGCAGTGCCTGGTAGCCAAAACTTTTCTTCTTGCAATATTATCAGGCATATAGTTAATTTGGAACCCAAACTCCTTGTTTCTCGCCATTAGATTTCAAATAAGTTAGGCTCTGTGGCGCAATGGATAGCACATTGGACTTCTAGGCATGTCAATAGAGATATTCAAAGGCTGTGGGTTCGAGTCCCACCAGAGTCGCTAGCCGATGTATGCAAGCTCTGCTATTTTCGAATAAAAACCTAAATGTTTTTCAGATTAGGCTGTACCAAACCAGGCATGAAAAAAAGAGAAATCACTTCAGTAAGAAGTCTCTGTGGCGCAATAGACTAGCGCGCTCGGCTAACCGAGAGGATGGTGGTTCGAGCCCACCCAGGGACGGGATGATGTGAGTGTCAAAATTCTCTAGGCTTCAAAGTGCTACGCCAGTGGCAATGGAGTGCACCCACAGATGGGATTGTGGGAATCTTGCTAGTTGAGGCCAACATAAGCATTCTGACAGGGCTGCACTATTGCAAGTTTCTGGTTCATGTCAGTGTGATCTCTGAGTCTGATATTTCCCCCTACCCAAGGTTTTCTATCAGGTGCATCGATCAACACAGTTCAGTTCGTTTAGCCTTGAATCACTCAATATGATTTATTTTACTCTCCAATTTAAGCAAAACTGTGTGTAAACATCGGTGCTGTGG